>NC_139583.1:6057226-6124726 GCF_946808225.1 Silurus aristotelis | reverse complement strand
AAAGACTATGAGTCAAACACTGATTGATCTATTAAAATTATCATGTGCCCAAAACCTTCTTTTAAACTACTAAAAACATTGTGTAAATAAGGCCATGAGTGTTGTGTCAAGTAAAAGTCAGGAGTTTCTTCCATCATTTATTCCTCTCATAATGTCCTGCTTGCTGTTACCCCAAAAGGAAATACTTCAGTAAAATACAGATACGTAAAAAAACTACTAAAGTACACTAACACAAATTACATTTACTTAGTTACGGTTCACCACTGCCAAATGTGGACATTGGGACACTTCAGAACAAAAACGAAACAGACAATGTGATCATTGATCCATTTGTTGAACTTCTGGTGGAAATTCTCCTGGTAGATTCTTAATGACATAATTGAACCTAGCAGAATGAATATATCCAAATAGCTCCACTTCCTGTGACTGTGTCACTCCATTCCCTGGAAGCGACTCCCCATTTGCCGCTAATTCTCTTTCTCTCATTCTCACCCCAGCCTGTGTTGCCTTTTTCTGTTGGTTCCTTTCCACTTTTTTTTCTATTTCTCAACCCTCCGACTGCTTAGCCGCAGCCTGAATAGCCCAAGAGAGCGTGATAATTAAAATGTCACTCAGCTGTATTGTGCATGCACCAAAAGCGGAAACTTCAAACGTCTCAATATTGTCAGTCTTCCTTGAATGGCACGGTGCGATTTCTTCCCTCGTCGGCTTGCCGTCGTAACTTAGCAAATCATTATTTCCGACTTTTTCCAGCCTTTTTTATTCTGAAAATTTGTACAAATATGGCACACGATAATCCATAATCCAATTTCCTCCTCTCCGTAATTTGGACCGGATTACCGTATGATGATAATGCACCATTTCCAGCCTGCTCGTGTGGAATCTGAGAGCGATGGGCAGGTTTGCCAGCTTTATCCGGATTGATGCCCATTATCCCGGATTACATGTCTGTGGGATGCAAAGTTAAGTAATTTAACCAGATGCTGTTTTGGTCAAGGAGTGACCTGTTCCTACCCTGTTTATTTCCTTTTGCTTTATTTTAGGGCAGAGGTGAACTGGTGGGGGAGCGGCAGAGAGATATGGAGGGACCGATGGCGATGGGCATCTCAGGCCACAGCCAGGATTTGGGGGCAGATTACGACAGGGATTAATGGCTTTCCAAATTTCACCTTAATGCACAAGAATAAAGAGGGAGCTTTTTTCTTTTTAGCAAGGCAGCTAGCTGGCTAAACACAGCAAAAATGAAATCCACTGTGCTCTTCGTACGTTCTGCAGAAAGTAAATAACGGCATTTCAATGTCATATTACATGATATTTCACAGGAAATTCACATGAATTTCCTGGTCACAAGAAAGCACTTTTTTTCCATACAGTACACAGTTTTATAATGCAATTGTGTATAATTGCATTATCCTGTGTCCACCCAGTAGATTCCCTGTCTGGTTCATCTTAAGGTTTTTGTCTTCCTCCTTGTGTCTCAGGGAGTTTCCCCTTGCAGCTGTTATGCGTGGCTTGCTCATTAGGTGTAGAAATGTATTAATTTAAAATATGTATCTAATTTTATTTGATAAATTCTATACATATTGGACTTCTGATTGGAAAATCGGATCGTGATCTTGAATCCCAGCACTGCCAAGGTGCCACTGCCGGACCCTTGAGTTTAAGAGACCCTTGACCACTGAGAATAAGGCCTTTAGTCCTCAACCGCTCAATTAATGTAATTGAAAAAGCTCTGGATAAGGGCTTCTGCCAAATGTGTGTAAATAAAAGTGAATAAAATTTTGGTGAAATATACAAAATGAATGGTTAACATATCAAAATATTCTATTAACTTCAAATAACTCAAATTCAGCAAAAATTTGACTTCCTTTTCCCAAGAATTCAGGACCATTGACATTTGATAATTTAATAATTTTGTAACTTGTAAATTTGTTTGCCCAAGAAACTCATTAGGACAACAAGCCTAACTCGAATAAACAAAGACAGTCTGTCATGGAAACATTCTATGCCATATTGTCCCATTGTACACCACATAGTAAAGTGAATTGTGTTTGTAATTACAGCTACAACTTCAAGTGTCCCAAGCACCCAATGTTTCCCCATTGAAATAAAAAAATAAGAAACATAGAAATATATTTTCTGCTTACAGAACAGAAATGTCTCTCGAAGAGGAATGGTTAGGATGGAATGGTTCTTCTAATATGCTTTGCCCACATGCCACCTGTGTATAATGTGTAATGTGAATCTGAGGTAAAGCCTTGAAGTAATTTTCTTAGGAGAGCTCCCCATATAAAAAACCCTGCAAAATAATCAGTTTGGATATTGTAGTGCGAGCAGTCGGGACAATATTGTGGGATGTAAATCACCTGCTGCTGCATGGCAAGCCGACTATAATGTTGTGTCCTCGGTAAAGCGGCGGTAAATGGGCTGACAGGATTGCTGAGAGGGATTTCATTCGTCAGGACCGTGAGAGGTTGAGGAATTGGGTTGCCAATCTGATCAGGACCAGTGATGGCTTTACTAAAAGTTTTCTCAGACAGTAGAAAAATTACACCTTCCTTTTTTTTTCATTATTTTTCCCTCCTTGCCTCTCACTCTCTCACGACATTCCTTCACCTGGTTGCTTTTAATTCTGCGGTTTTCCACCAGACTGGAGACTGAAGTATGGATAAATTGATCAGTACAGGATAGTTACATGTTTATAGGCATCGATTTTGGACTGAAATCGGCTGTATAGCCTTGCAACACCAATTATAGCACAGAACCTAGCTTACTTTAGGAATGCTAATCAAGGTTTTTTTAATGTTACTTTTAACTTTTTGTCTTTTCTATTATCTAAAATCTAACATGTAAGTACTTCAGTCTGAACTCTGAATGTTTAACAGATCTACATCTTTGCTAAATGCTACAAAACGTCCAATATTTACTGTTACTTTAGAACCTTAAATGATGAAGCAGCTAACACCTAAACTAAACTATAAAACACCACTTATATCTAACTGCAGCCCAAAATGTAAAATATAAAAAAGGTCCGGGGTATGAAATGGTAAAATACATTGAAAATCTAACATCAGCCTGAACTCTGCCATCGAAGATAAGTTGTCTAAACTTGAAGTGAAAATATATTTAACTTCCAATCAATTGATATAAAACTTTCAGCAGCTTTCAGTAACTTCAATCCAAGTTCCTTCATTCCTTGCTGAATCAAAAGCTATAATAGTTCTAGGTTTATCCTAAACTCTTGCTAAAAGTCTCTACCATGATAGTTCACCAATTCACAAATGCTAGTTAATGTTATTCAAAACTGTTAATGTGAGGAAAAAACTAATTCTAATATTGTGACAGCATTAAGTTAAAGTCTGACTTTATTCCAGACAAAATTAAGCTTAGTCAGAAAAACGAAAAACTAACCTCAAGCCAAACTCTTAATATAAAAAAATGATTTTTTATTTATTTTTTAATGATCAAATTATTCAAATTAGCTTGAATATACAAGGCAATGTTGGCTCTTAACCGGAAGCTCAAATTTTATCCTAAACCTTAATATTTTAATAGCATTGCTGTCTATAATGTCTCACACCAAGTAGAAACATTTTATTTAATTTATAAAATGAATGCGACCTACAATTAACACCCAAAATTAAGCCAGTAAACACCAAATGCTCAAATCATTTAAACATCTTGCTTCAGCTTTATTCTCTGTAATACTGGAGTGAACTTTAGAGTAAAAAGATCTACTTCACCCATGAACTCTGATTTGCTTTGAGCACTACACTATTTTCTGTCATTCCAGCCTATTGCAATTTAGTAAATACAGCTAGGGGGAGTGGTGGCTCCAGTGGTTAAGGCCACTGGAGCCACCGGTATCGCCAAGCTGCCACTCTTGGGCCCTTGAGCAAGGCCCTTAACCCTCTATGCTCCGGGGGTCCCTTACGAGGGAAATATCAACGTCCGTGACGTAGGCTCACCACCTGCAGAAGGGACCGTACGGGACGGTGCTATGAGGATTGGGCAGCAGTCGGGGGCCTGCTTAGACTGCTGCCCCCGCGACCCGGATAAGCGGGAGAAAATGAATGAATAAATACAGCTAATAGCTGTAATGTTAGCATACTGTATATGGTAAAAAATCAGAACCTCTAACTAAAGGCCTGCTTCGTTGTTATGCTAGCTCATGTAATTAGCTAAGGGAAGGTGGGATTACTTGTGCAGACAGAGTCAGATATACAAGCGGCCTCTCTTCTCCTCTGTGGCTCTCTTTTCTGGCTAAGTGCCAAGTTTAGGCAGTTTTGGTAAGGTGCCTGTTGAAGGAAGCGGAGGATAGTTTGACACTAGGCACTGAAGCTCACGTCAGATGAAGCGCAGTATGATGAAAAACACACTTGATTCCCTGACGGTCTCTGGCAGCTCATTGAGAAGCACCTGGATTATCCTGGATTATCACCCCCACCCACCCACAAACACACACACACTTGTATGTCTGACACGCACACACACAAACACTTTATAACGTTGAAACAGAGCAGCTCCTTTTGGAGAAACCAAGAAAAAGTCTTTTAATAAAACATATCCAGTTGTGGGAATTAGCACTATAATGAAGTGCTACTGTTTGTATCTGTTTAGCACAATAATCTATATCTACAAATATCCTTGCCTTTATCTGGATCAGGATTTAAACCTGAAGTGACATTGACTGAAATATTTGAAAACACTGGAAAAAGACAGAGGTAGAAATAGCAGTACTGTCATCTTGGTGTGTGAATTCTGCCTGAACCTCAGCTATATCACTGCCTTTATTTAATTGTTTTTTTTTAATTGTCCTTTCTCACACAGTAAGTACATGTACTGCACAGGGCCGTGGTGGCTTAACGGTTAAGACTCTGGGTTAAAGAGCAGGTTAAGGGTTATTAAGGGTACCAATGCTAACTTGCCCCTTTTGCACCCTTGAGCAAGTCTTTTGACTCAATCTGCTTCATTAATGCTGTACGAGGTGGAAACAAGGTTCTGTTTACAAAAAAGTACTTTATTTATCTACGTTTACACACTATCCCCTTTAAAACAGTCCCCTTGCACAGCGATACAGCGCGCCCAGTGTTCCTACGACTTTTTGAATTCGTTCTCTTAGTTTCGAAACGTGTTGAGGTTCCCTGGTGGTCTAGTGGTTAGGATGCGGCGCTCTCACCGCTGCAGCCCGGGTTCGATCCCCGGTCAGGAAACCAATTTTAGGGTTGCATAAGCCTTAGTGCCGGTCCCAAGCCTGGATAAATGGGGAGGGTTGCGTTAGGAAGGGCATCCAGCGTAAAAACGTGCCAAATCAAACATGCGGATGATCCGCTGTGGCGACCACTAATGGGAGAAGCCAAAAGAAAGTTTAGTTTCCAAACGTGTCGAGCACCTTCTGCGATTCATGCTGGATCTCCGAGAGTGGAGACCTTTGAGGTGGATCTTCTGGAAGAGGGCGAGATTATGTGGATTATTCATTCATTATTGCATACCCGTAATTGCGCATCTTGACATTGTTTGTAAACCTGAATTCCATAAAATCTATGTTTTCAATAAATTGTTCAGCATTATAATCTAGTGGAAATTTGTAATGCTTCTTCAATACAATCGTTTTTTTACACATAAATACGTGGGGCTTGTGTCATTAAGCGAAGGATTATCCATAGGCATGTGGCAAGCATGTGACACAAGAGCCCTAAAAATTGTTTTCTTTTCAAATGATACTGCTGACTTTGAGGTGAAATAAAAAAGAATTATAATAAATCGTGCTAAAAAGTGCTCATGTTTGCCTGACAGTGGAAACAAGTGTCTATTTTTATAAGTGTTAATAGCAGGATGCATGGTGGGAAATGAAGGGCTCTGGTTCTAGCACACCTACACAATTTTGACGCTCCTGATCTGCTGCAGCTGCACTCGCAGTGCTGGTTCACATTTCTCTCTGAGCATTTTCAGGAGCAGTAAATGCCAAACATCGTGCAATATGCAAAGAAATGGCCTCATGCAGTCCGAACACTGTCATTTAATTAAGTTTCCATTTTCTTTTGATCTACATCTGTAATATTCAATATTCTGTCAGTCTACCTGCCTCTCGGTGTCGGCATGTCTGAATAAATATATTTTCTTTCTTGCATTTCTCCGAGCTTGGCTTCAAGTGCAATTTAATACTGTGGCGGTGCTACTTCATGCCAGTGTGGCAGCGCAAAAATGCTAATGTGCTATCGGGAGCGGTTAAATGATTTGCTATCCTTTAAAGCGCTCTGGCAGGGGCTTTCGATCTGGCTAGCGTCC
The DNA here is from genome assembly GCF_946808225.1 of Silurus aristotelis. Taxonomy (NCBI): domain Eukaryota; kingdom Metazoa; phylum Chordata; class Actinopteri; order Siluriformes; family Siluridae; genus Silurus; species Silurus aristotelis. The sequence continues at coordinate 6,118,438 of NC_139583.1, read as the reverse complement.
CAGGCGAATAGACACCGGTCATTGCTCAGTCCTCGGGGGACATTAAAGCAAATCAGCACATCGCGCAGGAGCCGCTAGCATGTCGCTCCTGGGCTTTGGCCTCGTCCCAATTCCCAGTGGCCCGGACGTGCTCTCCTACACAGGAGCCTTTGCTTAAGCCAAATCAAATCAGCTGCTTGGTGAAAAGGGTTAACACGGCTTCTATAGCCCTGCATAGAAGGCATTACTGGACATAGAGCAGAGGGAGGTAAGTGGTTCAGGAGGGGTCTCGTAAAACACTGATCATAAAGCCTTGACTTGAAGATTGGATTAAGAGCAGAGTGCCCCCTCCTAAAAAGGAGTGCAGTTTATTAGAGTCTTATCTTAAGTGATAATGTTACCGTGAAGGGCTGTGTAATGGCAGTAGAGTGGACTGTAGCCATATAAAGGATATGGGCTCGTGGCAGAAAAGGGAGACGATGATAGGCTCTGAGTGCAGGAAGAAAGCACTTTTATTGCCGTGAAGGGGACATGGAATCAGATGCAAACTGGTGCTTCTGCTATGGCAAGTCCTGAACTGACGATGGTGCCTCAACTTTGCGTTTCGACATATTCTTCTGGTCTAACAATGTTGTGGGAAAATTTACAAATCATTGCACAAATTTACATTGTTATGCACAACTGTATACAAAAAAATACACATTATTAAGACTTAGTTTTCCATCAGAACATTTACATGTCAGGGGGCATCATTTTTTTGTTGATAGCTGACTAACATGAGGACAATTCGAGTGCTAACAACAGCGTAGGATTAACAGCTTAGCCACAAATAGTTCTTAGCCAGTTCTGTGCATTTGATAGCATTTATGATAAGGGTAGGAACATGTTATGAGCTGCAGCAAAGGAAATGAAGTATTATAGTTCATAAATGTCTGTTTTGTAATATTTAGGTTGCTTTTCTTGCCTCACACTTTACCATCATCCTCCCATGACTCATCTTTGTTTTTGTTTTACAGGGGTAACATTTTCTCAGAGTCTTTTTCCAGAAAGTTCCCCACAAACAGCCTTCTATGAATTGCCATGTAATGTAAAGTGAATAAATACATTTGATAGTAGATAGACTGAGCAGGTTTTTCCTGTGAAAGAAATTAAGAGATAAGTGTGAAAATGTGGTTTAATCAGTATTTTGCAGTGTGTCTAACTCTGTATAATGCAAATAGCGGATCCTGGTTCACAGTACCCTGAAATGCTGAACTTTTTTTTTTTTTTTTTATAGATTGACCTCGTTGTTAATTCGGTACACAAGTGCATGATCTGTAAATGTGTTTGGAAGAAAGCACAAGTCTCTAAGCTTTGTGGGGTTTTTTTGGGGAGCATTGGGAGAACAATGATGTAAAAAAAAGCTGTGTCAGACAGAAAAAAAAATCCTTTAAAGAAAAGAAGCGGTATGTGGGAATTTAGAGGAAAAGGATGTAAGAGGGAAAAAAAAGCTGTTTGAGCTACTTAAACAAGCTAACAACTATAGTTTTTTCTGAGGATTTTTTATTTATTTGTATTTTTTGTAACCGAAGGCTATGCTATCTAATTGTGGTCTGGTTAGGTACATCAGCTCACATAAAAAGGTAAACAGAGCTATCTTAACTCAAAGCTCAGGAAGAGACGAAATGGCAAAGGGATTGCCGAGACAAATTAAGGTTATCTGGAAAGCACCGAGGTAATCCTCACCATTGATGTCTGCATGTCTGCGAATGTGTGTGCACCTGCAAATGGGAATAAGATTACGCCATTTATTCTTTGTATGCTAATTTTATTATCATATATTGTTTCTGTATCTGACACGCAACAGCTTTAGCCCATGGCTTCAAATGCCTTTTTTAAGGCTTTTATGTTATGACTCCTGCAAGCGAGGCTTTACGGCAGGGATTGGGGGAAATAGTAATTTGTGTTGATATTGTGAGCCTGCTGCAGCATGCTGAAGCGTTCAGCCTTGCGTTGCCTCCTGTTGCTGATGCCCCTGACAGCGACGGCTGCACTGCTCGCCGAGCGTAGCTTATGCTAAAACGCTGCTGTTTAGAAATGTAGGACTCGATATTTAATCAATTTCATATGACACGAGAGCCTCCAATATGTCAGGACCCCCCCTCAAACCAATAGCGTTTAACCCACAATGAGGTTACAAAGTCCATCGATGTCAAAGCTGTGAATTATTTCCGCATGCAAATAAGAAGAAAAGCGTGAGTAACTTGAAGTAAAAAAGGGACAGTCATGCGCTCTTTCTACAGGTGGACATGTGTCACGTATTAGGGCTGGTTGTGGATCTCTGTGGAATGATATTGACACGAAAATCCGCCGTCTCTTTCTCTTCCAATGCCGTGGCCTTTAAGTTCTTGGGTTCAGGACAACGAAAAAAAAACATGCTTCAGTTGCCAGTGAAAACATAAGGGGCAACGGTTAATGAGGCTCGGTGCATTTCATGACCTGCTTCCGTAACCCAGCCTTGCAAAGAATCTGGCCTTGCGCCTCTCGTCTTCTCTTTATTTTGCTTGTCTCAATGCTACAGCCTAGGATTAAAGAATCTGCCACAAAAGTGACTTTCAGGGCCCCTATGTCTCTTCTGTTTGAAGGCTGGAAAACAACCATGCTTTCATCTTGTGAACCAGTAACAAAGCCTGAAGACACATTCACCAAGAGAGATGAGAGGCCGGCATTGTAGCAACCCCCCCACCCCCACTCTCTTTTTTTTTATTTTATAAGATACAATACATTTAAGACCTCCTCCCTGGAAATGACATCTCCTTCATGGTACTTAATGAACATGGGTCCACCTCTGCACAGGTGAAAATGAAAACCTGAGCCAAAAGGATGAGGTCCAATTAAAGGGACAAGTGTGGAATGGCTCAACAGATGCACCCTAAGGCTTGTCCTCCATAATGAAAGGGGATAAAGAACAGGAACATGGTCCAGCTGAGTGGATGTTTTTTTTTTTTTTTTTACTATAAAGATAACAGTGATCGGGTAATGCTGTTTTAAGAAGACACTTTGATTAATCCATAGCTTCCCAGAGGTTCATAGTGGGTTTTTAACACGTTTTTCCTTAGATTTGATACCCATGTAGGTGCAAATATATGTCCTCTAGCTCTCATCCAGGATAACATGCTGTTCTTAGGTCTTGCGGTCACATGCGGCAGCAGCGGCAGTGCGTCTGAGGTTTCCACCCACAGGCGAGACAGAGACAGAGCACGGAACACAGAGGAAAAGGCTAGATGTGAAGCTCTGAAAATGATGGCAAGGGAAACTAAAAAAAAAGAAAAAAAAAGTGAAATACGGTAGGTCTCAATTAATGATGGCACTGAAGCATTGGTAGGCCCAGTGGAGCCTTGAACCAGATTTCAACCTGAGTGTATTTTATCCCCTGGAGGTGCGGCGAGCGCAGAACGTCAGCGCCATCACACGCCGTCTCCGAGCACAGGCCACGGAGACCTCCGTCATCCCTCAGCACTGCTCTTCCCCTCCCAAATTATATAGGACAGCTATCCATGTAATGTGCGTGTGTACATTATTTATCGGTGTCTAAAAAGCTGCATGACAGTCGCTAATAAATTAGAGCGATAGACCGCTGTAAATAAATGGCCTGGTGAAAATCAGGAGAAAATTAACCAGAACAAGAGACTTGGGGGGTAGCTGGAGCTGGGTGAAATGATGATCCGTGGGCTATTAGAATAGTTATTATAATATGTTATTATTCATCCCATTACTTGCAATAAAGAAAGGAAGGTGCAAAAGAAATCGTACAGTTAATGTCACTGCTTCCTGAATGCCAAATTCCTCCTCCACACTACAAACATCCATAGCTCTGAGAGAAGGCGCCACTAATGTGTCTGCGGCTGAAGGAAGCTTCTGAGCATATGCCAATAAAATGCCTAGACAAGTGGAAGAGGCTGAAGGAGAGCAAGACATGTGGCAGAGGTATGCTGAGGATGGGCTGTCACCCCCGATCAGTGTGATGACCTCCTCAAAACTTCGACCTTTGCAAGTCAGAATAGGTCAAGCAACTGCGGCAGAGACTTCGAAGCTTCTCCGCTGACTTGTCTGATCTGTGCCTGCTGACAGGTGTGAAGATAGTTATGTCTAATTAAGTGGAAGTGGAGCTGTGGGCTACACAGACTGAAGATACAATGGCCAGATTTGTCAAATCAAATGGGGCTTAAACTGTCAGCTTTGAATGAAGGACATAAAGAATCAATCCCAGATGTGTTATGGCTACTGGGATTCTCATATGAATCAAGTTTGCAAAAACCCTCTTTTTCTTGTTAGGATGCGGCGGTATGACCTGCGAGTAAAGGTGTTTTCATTAAGAAGAACACGTGTACTGGCTCAGAGGTTCCCAAGCCTAGTTCCTGGTAGCTTGTTTATCTGGAAAAGGTTTTCTTTTTTCCCCTGCTCTAAACTGCCTAGCACAGCTCATTAGTTAATCATCAAGGCCTTAATCAGGTTTTCAGGAGATACCAAGGCAGAGAATGAGAAATACTGGTTTACCACTGCTAAGCTTTTCATCTACATGAGTACATGAAGAATGAAGAAGAATTTAAATGTATGTATATAAATAAATAATTCTATATAAATATATAATCGGGGCGTAACGATTCGCAGTAAATCCGTGATACATATGGATCACGACTAACCGTCCGTTTTTTTTTTTACATGCGGATTTATTGTAGTTTTTTAACAATCGCAGAAGGAAAAACTACGCCGGAAAATCGTGTTCACATCAATCAGTCAACAACAACGACTAGCGTAGGAGCAGAAGAACTTGAAAAGTGTGTGTGTGTGTGTGTGTGTGTGTGTGTGTGTGTGTGTGTGTGTGTGTGTGTGTGTATCTATATATGTATACAGGTACTGTAGTCCACGAGTTATGATGGTTAAATTTTTCGCTCTTATTGTGATGCAGCAAAAAACTTTTACTTTTGTGTGGAATTTATATTTTTCTAAGATATGTTTGAAGCTGCCAGGAAATACGCATCTCCATACTCTCGCCATCGTTAGATCGAGTTCAGTTGTCTCAATTGTGATAGATTTTGTGTTTTTGTTGTTTCAAAGTCCAATTTTATCTTGCTCTTTTATATTGCGCCCTCCACTCATGAACCAGCACTCGTCCACTTGCCTGATGCCACCCGCATACAGAATATATCGTAAAGTGAATGTACCGTAAAGTAAATTGCTCTGCTTTGCTAAATTATGTACTGCAATTTGATCATTCTTAATAAATTATGGTATATTATGGTATACTATATTATGGTCAAAGATGCAAATGAAAAGATAAACACAAAAGGAAATTATTTGAACAGTGACCATAAGAGTGCAAAAATCCAACATGAGGTAGAATGTTGTGATTTGTGCAACAGCATACACCAACCATAGCAAGAACCTTTGAACTTAAACATCCTTTAACATTTCAGCATTTCAGGACCATGTTATACAGCATTAGATTGAAGTTGCGCTAAAACAAATGAAAAAGAAGGTAGGATATAAAAAATGTAAGGCAGAGAGAAGAAATTTGTGTGTGTGTGTGTGTGTGTGTGTGTGTGTGTGTGTGTGTGTGTGTGTGTGTGTGTGAGCAAATGTGCATTGAGACTCTGTGAAAGGTGCCACAGTGAGTTTGTCACAGCCAGTATAACCTTATGGACTGAGGGAGTGCCACGAAGAGAGAGAGAAAGAATATTTCCTTGGGCTTTGAGACAATGTCATACTGATTAAGTCACATGGAGTGACTGTGGCAGCATGTGGAACAGGGAACCAAAAACAGAATAACATCTGTACTGATGCATTCGAAAGGCACAAACACAAGCTATTCTCTAACCCTTGAAGGCTCTCAGATTGTTCCTATCACCTCCCACCATTTATTTTCCTTTTTTCAAGGTTCATAACTGCTTGACTCTGAGGTTTGTGTGCATGCGTCTGTCACAAGCTGGAGAAGAGCTAACTAATGGCCTTGTTGATCTCCAGGGGCTATAAGCAAATGTCTGTTTGGTTCAGCATTAAGATGAGAGGAGACAAAATGTAGCCTAGAGCCTTTTACAGAAAATGGATTTACAGAGATCTCTTGATGGATATGGACTATACATTACATATATTAAACCTATTTGGACTTACGTGTGCATTGCTTATATTAGGCCTCGGCAGATAGTAGCTCAGGGCCGGCTCTGACCTGCTTAACAAGATTATTTGGCTGGTAAATGAAATGCGAACCGTCTTTAAGCTATGCATCAACATTGCTGAGTATTCAAATATCATCTTTGGATATAACATAAAGCTCAAAGGGCTAATGTATATCATGGCAGGCTATTTGTACCTTATAGCGAAACAGCTTTAGATGATTTGAGATGATCCTTCATAGAAAACCATTTCCATAATATACACCAATGTATGCTTTTATCATAGTATTATAACTCCATGTTTAACATTTCTATTAGTATCTGTAAAATGATTGTATAAATACATTAAATATGTAATTATGACCAAATTTCTATCCCAACCATAACAATGTAAACCAAGCAATCAGCAAACTGGAGAAATTGGTTTTGTTGCAATGTTCCAAACGGCGTATATTTGTAATACAAGTACTGTAATTTCCGGACTATTAAACGCACCCAAATATAAGCCCCACCCACTGAATTTGACAAAGATTTTTATTTTGAACATAAATAGGCCGCACCTGTCTATTAGCCGCATTGCCTACATTAAAACTAATTACTTTACACAGGCTTTAACAAAAGACAGTGTCTGTTACACGGCTTGTTTCTAAACAGTAGCCTACCAAGAAGGTCATAGTTCACTGTCTTGCTCCTTCCTTTCACAACTATTTCTCTCGAAAGTTTTTCTTTTGGCATCGTCGTGTGTTTAAAAATCACCATCGGTGTATCTTTTCTCCCGATGCCGTGCAGTTTAGAACACAGGTGAAGTGTGTTTTCATGCCCGGTTGTTTTCAGCGTGACGAATGATTTGCATTTCCTGTAGACAGTCCGAGTGAGCGGCAGGTCAAACGTCAGAGGAACCTCATCCATATTAATGATGTGGTGCGGCCCGATTCAGTGGGAGCGCATCTGATTTAATTTAAAGAGTCTCATTGGTTCACCTGAACCCGTTCGGCAATTTCATTGGTCTAATGTTATGGGGATCAGGTTTTTGGCTTGAAGTTTGTGAAACCGGGAAAAACCTAGAAAAAATCCATAAATTAGCCGCTTCATTCTTTAAGCCGTGGGGTTTCAAGCGTGGGAAAAAGGTAGCAGCTTATAGTCCGGAAAATACGGTACACGCTTAATGTCAGTTTAAATGTAAAAGTTTGTTTTACCATTTTCTTAATCAGGAGGTTGGTCGAAAGTTCTTTGGTTGAGAATGCGAGGTTGTAAAGTTCATTTTGACCCTGTAAAATCCGGTAACGACAAAACTGTTAAACAATATAATAACATTTCTGTAGACCAAACAAATGCGTTCAAGGCCTTGGTGATTTATTATTTATTTACTTGGTCATATTTGGTGTCAGCGAAGCTTAACTGTGTCTGAGACAATGGTTTCCCCTTTAAAAATATCATTGGTTTGGAAATGCAAGCACCACCCACGGAGATGTACGAGCTGCAGGGTCTCCAATTATAGTCCAGAGGTCCAAAGGCCATTGCAGTTTGACCACCAGTTAGTTAGCTGACATGATGTTTCAGAGCAGGAAAATGACCAAAGTGTTCTGGTGTTTGCAATCGATGACCACTGCATTAGAAAATGAGGTCTGTCTTGCACTTTTTTGACCTCCCGCCACCAATTGTCAAAAACACACAGGTCAATAAGGCAATCTCAGTGGCCGACACTAAGTGATAATAATAGATAAAGCCTTGCCCTTTTTTTTCAAAGAACTGAGTGAGTTGAATTAAGTGATTTAGCCGGAAAATGGGCTTGTGACCGAGGTGCAGTGCCCTCAAGCTTAGGCAGCTTGCCTTCTCTGTCATGTGTTACTGTTCGTGATGGCAGCCAGCGAAGATTTGCGAATCGCCTTTGGTGAACTGTCAGACTACACAGAGCTTGTTGTTCTTTAAAATAAGAGGCTTTCTGATTGAACACTGGAGCTTTGATAGCAACTGCTCAGCGCTGTCACAAAGAATTTCTTTTAAATGAACCGGACTAGTGTGACTAGTGTGGCAAATGTACGATATGACTTTGAACATTAGCGTGCTATGGTATGTCTGTTCAGGGGGGAACAGACTGCTCTTTAATAGCTACACAACTTGCAATGTTTTACAAGAGACCGTCATTGAGGAGGAACAAAAAATTCAACTGTCAGTAATAAAGGTCAACATGAGATACTAAAAAAAAAAAAAAAAGGGAAACCAGTTTAGCTATTAAGATTGATATTTTAAACGTTTGAATTGCGATTCAGTGCAGCATATGGAAATGTGACACTTTGCAAAACAGTTCAACTGTGTTGAAAATTAAATGCAGTGGTTTCTTTGCTCGGAACTTATTCAAAGTGTTCATAGTGTTGCCAGGTTAGATCAAATCTCCTGCAGTTGGCTTGTGCTTATGCTTGTGCTTTGAGACAAAAAAAAAAAAAATCGTTATGGACTTAAGGATTGTAGGATACAACCATTTTTAATTGTATGTGGTATTTTATCTGAAAACAGAGATCCAGCAATACAATGCCCCTGTGCACAAAGCAAGGTCTATGAACATATGGTTTTCATTGATTGAATTGGAAGAGCTTGAATGGCCTGCTATAGGGCTCTGCCCTAAGCCCTATTAAACATCATTGGGATGAATTGGAACACTGACCGCATCCCAGGCCTCCTCACCTCACTTACAGTACATCAGTCCCTGACTTTACTAACACTCTTGTTGCTGAATGAACACAAATTTCCACAAAAAAAATATCTAAAATCCAGTGAAACATCTTTCCAGAAGAGTGGAGGTTATTATACAGCAAAAGGGGACCCTACATTAATCCAGATAAATTTTTTCCACAGTCCACACTGTGACGCAAAAACAGAATTTTCAAATTGATTCAATTTGGAAAACATTCTCAATAAGCTACGTTCTCATCGATTGAAAACGCCGTCTCGGTGTGGATGGAAGGCCAAATGGAGAGAAAGATCGGCGCTTTCGAACAATAACGTATTAGTGTGGACATGGCCTAAATGTGGCATGGGGTTTTTGAATTATGTGGTCAGGTGTCCACAAACTTTAGCCCATACAGTGTGCGACTACGCACACACAGCTCAGCGCACACATCGAATAAAATCTGATTCTATTTTTATTCATTTGATCTAGAAGATTTATTTTCCTGCTGTACTCCTGATGCCAGCTTTTATTAGCTAGATGAATTAGCTGGCAGAAATGATAGACATATTTTTCAGAATCAGGTACTTGAAAGCAATGAAGTGTACTTCAAAGCCATAATATAACTCTCTAGCATAATATGCAGTCACTTATGGTATATCGATAGAAAATAAAGATGCTAAGCATATGATGAATAGAAAACATTTAAGCTTAGAGCCAGACTTTTTTTTTTTTTTTTTGTAATGGCTTGAATCGAAGGTGCATTGATAATATGCTAGCTCAAACATGTTTTTCGAGAAAGACAATAACGTTGGCTGTGTTTGTCTCCTTACACTGGTCTGTATTAATGCTTTTAATTAGCAACTTCAGACTTTATTACATTTTGTTAGCTACCATTTTTTATTTTCGTCCGTTAGGTTTCCAGGCAACCGAAACATGAAAGTGGGCAGAACAAGGGTTGCTTCATGGTATACGATGACAGATTACAGAACTAGACAGATTACTACCCAGAAAACAATGCTGGAAGAGCATTAGGGGTGGTGGAAGGAAGCAAGAAATCAATATGAAATGTATTTTTCATTACAGCCTGGTTGGCATCATTTAGGGGAGTGTACACCAACGAGGACTTCACAACCATACACACTAACGCTTTCATACACAGAGTGTCAAGAATGTATAAAATTCACAAATGCTTGGTTTGTTTATGAGACAAAATAATATCTACCCCCCTCCACTTATTCAGAGACTTCCCTGTTGCTAGCTGTGTCCCCTTAAGGGTCAGAGCCCTGTCAGATGGTGTGCGTGCCAGTGTGGAGATGCCAACACCGGGGACCAGTGCATGTCTTCGTTTTTCAAGAGGCCTCTTCTGACAAGTCCCCTTGTGTTCCCTTGTCCCATTCATTGAGATGTTTTTCGAGAAAGAAAAGAGCCTGGCATGATAATATAAGATACAGCATGTGTCAAATGCAAAGCCGCTCAGGGGTCAAAGATCAAGGTCGAGGCAACCATATCTCTGGGCTTGTCAGCCAAAGCAGTCCAACGGTGACACAGGAAGCTGGCAAAGTGGCATTGTGGGTGAAAGTGTGAAAACTCTGAAAGTGTCTGAAAGAGTTTCTGCGGCTGACTGATCCAGAGTTTTGAGTCGAAGTTTGATGTAAAATTCAAACTAGTGACATGAAAGTATCGTTCCTTTTTTTGGATCAATAGCCTACATGATATTAACAGTAATTGCTAATCTCTAAGGTCTGGCTACATTTATATAAAAGCTGTATGTGACATAGGGTTGTTACAGCTCAAATTTTCACAGTATGAAAAGCTTGTAGCCACAGAAACAGCTTTTCAAGGCAGAAACTTTAATGAGTTGTGGCACAGTCGTCATCCCGCTTCCATCTCCTAATAATTATTTCCCAAGGATAATGTGTGACTTCTTGTTCACCATTTTTTTTTTCAATCCACAATTTTCCATTCTATCATGAAAGGTCTGAAAATATCACCTGGAGCCACTCTGATTTCACTGTAAATGCTCTTTCTAGAAGTGTAAAAACATATATATTTTTTTTTTTACCATTATCTCCTCATTCATACAACTCGTGTCCAGTTTGACCTGAAAATGGCGGAACCGATCCGTTCTGCACTGCCCAGTGTGTTATGCATGTAAATCGATTCTATCTGCAAGGAGCAATGAGAACCAGTGGAGTAAGGAGCTTGATTGGATGAAAAAAAAAATCTGTTTTGATCATTCATTGTGAATAACCAGTAACTTCTGACACTATTATGTGAAGTGGGACATGGTAAGTCATCTTTACAATAACACTGTTTGATTTGACGTTTGGCTCTTGCGGTTGAATAACAATAAGAAGAAGAAGCCTTTAATTGTCATGTCGGGCCTGTCCAGTTTGTTAGGAAGTCAGGGTTAGAGCACAGGTTCAGCTATGAAATCAGACCCCTAGAGCAGATAAGGTTTAGGTCCTTTAGGTCCTAGTCTATTTGGGAGTATTAAAGAACGGTGATCAGTATAGGGTATTATACTGTCATTGGTTTTTACAGTTTTGTCGTATACGTGTACTGTGCAGGAGCAAAACGTAAGACACTTTTCCGCCTGGAGTTTACTTGCCAATGATTAAAAATGCAATACTCAGTGTGTTCGAAACCCTACGTTTTCCCAGTCCACACTGCGACACGAAAACAGCGTTTTCCACTTTATTCACTTTGGAGACCGTTTCCACTTCGGAAAGCTACGATTTCTTACCGAAAACGCGGTCTCGGTTTGGATGGAAGATCAAAACAGAGAAAAAAATTTGTGTTTTCAAACAAAAACCTATTGCATGGCCTAAAAAGAGAATAGAGTAAATTTGGTTTAAGAAAAAACATTGAAGGGGATACTATATGATATTCAGTAATATAATCTTCCCTTCGAACATCGACATACAGAAAAATTGGTCCTGCAATTAGGACCAAAGCTAAACAGTCTGAGCAGACACTCGTTAGCTGGTTCAAGGCATCTGTATTGATTACACTTATGTGACACCCCATGATGCTAATGGGAATTCTTCTGTTTACTAGACTGTAGCTGGAAGGAGTAGAGTGGGTCATTGAACAGAACAACTCAATGAACCTAAAAATTGCTTGTTCTTAGCACTGGTGAATGAGCTCCAAATCTAGCATGAAAAAAAATGAGTTATGATCAAGATGTTTGCTGTTTGGTGTTACTGATGCTTTGTAAGGAACCAGACTCGAAATAGAAACCAAGTCCTCATCCGGGTGACATCGGATAGTCATTAGTCTTTATCTGTTTACGATGAATTGAAACAGTATTAAGTGTGTTGTAATAACATTGGGTATGAGCATTTCAGCTCCCCAGGGTCTTTAGGGTCACATATCTCAGGACCTGGCATGGCACGAGTGCATGTCAAGCTCGATGAAGGGATCTGTATTGATCATTTTAAAATCGACATGCATAGATTTGTTCCAATCAGTCAGAACGATACGAGTGGACAGCGCTATAGCTTCGCCGAATCACGCTGTCCGGATATGCATCATTGTCTCATATCGGCTCTTACACAAGTGTCAGATCATCAGGATTTATTACCCTCCTCCACCAAACCCACATCCCTGTCAGTCTGCTGTCCTGACCTCGGTTAATCACAAACTGGCAATCGCTCGCTCGTGCACACATACACACTTCCTCACACTCCCAGATATGTTTACCAGTTCTATGCAGATGCCTGTCATCGTGTCATGGTGATAGCATAGCTATCAATCAAACTCGTGGCATGCTGCCCATTCTGGTTGGTTTTTAGGTCATCACAAAATGTTCATGCTGTTGCTCCACTGAGGGTTATTGTTTGTCACAAAACATTGAGGAGGGAAATCAATTTTCTTGTCCTCTTGTCATATTTATCAAACAGCCCATCTGTCTATTTATATTCTATAAGGGTTTAGGGTTTGTTTGTTTTTTTGACACAAACAAAAACAAAAAAATATGATTCAATTCTGAACATCAAAGAAATATGACGATCAGGTTTCTCAAACAGCTGTCTATGATTATTGAAGCCCACTTGTGTTTTTTGGTGATGAAGATTTGTGTAGTGTTTCATGCTGAGTGAAGGGTTTTAAGGCTCTGTTGGTTGGCTATTAGCCATCTGTTGTGTTGCCTGGGTTCTGGACTGTCCAGTGGATTAAAATGTGTATATGTGCGTGTGTGTGTGTGTCAATGCCCTCTACCATATACGTTAACCTCAGATTTAAAATGTAGCACTTAGATTTACCAGGAGATCCTTCCCTGACCTGGATTTAGTCTGCAATTTCCCAAGCAAGTGGATGCAGATAAGTGAAAGCTAATGTCCTTTACTGTTTAAAGCCACAATCAGGGATTTAAGGAAAATAAAATAGAAAGCTTGGCCATTTCTAAAACAGTGATTGAGTGCTATGCGACATAATCCCTAGTGGTACATTTCTAGCTCAAAGAAAATTCCCTGTTGAACTGAAGAGAACCTGTGAACCCTTGATGTCCTTTGAAAAGCACATGGATGCTTGACATCCATTAAAAAGGAACGCTTAATTGCAGGAGTGTCGGAAAATCTATAAAGAAATGTGGGGATTAAAAAATGCATCATATGTTTAGATATGTAGAGTGTGGAGTGTGGAGTGTGAAAGTGACTTGTTGGCATGCCTTATTGGAACAAGGCTTGATTTAGTGTCGTTGATGAGCTGGCCGTCCCTGGAAAAATGATCCAGGATGACAGGAGATCAATGACAGAGCAGCAGGATAATCACGGCCAAATCACCACCATCTGCCCTTAATCTTCCTTGCTAGATGCCAATCCCCTAATCCCTTCAATCTGCGGCACTCACTTTAGGACTGCAGTAATCCGCACATCTACACAACACTGTTCTATTATTGAAGTGCCCTACCTTCAAAGCCACTCCACCAAAGTCTACATCCTGCACAACAACCACCACTTGTACTACTCAATAAAGCAGTAAAGAGACCATCATTGAACTTTGCACATTGAATCATGTAGGATTTAAATGTTGTTAGACCTTAAATAGAAGAGAATATTGCAGCTGATATAAATTCAAATCGATAAATGAGTGTACAAATTTAACATTGATGTCAAATTCAGGGCTAGTGAGTGGTCCCCAGTTTCCGGGTCCACAGTTTGATCCTCATTTGGGGTTACTGATAGTGTGGACGCCATACACCGATCAGGCATACGATTCTGACCTTATAACATTATTACTGGTGATTAAATATCTCTGGTTAACACTAGTTATCTCTCAGCAAGTGCACAGGCGGCCAAGGCTCATCGATGCACGTGGGGAGCGAAGGCTGGCCCGTGTGGTCCCATCTAACAGACGAGCTCCTGTAGCTCAAACTGCTGAAGACTCAATGGTTCAGAACTGTTTTGGCAGCAAAAGGGGGACCAACACAATATTAGGCAGGTGGTCATAATGTTACGCCTGGTCAATGTATGCATTTCCACCAGGTGTACTGCTTTCCTCTTCCGTAAGATCTGGCATCTCATCCAGGTTGCCTTCTGTGCTTGTTCTTAGAACAAGGAAAGGCTCCATGAACCCTAACGAGGATAACATATTCACTGAAATAAGTGTAACATATTCAAAAGGATCCAAAATGATGAATGGTTCGGTTAAAGCGCTTTTCATAAGGCTTTGTTTTTTGCTAATACACTGTAAGACAGTACAAGATTGATGAAGTAGAAAACTCTATAAGCCATGCATTAATTATCCATTGTCCAAACAGCAGTGTAGTAAGGATCCGTTTTATCCAAGGACCCCAGGATACACAACAAGGTCTGTACTATTAATCTCTAAGGAGAACCCCCCCCAACTCCCGGCACTTTCTCAAAACCTAACAAGGTGAAGGGCAACGGTACACTTGTGGGTCAGGCAAAATGAGAAGTCCAGAGCAGAAAAATGCTGTGAGACAGTAGCCTGATGAATCCAATCTGCTACATGTTTCCCCACTCCTTTTGTTATTACCCAGGCCGTGGGTGTGACCGAGTGTAAGGTCACTGACCAGTTCCAACCGCTTTGTTTCCTGCCAATACACACACACACACACACACACACACACACACACACATCTACACACATACACACACACTGTAGGATTGAGGGCTTCAAGGTTACACCATAGGCTACTAAAAGTCGATAAAATTAACAAGAGGCAATTCTCCAAGCGTTCAGACAGATAATTTATAATTTCAGGAAGAAAAAAAAGCATTTAATTTTCTCCCCATTCTCACTAACTTTTTTTTACCTTTTAAAAACAAAAATCTTTTGCTACTCAAATTTTTACTGTGATTCCAAAAGAGGTGTACCTGTGTGGATTTTTCTTACAGCATGACAAATGTTCAGTCTAGTCTCCACTTTTTCCCCGCTTTGTTTCTTGGACTTGCCTCCTGAGACCCAGAGGCAGTTTGACAGTCTGTATAGGTCAGGACTCCAGAGCTTTCCGTAGCTAAGTGACTCACAAGATGTTTCCATGTGCCCTATCTTCCTCTGGGTGGCATAAACTCATCAGTGACAGCTTGTTTATTTATTTGCCAACCCTAGCTATTGGGAGAACAATCTCAAAGTGTCACCAGAGTTACAGTTGGTATGTTTCGGGAAAAAAAAACCTGAGGTCTGTGTAGAAGGAAGCTACCAAATTGGTAGCTTGGTGAATCAGTGAGGCTCTGGAGCTGTTTTGACACTATTAGTCCAGCTCCTCTAATATTCCAATATTCTCAAAACCTGTTGGAATATGCATAATCACTACATGTACACTTTATGGACAAAAATAAAATTGGGACACCTGTCTTTTCTAGCCATATGTGTTTCTTTCCCAAACTGTTCAAGTTAATGTCTATATTGCTTCTTTTTTGTCTCATAGCGGCTTAAAATAACTTAAGAAGTAAAGGTAAATATGGTGTTTATCACTGTTGATGAAGCCTGGGGCAACTGCCACAAGGAAAAGCTCATTTAGATGGTATAAGGA
Organism: Silurus aristotelis; assembly: GCF_946808225.1. Classification (NCBI taxonomy): domain Eukaryota; kingdom Metazoa; phylum Chordata; class Actinopteri; order Siluriformes; family Siluridae; genus Silurus; species Silurus aristotelis. Next base: position 6,102,639 of record NC_139583.1, on the reverse strand, counting down.
AGAAACCTTGAGAGGAACCAGACTCAAAAGGGGAACCCATCCTCATTTGGGTGATATCAAGAGTGGGATTATAGTCTTAAAACAATACAGAACACTGGAGAGTGAGAACTAACATGGAGTATGAGTAATGTCCTTTACAGTCTTATCCAGTCATTTAATGTTGTGGTACTGAGAAACTCATAAAATAGCTCAACATCTGAGATCATCATAGATCCAACACCATCTTCTTTATGCCAGAGGCTTTAAACGTTCAAAGAAGTCCAAACTCCAAATGAAATTGGATCCAAAGGGCACTGGTACCACAAACTGTTACCACAAAGTTGAAGGAACACAATTATATAGGATATCCAGCATGACAATGCCCCATGAAGATATGCTTTTCATGGTTTGGAGTGGAAGATCTCGTGCTATTGAGCTCTGAACGCAGCCTTAATGAATTTCTTTGAGATGAATTGGAACGCTAAGTGCATCTGAATTTACTAAACACCTTTTGAATGAGCACTAATCTCCACACTCACACTTCAACAATCTAGTGGAGCATCTTTCTAGAGAAGTGGAGGGAAATATAAGAGCAAATTAGGACTAAATGTGAAATGCAATACTCAAAAAGCAAAACAACGATACTTCTGATCAGGTGTCTGCAAAATTTTGGCAATATAATGTACATACTGCACACCCGAATCAATCTTTGTAGTGGTTGGAGTTGAACAATGAGCAAAATAAAAGAGCTTAAAAAAAAGTCCACATGGAAGAGTTTCTAAGATTTTTATGTGTTCGCAAACCTTGGTTGACATTACAGGAAGTGGCTGTGCTGTTATTCCCTTCAGGGGAATAACATTGTATTTCACTCCCTCACTCTCGCTCACTTTCAGTAACCCTGTTATCTCTGTCAGGGTCACGGCAGATCCAGAGTCTATCCTGGGAAAACTGGGCATGAGGCAGGAATATACCTTGGATGGGATGCAAGTTCAACACAGGACAGCTTGTGTATACACACACACACACACACACAACCACACACACACACATAATCATTCACACCTAGGGGCTATCAAGCATAGCCAATTCACCCACCAGCATGTTTTTTGGAAGGAAACCAGAGAAGCTGAAAAAAACCATTTGCAAAGAACATGCGTAACTCCGCACAGCCAGTAACCTGAGCTCAGGATCAAACCTGTAAACCTGGAGATGTGAGGAAGTAATGCTACCCCCCTCAACACCACCACCATGTCACTCATTAAATGACACTAAAGGCTTGGAGCTAATTTTGAGCTTTAAAACACTGCACTTATTCGAATGATTCAGTCATTACAAGTATTTGCTCATTTTTCATAAAGTGTAAAAATAGTTAATTATTTTACTTAGTAGGACAAGTCTGATGAAATCTATCTAACAGGGTTTCGTTTTGGACCATGATGATCCAACTAGCCAGAATTCAATTCAAACCGATTTCTCATATCTGATGCATTGAATATTCAAATTTTATTTTCATTTCACAAAAATCTGTCTTATTTCTTTTATCAAGGGAAGGTTGAGGACAATGTTTGGTTTTGCCATTGAGTTTAAGATGGATTGTGGACCAACAAAAAACAGTTATTTCTTCTCTCTTCATTCTCTTCATTCATTGTTCATTCTCATCTACTAGATAAAAAAAAAGAAAGAAAAGAAATGCCCCCTACAGTAAACCAACCCCAATAACCACTTGAAAGATTTACCTGCAGTTGGATATTATAGCCTGCTGAATACTTTATTATCTAGTTAGTCTTTCTTCAAAATGTATGTTTGCCATGCTGTTATATTCAAATGTTCGAAATGACACCTGAGAAAAGAGTTGTAAAAAGTAGAGACGTTTAAATCCTGGGGAAGAAGAAGGAAAAAAAAGAAACTGGGCTTTGCATTGCTTTCATGCCTCCACTCTTATAACTAGTGACAGTAATGGAGTCGGGTGCTTCTGCACTTCAGGAAGCCCTTCAAATGCAAGTAAATGCAACCCAAGAGCATTGAAAGTAAAGTGGGATTAAGCAGAGAGAAAAATACAAATTTATTTACAGCTGTCTTTTCCTCTTTATCCCCCTCTCCCTGAGAGCGAATAAGTCTGAAGTCTGTAGAGGAGTGCAGGCGCTGGCTTTAAGGATCTGAGCTGAGACTCTTTTTTTTTTGCTTTGCTTTGACACAGCACTTTAGTCTCATTAGCTGCAGAAGAAATGGACATGGGGACCATGTCCTATTTCGTAATTTCAAAGTCACATCCAGTCCAGGAGCGAACGTGAAGCCGTGAGCACCTGGAGCATATTTGGATTGTGTCCTATTTAATTCTGGCGCCCTCTTTGTGTTGGGTTTTATTTTGGGTTTTGAGATTTGCTGCTTTTAATTAATCATGCTTTTTTGGAACCTTTTTCCCAGATGATTCCTGCTTCTTCATGGCACTATTTAGAGCAGTACTGAGCTGTATCACTAAAAAAAAAAAAACACAACATTAATGATATCGATACTTAAAAATAGACATAAGAATGTAGAATTATTGCTTGAGATTGAGAATGTGTTATTTTGCAGAGTTCAGATTCTCAAGTCCAGATGCAGAGAGCAGAATCTTTGGACACCAACACTGAGATAACAACAATGATAAAGAACGATGTAGAACAATGCCCCATTTTGGTGCACACAAAAAAAAAGTGTATCGCAATGCATCGTTTTTGCATATTTGCATCGGTAAAAACAATTTATTTATTTCTAATTATTAGTAGATGCATTATACATTTATTATTTATAAAGTTGCTAATAATTTGTGACCAATATTTCATATGTAGATTGATTTCTCATTGCTAAACTGTTTCTCAGCACTACTGCTGCTACGTAATGACGTGTCACAACACTAAGGAGACCGAGGCGTGTCCTGAGAGTCACATAGATTATAGATTAACATGGCAGAGGTAGAGCTGCATCTTCCTGCTTTTATTTAATCGTTTTTCTTTTTTTTTGCACTACAAATCTGTTAAAGTTTTGTTAAAGGGACATGCGTTAGAGGTCAGAAGGCACTTAAGAAAACTGATGATTCTGTCCGTCTGAACCAAATAAATAAACTATGAACTACGAACTATCTGTAACGTATTGGATATTTTTTCCTTTGCATCTTATTGCAGTGAATCGCATTGTGTTGAATAAAATCGGATCGCACTGCTTGGTTATATGGGTGAATCGTAGCTGCTTCATATGTACAGTATCTTTAATGTATCGTATCCTTGGCTATGCATCGAGATGCGAATCGTATCAGCCGCAGTTATGGAGATGCACATCCCTATTGTGCACCAATGCAAAATGGTTGATTAGACACACTTAAATGCTATGCCTTCACTGTATTAAGAATGACTCTCCAAGTGCTTACGATTGGGAGCTTATCACCTTAGAGTAAGAAAATCAGGGAATTAGAGGGTGAATAAACCTTAAGTGATGAGGCTAAACGTATTAGTTTTGGTACTGATACCTAATCCAGATGCTAGTGGGTGCATTAGGTTGGTGAGAGATTATGTGGGAAGGTGATGCAGACTCCAAGTGAGACCTAGTACTTAATGGTTAATGCAGTTTTTTCCCTTGAAGACCTTCTATCAGGATTTAGAACTGGATCCAGTGCATAGAGCAACAAAGAACATTTACACCTCAAAGGTAACAGGTATAAAAGAGTCCAGAAAGATGCATAAGAGCGCAGTCTTGTCTTCAAAAGTAAGATGTCTTTGCTGGACAGCAAATAAAGGGGAATAGAAGCATTTTTCTTTCCTGCATCAATTCCCTTTATTTGCTGCATATAATGTCAAACTTGCAGAACATTCACATTCAGCCCGAACCTGCCGGAGCAAGCAATCAGCTGGGTGACGTAAGTAGGTCTTTACTGCACCATTGGGAAGCATGTGAATCAGGGATAAAAGAGGGAGCTTAGACCGCCGAGTGGAGAAGGCATCTCAATACGCTCTTTGATCTGACATCACTTCCTGGCTTGTGATGAGGGTAGATCTACTTAATGCTCGAAAGAAAGTGAGTGAAGCGTCTGAAAAATTCGATTGGTCCAGACTAGTTTATGTTCATATCATAACGTTGGCTGTTATAAATGGGCTAGCAGGGCTAAACCCTCTCTCTCTTTGAACCAATACTTTGATATGCAGCTCACTTTTTGGCATCTGGTCACATTTAGTGTTAGATCTCCTAGTGGATCAGACGTTGTCTGTAGATTCATGTCCAAGACTTTTTTATTTTTTTTTGCCCATATTGTAGATTCAGAGCTGTTCAGATCCTCAGAAACACCTTCTTAATTGGGGCTAATCGATTTGCACCTTCGTCTCCAACACATTCCCATGATAGCATGGAGTGTGCTTTTAGGTTGTTCGGTATCTACAAATCTGCAAAGCTCACAAGAAAAACAGGGTTTTCCATTGTGTGACTATTTGAATGGCAGAATACATTTTCCTACAGAGTGTCTTCTCTCAAACCCTGACCATACTCTAGGCGAAACCTCAAACCATCTAATGAGTTCCTTTACTTCAGTGAGCTGATCCTTTACTTCTGCAAAAATAAAAGTGAATTTTCTGTAAATGGAAAGAAGTAGAAATATGAAAGCAGTGGAAAATAAAGGAAAATAACTTCTTAAGATCAGCATGAATTTACTTTGAAGCCTTCATAACATTTAGTTAAAAAAAAAACCTGGGTTTAAAAATGCATGTTCATGGGAACCATTTACCCGAGAGAGAAAAAAATTCAATCAGAGACACTGGCTTTTATTTCTTGGCTGATAGATCAAGCCGGGAAAATGTCTGTGTACGGCAGTGTTTGGTATCATGTTTCAATAAGGGATCTTCTGCTCAGCCCGGTGACGGTGCTCAAATGCAAAGTAACCGAGTGTGTGTGTGTCTCTGTGTGTGTGTGTGTGTGTGTGTGTGAGACATAATGAAGAGGTCCAGCATGTCCTGGCTTTTAAAGGAAATGTCTGGGTGATATCGACAGGGAAGAAAAAAAAGGCTATCCATTCCACCGAATTTATCGTCCTAAAGCGAATCGCATGCAAGGAACGCAGGAAAATGAGATCGCAGCCAAGGTAATGGCCCTCGACAGCTCCTGATCTGAGACAGTATACTTCTCTCAGGATTAAGTGAAGTGTCTGTGGAATAGAGGAGTAACTTTATGGGCCACATCATGGCCGACCCTGAGCGGCACTTAAAAGTAATGACCGTATGAGATGTATGTGCTACGTTTTTTTTCCCTTATCTCCCCTTTTTTTACAGGTTAAAACACTGATTAAACTCACCGAGTACTTAAAGAATTACTTTTTCTTTTTTTTTCTTTAGACACACTTTGTTTTTTTGCATGTGTTTTTCCCTTTCCTGTGGTTCCGGGAATGGAAATGAGCTCCCACGCATGCTTTTTTTCCCTCCCTCAAACCCATACTGCATGTCCTTTGAAGGGTTTGTATGAGCATGAAATGAAAAAAAAAAGGATTCTCAGGTCTGATCTATTGATGCAGCTTATGCTGTGTGATGATCGTGGATGTGAACTTATTGTAATGAGAGCTTAGCCATGTGTATTCCATTTAAACCAGCTGACCCTGCGCAAAAACACGCATTTACCCTGCATTAACACTAGTGACAGCAGTCTGTAATTATATCCATTACAGATATTACTATGTAGTTTTAAACAACAGTTTTCATAACCAGAAGTCTATTATCAATTAAAGATTAAGCTGTGTAGGCTACGTGTTCAACCCGATAGTAAAACGCCATAAAGCCATAAAGCCTGACGTAAGTAACATGCAAATATTTGTATTTAAATTATGTCTTGTTTCTGTTGTCTTGTCTTTTCAGACATAAATTAAGTAAATAATTATGCTGATCCTCTGAAGAGGTTAAAAAAATATTATGACTGCAAGACAGCACATAGACATGTCAGTTTATTTCTACATTTATTTATATATTCTTGTTGGGATTATACAGTTGCCACTTTACTCACAGACTCAGAGGTACAACCTATAGCCAGACGTTCTTATGATCCTGTTTCTACACCTATCAGATGTCTGGTCATTTAGTAGATGTGACAGATGTGCGCACATCATTGTGAATAGAAATACATATGAATGGGGCGAAAAACATCGGAGACATCTGAGGGACATCTTTAATGTCTGACAACATTGTAAAAGCTTGCAGAGAGTCGAATCGGATTCTAAAAGGTTGGATGGGCATGGCTTTCAATCGATACGCAGAGCTTTGATATTAAACATAAAAATATCTGCACTGTTTTCATATTTTAAAAGAAAAAAGGGACAGAAAAAGAAAAGAAAAAAGAAAAGGGTCTCTCCTGACCATACTGTTACATCTCTCTCTCTCTCTCTCTCTCTCTCTCTCTCTCTCTCTCTCTCTCTCTCTCTCTCTCTCTCTCTCTCTCTCTCTCTTTTTCTCTCGCTCTATCTCTCTTTGCATTGCATAAACCTGAATGAAAGCAGTACATTGTTGTCCTGCCATTGATAATCTTTATGAGCCTTCAGTGTGACCTCTTTATTTCACTGAAATATGAATTCATTTCTTACTGTCCCTGTGGGATGTGTGTGTGTGTGTGTGTGTGTGTGTGTGTGTGTGTGTGTGTGTGTGTGTGTGTGTGTGTGTGTGTGTGTGAGTGTGTGTGAATATGCTCCACATATTCATGTTTAATTAGCAGGTGAGTGGCTTTCCTGATTATTCATTATCATGAATCATGACTGAGTTACACAAGACCAAGAGGTTCATCAGCCTCCTCATCACCCGAACAGCACTCCACATTTCAATAATTCTAGCAAGAAATCATCCCTCTGTGTGTGTGTGTGTGTGTGTGTGTGTGTGTGTGTGTGTGTGTGTGTGTGTGTGTATATGTATATATATATATATATATATATATATATATATATATATATATATATATATATATATACACAGTGAGGAAAATAAGTATTTGAACACCCTGCTATTTTGCAAGTTCTCCCACTTAGAAATCATGGAGGGGTCTGAAATTGTCATCGTAGGTGCATGTCCACTGGGAGAGACATAATCTAAAAAAAAATCCAGAAATCAAAATTTATGATTTTTTTACTATTTATTTGTATGATACAGCTGCAAATAAGTATTTGAACACCTGTCTATCAGCTAGAATTCTGACCCTCAAAGCTACATGAATATGACGTGTCCACAGAGTCACATAGAACACAGATTAACATGGCAGAGGTAGAGCTGCATCTTCCTGGAGATAGAACAGGAAATAAACAACTGGTTTTATTTCATCTTTTTTTTTTTTTGCACTATAAAGGCCTGTTTGTGAAAGAAGCCATGTGTTAGATGTCAGAAAGCACTTAAGGAAATTTATGGTTTGCTGTCTGTCTAAACCAAAGAAATAAAAGTGAACTATTAGTACCATATTGAAATGTGTGTCATCATATTTTTGTTTCCCATTGAAACACATTGTGTTGAATGAAATTGAAATTGGATTGCACCGCATCGTAATTGGGTGAATCTAATCGCAGACAGACAGACAGACAGACCGACAGACAGACCGACAGACAGACAGACAGACAGACAGACAGACAGACAGACAGACAGACCGACAGACAGACAGACAGACAGACCGACAGACAGACAGACAGACAGACCGACAGACAGACAGACAGACCGACAGACAGACAGACCGACAGACAGACAGACAGACAGACAGACAGACAGACAGACAGACAGACAGACAGACAGATAGATAGATAGATAGATAGATAGATAGATAGATAGATAGATAGATAGATAGATAGATAGATAGATAGATATGCTGCATACATGTATCCATTTTTTTTTTTTTAGTTTTCCTCACTCCTTTTTGCTTTCCCAAGAGCCTGCTTTGTTCAGTATTTCACAGGGAAATGTCATTTTGCATGCCTCTTCTCCAACTTTTCATTTCAGTGAATGCCCTATTTTTAAGGAAGTGATGTATCTGGGATGGCGCACTTTCCTCCTGTACATAGGGCGCATATTTGCTGAGCTGTCTCGATTTTATTGAAGATGTGATCGTTGGCAAACAGGCACAGACGAGATGAACGGCAGGAATCAGCTGCTTAACTGCTGTTTTTAAAGAACACACATTGTTTTTACTGGACTGCGAGGTCTAAAGGCCGTAATTGCCTGATAAATATTCGAATTGGGCGTATTTTCATAAGCTTTACATATTCAAAGGTGGGGGGAATTGGAAAGCTAATTTGGATGTTTGGGATCATCTGGTGTACTTTTAGTCGCTTTACAAGTTTGTCCGTGTTTAATTTTTGAGTTGACTTGTTTTGGTTTGTTTCGGTCTGGTTTATTTATTTATTTATTTATTTATTTATTTATTTATTTATTTATACGCTGATCGATCTGCAAGTGATGTCTGTTTTTTTTTTCAGGGGCTGAACTTTAAACTTGTATTGGTTACATGGGGCTTTTAAAATGCCACTATTCCCCAATCAGTGTGCATAAGAGTGATTTCACAATTGCAGTAACTGGCAGACACCCTTATTCAAAGCAACTTACAAATATCTCATGTATATATCCGAACATTTGAGGGTTAAAGTCCTTTCAAGCGCCCAACAGTGGCATCTTGGTAGTTAAACTCATGACCTTCTGATCAGACATCCAATATCCTAATCACTGAGCTAGCAATGGAACAGAGAGAAGCTATTAATAAATGCAAAGCATACGTGAAAAACTAGATAGAAAGCAGTGCAACAGGTTCTCAAAAAGTTTCTTATTTCACAGCTGGACATTTAGTGTTTTATGGATACGTAATAATATGAGAAGTCTAATTACCACTGATTATAATTAATTGAAAATTCATTTCAAAAGACACATTTTTTGTTTCATAACCTCCAGCTTAATAAAAATATTAAACAGCTTACAACTTATCTGAAAATCAATGAAGTCTATTCATTTTCACATATACATTAAATGTAACCATCATACCTAAATACAATGAGTACAATCATTGTCTGATACATCATTGTATCATTGTCTAATATCTGATACATACATTCAATATTATAGCAGAATTATGTCCCCAAAATAGGTAAGATGTAAGGGGTCATTTAAGTACTTGATCTTGTTTCACCTTTCGTAACATTTCATGATGAAATCAATAATAATGATTAACACATATAATGGTGGATTAGAATCGAAAGATTAATGTACGGCTTTGGATGACTTGTAGGAGTATGGCTTATTAATATTCAAATGCATGTGAATGCTGAATAATTGAAGTATCTGAAATGAATTTTGAAGTAATTTACCCTGGGTGATGTATATGTGTGTGTGTGTGTGTGTGTGTGTGAGAGAGAGAGAGAGAGAGAGAGAGAGAGAGAGAGAGAGAGAGAGAGAGAGAGAGAGAGCAACATCACACATCATACATAGACACAGAAAATCTGGGGCATTATCTTCACTCTGGACTGATATAGCTTTGAGGTCTGTGTGTGTGTGTGTGTGTGTGTGTGTGTGCGTGTGCGTGTGTGTGTGTGTGTGTGTGTGTGTGTGTGTGTGTGTGTGTGTGTTTTGTGAGGACATCCTGCTTGTAGTACAATTCAGGGACTATATGACATAGGTCAACAGCACAAGCTTACACACATACACACACACTCACACACACCACACAAATATATACTACTAAAACAGAGTGCTATATGTGTTGTTGATTCAAGTTCAGAACCAAATGGAATCAAACTTTAACACAAAAAGAAACATACAAAAAAAATGTGAAGCATGGCCCTAGCGGAACGGACCTTTTCACCGACACCTTAAAAGCTTTGCTTTCTCTCCGATTGTGTGACTGAATGTGAATCATAGTTCCACATGTGGCCTACACACACACTCAAAAAAAATTAATGAAATTATATAAAATATCAAAAAATACTGCAAATAGGTACGGCATTTTTCCCCGAGTCGAGATTTTACTGAAGTCTGCGCAGTAGAGCTCTGAGTCACCGGATGATTCGTCATCGTTAACCTCCTCAGTATGTGCAATTAGATAACAAGGGTTTCTACTTTGATCCAATTTTCCCATCGTAAGTCATATCAAGCTTTTAATTCTCTGTCAGTTCTCCTTTCCTCTGCTCTATCTGATAGCTGATAATGTTTAGTAGGCTTATTTTATCTCCCTCTGTCTCTCTCTCTATCTCTCTCTCTGTTTCACTCGCTCTTTCGTTCTCTGCACACATTAATCTGAGGCAGGTTGCATGAAATTAGGAATCGATTACTGTCTTTAGTGCTTGGTTAACCTTATTCAGGTGCAAGTATTTGAGTGAGTATGTGTGTGTGTGTGTATGTGTGTGTGTCTGTGTGTATATATTAAGTCCCTGATACATTATATAGGACAAAAGTAATGGGACGCCTGACTTCTCCAGCCATGTGTGGTTCTTCTCGAAACCATTACGACAAAGTTGGAGGCACACAATTGTATAGAATGTCTTTGGATAAAGAAGCATTTTTCCTTTACTTGGAGATCCAAACCTGCTCCAGCATGACAGTGTCCTTGTGTAGAAAGTGAGCCCCAGGAATATATGGTTTGCATGAGTTGAAATAGATCTTGAGAAGCCTGCTATAGAGCGCTGAGATCAAACCTTCATAACACATTTGGGATGAATTTTAATGCTGACTGCACCCCAGACCTCCTCACCTCATCTACATCAGTACCTGATTTTACTGACACCCTTGTGGATGAATTAGCACAAATCTCCACACCCACACTCTAAAATCCAGTGAGGGCATCTTTGCAGAAGAGTGGAGGTAATTATAACAGCAAATGTGGAATCATTGTGGAATGGGATCCTAACCAAGCACATGTAAAACTTATGGTCAGGTGTCCACAAACTTTGGGTTTATTTTGTATATCTACTCATTCCGGACACTGGACACTGCAGTCATCCTGGGGAAGCTACATGATTTTCAAAGTGATTAAGCCTTCAAAATGTGTTTGTATCTGTTAGAGTCACTATGTGATAAGCTCCAGAATATGGATACCATTTCACAAGATTGAGAAAAGACCAGAGAAAACAAAAAAGGTTTTTTTTTGTTACATTTCAAAACTGACAGAAAATAGCTTTTATGTAATTATATATATTTAAATATACAACACTTATGAAAAGAGTCTCCAATGCCAGGGTTTGGTATCATAAATCTATTAATGTTTTACCACAATGACAAGCTGTTTTTTGTCTTATAAATGACAAAAGAGGAAAAAGGGATGTTGGGAGAGAACGTTGTTTGTTGCTGGGAAACATAAGTGTTAACAGGATCATCTTTAAGTCAAGTCAAGTCAAGTCAAAAAGCTTTTATTGTCATTTCATCCATATATAGCTGATGCAGTATACAACGCTCCTCCTGAACCCTGGTGCTGCATAAAACAACATAAAGTTACATAACAGAAAACACAGAGCTGAGGACTTGGTCCTGGTGCAAACAGTGCAAGACAACACAAGACAGTGTAGGACAAATACATAAACAAAATAGCGCCGCCAGTAAACCTACTGTATATTATACAGTGGAGTGTGCGGAGAAAACTAAGTACAGGAGTGTATTTGTAAGTAAACGAAATGTAAACAAAAGGTTTTGTGCAAAAGTGTGTCTCTGAACGGATAAAAACGTACGCTGTGCTTTTTTTTTTTGTGATGCAGCTGTGGCTGTGCTGTTGTAGGAAAATGCTCTATGAGATATCTATTCCTTTTGTTGGCTGCCAATCAAAACAAAAACAATATTATGATTGGTTGCTTTTATTTCCTAACCAGGTTTAGCCATATGGAGCTCGGTGGGGTTTTTTTGTTGAGTTTTCTTTTTTTTATAAATAAGCAGAAATCTCTCAAATTTACTGCTCAGTGAACTGCCTGTCGCAATTTAATCTGCATATTTTATCTTTATTCAATATGTTTAATGTAACGTGGAAGCCTGCCACATCCGTCTTATTTGGAAACAAATTTGGAAATTAAATTGGGTTTGTAGATTTTCATCGCATAATCAATTGCGAGCCATTGTGCTGAAAAGAATATATAAATACCGATTCAGCTCAATGTGAATTAAATTCACTTTTTTCCCCTTTTCCTTAAATTCATCTAAAACCTTTAAATCATGTCTTCACTCTTTGCAGTCGGAGCCTTTTTTTATTTTGGACTTATTTTATGGCACAAATGCAAAAGGGCTGAACATGCTTTCCTCGCCAGGCTCCCACTTCAAAGAGTAAGGCATGAGAGGCAAAATGGGGTATAAATGGAGCCTTTGAAATGTCCCTGAGGGACACAAGAATGTGATGGGGAAAAGGAGAGAAAGGAGAGTGAGGCTTTTCGGGACGATTTGACATGAGAAATGTGGACAAGGCTTATGATAAAGGCGTCTCACCCCTTTCAGAGCCACCCTGATGAACATCTCTGTCTGCCAATGTCACATCTCACTCTGCTACTGTATATATATATATATATATATATATATATATATATATATATATATATATATATATATATATATATATATATGTGTGTGTGTGTGTGTGTGTGTGTGTGTGTGTGTGTGTGTGTGTGGTCAGGTGCTAATGTAGGGTGAGGTGAAGAGGTCTGGGGTGCATCTGTCCCAATTTATAAAAAAAAATGTAAAAGGTTTGAGGTCAGATCTCTGCAAGCCATATCCTCATGGAGCTGGCTTTGTTCACAGGAGCTTTGTCATACAGGAACATGTTTGGGTCTCCTAGTTCAGGTAAATATAAAATGTGCCTGAAACATAGGGGAAGAACCATATATGGCTGGTAAAGTCAGGTTTTCCAATATTTTTGTATATATATTCTGGTGGCACGTACAGTATATATGCATATACTGGGAACACACAACAAGACCTGATGTTTTTTCTGCCCCAGTTGACTACCCATAACAATTTGGGTGTTGCCAAAGTTATTCAGATCCTTCCTCTAGCTTAATTTTTCCTTGAGTTATGTAGTTTCACATAGATTACCATAAGTGTATATATATATATATATATATATATATATATATATATATATATATATATATATATATATATATATACATACATACATACATACATACACACAGTATGTAATGCCTGCTTAGATAAATATAAATATTATATTTCATAAAAAAATATCTAAAATATGTGTGTGTGTGTGTGTGTGTGTGTGTGTGTGTGTGTGTGTGTGTGTGTGTGTGTGTGTGTGCTTTTAAACCACATGATTTGGCTTTAAATAATGATTCCATTTGTGTCAAACCTGACCAATGAAGCACATGTATCACTTTCCTTCAGCATGTGTGTGTGTGTGTGTGTGTGTGTGTGTGTGTGTGTGTGTGTGTGTGTGTGTGTGTGTGTGTGTTCCACAGAGAGGGTTATGTGTCTAAAGTAGCCACATTCTGTTCTTTCTAGGCTGTCTGAGGTCTAGTGATGAGCTGCGTCTGAAATAATCTGCAGCATGGACGCTTATAATCAACCTCAGTCTTTTATTAAGGTGAGGAAGATAAAGAGTTGCAGGACCATATCTGATTAAAGACACTCATCAAGGCTGCAGGCAGAGCGAGAACAGAAGATGACCAGCTCACTTGGAGGCTTAGTTAGGCTATCGTATCTATATAAAAAAATACTGCAGTTTGCTTTTATCTTTTTTTCATGGTTCCTATTAGTGTCTGAGGAAAAAGTTTCCTTTTTTTAAGATCAAACCGATGTCTTTATTAGACAGCTGCTTTTGTGACCTCTGTTTTAATCATGTTCACAACATACAACGAACATGCAACAATGAAATCATAGTACTATTATAGCAGAATACTGTTATTTATTAACATATATATATATATATATATATATATATATATATATATATATATATATATATATATATATATATATATATATATATATACAGTACAGACCAAAAGTTTGGACACACCTTCTCATTCATTTCATGACTATGAAAATTGTAGATTCACACTGAAGGCATCAAAACTATGAATTGACACATGTGGAATTATATACATAACAAAAAAGTGTGAAACAACTGAAAATATGTCATATTGTAGGTTCTTCAAAGTAGCCACCTTTTGCTTAGATTACTGCTTTGCACACTCTTGGCATTCTCTTGATGCCTACTTTGAAGAACCTACAATATGACATATTTTCACTTCACTTTTTTGTTATGTATATAATTCCACATGTGTTAATTCATAGTTTTGATGCCTTCAGTGTGACTCTACAATTTTCATAGTCATGAAAATAAAGAAAACTCTTTGAATGAGAAGGTGTGTCCAAACTTTTGGTCTGTACTGTATATATATACAGTACAGACCACAAGGGCATTTCCACAATCTGGCCATTTCCAAAGTCATTTAGATCCCTAGTCTTGCTCATTTATATGGTCATTAATCTCGAGGGTTTTTTTTAACCGCCTTTCAGCGATCGTCACCTGTGTTTTTATTTCATGCTTGAAGACATCACAGTTCACCATTAATTGAGTGACTGCTTCAAATAAACGTTTATTGAAAATCTGTTCAGCTGCTTAAAAAAAAGTAAAGGACAGCAAAAGTTTTTCAACAATTTTTTTTACCTCACCAAATTGGCAGATTACAGTTTGGCCTGTAGAAATTTAATTGTTTTTCATTCAAATGTGTCTGCCAGGATTGATGAGATAATGCAGCATTTCACCGGAATAAGTAAGGAAGAAAAAAACAGCATGATACACATTTATTGCAAAATAATCAACTGATTATTCTCTCATCTATTATCGCATCTATTCGTCAGCGATTCTTTTACTTATTGAATATCCCAAGTTTCCCGGTTTTTTCCACACACATTTGTTTAGTTTGCAGTCATTTACTAATGTGCAATATCTAAGCAACAAAGTTCTTCAATGTTATAAAAGCTATTAATAGTCATTTCTTAAGGAGACACAGGTTTTATTGCTCTCTCAATTTTTGGACATAAAATCTTTTCAGATTAGTGAAATGTACTATAGTCTCTCTATACTCTAACTCAGTGGTCCCCAATTGGTACCGGGCCGCAAAAAAAGAATACATAACTTACATTTTTATTTATTATCTGATTCTGAACGATGTTTTATTTTGGAAAATGACCAGATTCTCTCCACCACATCTGTCTATGACTCTTGATGCATGTCAAGATGCCTCGGTCACATGTCTTACCTACATTAGCTACCTTCTTAAAAGGGCTGCTCCGGCCGCTAACACATAATACATTACCGCTGAATTCAAACCCCCAAGCTAGCAAAATGAACAAAAAAAAACACATATATTATTAATATTATATTTAGAAATTACCAGTTTTTATGCCGGTTGTGTCATCTTATTGTGTTGTATTTATCCGCCACACCTTAAAGGCCAGTCCGTGAAAATACTGTCTGACATTAAAGCGGTTTGTGGCGCAAAAAAGGTTGGGGACCACTGATCTAACTCACTATAGTCTAGTCTCACTCCTGCACTTCCAGTCTCACAGTTTTGTAATGAGACTCACCTGTTCTGAATTACACCCAAATTCATGCTGACTATTTAAAGTAGTCTCATTATTTAAATATTTGCAGAGAATATGCTCTATTTGCTCACATTCTCTATGCCAAGTTTTTATTACTGGCGCGTTTCTGTTTTCTGATTTTGCCTAGTTCATGTTGTTTGCTGAACGACTGAATGACGGGCCGCACATTTCTGACTTATATCTTGACTCACTGTTTGAATTTGTTTGGCTTTTGTGTCAGCATTTGCTTCTGATTGACCTCTTAATACATCATGATCAACAACTACACACTGTTTTAAATGTCATTTATATGGAAATAGTAGCATGAATAAACACACACACACACACACACACACACACACACACACACACACACACACACACACACACACACACACACACACACAAATATATATATATGTGAATATGCTGACCTGCACTAGGGCTTGTCTTCCGTTCAATAGTCAGCAGCAGGTGGGTGAAGGTGCTCGGTTTTTTCTTTTGTGCATTTGTGTGGACGTTTGTTTAGTCATAATTCAGATAGAGGTCTGTGGAAGTGTCAGCGGCCGAATTTCTCACTCAGGCATGAGACAACTCGCACAAAGCTCGAGCATCAAATCTCACGCACCATGGCTCCCCGCCCACATCCTTCTGCCCAAGCGATTCCACCTCCTTCACTTCTCCTTAGCACTCGGACAATCTGCGTAATGCCCTAACCGAGAGTGATGAGGGGGATCAGACTGACCTGTGAGCAATACGATGGAGCGTTTTACACTACTTCTAGAGTTTTGGGAAGCTTGATAATGAAACATAAATGTATCCAATGCTGAGCTTTCTGCAAAAAGGGGTGGGGGTGATTGTAAGAAATATAACACACTTAGAAGATGGAAAACAAAAACAGGTAAACAAATAAATTAGCACAGTAATAATAAAAATACTAATTATTTTAATAACAGTAATTTGTATTATTTTTATTATTATTATTATTATTATTATTATTATTATTATTATTATTATTATTATTATAGTAGTAGTAGTAGTAGTAGTATAGATAAACAAGCAAAAAAGCAAGCAAGCAAACAAACTATCTAACTAACTTCTTTTTCTTCTTCTTTCGGCTTCTCCCATTAGGGGGCGCCACAGCGGCTCATCTTTCTCCATACCCCCCTGTACTCTACATCTGCCTCTTTTTTCAACCCAACTACCTGCATCTTCCCTCACCACATCCATAAACCTCCTCCTTGGCCTTCCTCTTTTCCTCCTTTCTGGTAGCTCCATCCTCAGCATTCTCCTACTGATATACTCCATGTCCCTCCTCTGCACATGTCCAAACCATCTTAATCTCGCCCTCCTCACCTTGTCCCCAAAACGTCCTACATGCGCTGTCCCTCTTATAAACTCGTTTCTAATCCTGTCCATCCTCGTCACTCCCAACGAAAACCTCAACATCTTCAGCTCTGCTACCTCCAGCTCCACCTCCTGTCTTTTACTCAATGCCACTGTCTCTAAACCATACAACATTGCAGGTCTCACCACAGTCCTATAAACTTTCCCTTTCACCCTTGCAAATAACCTACTATCACAAATTACTTCTGCTTTCACTCTTCTCCACCCACTCCACCCTGCCTGCACTCCTTTATTCACTTCTCTAACATACTCTCCATTACTTTGCACTGTTGACCCCAGGTACCAGAACCTCTCCACCATCACCACCTCTTCTCCCTGCAACCGCACCACTCCACTGCCCTCCCTCTCATTTACACACATGTACTCTGTCTTACTCCTACTGACTTTCTTTTCCCTTCTCTCAGCGCATACCTCCACCTCTCCAGACTCTTCTCAACCTGCTCCCTACTTTTACCACAAATCACAATATTATCCACAAACATCATAGTCCACGGAGACGCCTGTCTGACCTCGTCCCTCAACCTGTCCATCATCACTGCCAACATGAAAGGGCTCAGAGCCGATCCTGGATGCAGTCTAACCTTCACCTTGAACCAGTGTCGTTACTACTGCACACTTCACTGCTGTCACTCTGTCCTTTTACATGTCCTGCACCACCCTCACATACTTCTTTGACACACCAGACTTCCCCATACAATACCATATCTATCTAACTAACTAACTATCTAAATAAATAAATGAATCAATCAATCTTTAACTCATTTAAATTGTCTCAGAATGACTGTAACATAATCTACAGGTAAGTCAAAAAAAAAAGAAAAAGTCATCTATGTTGTTCCTTTCGTTGCATCTCTACGGATTTTCATGTCTTTGCTGTGATTCTTCATCCACAGCCCCTCCATCTGTTCATCTTCTACTTCTCTACTGCCTTGGTCCTCAACCCACCATCTGTGTTTTTGTCTCTATCTTTCTGAGTAGACTCCACCTTGAGGTGCTTTTTTTTTTTCTAATAAACTCTACAACCCACTCTTTCTCCAGAACATTGATCCCCCTTCTCTTCTTCCTCCATCCTGGATAGAATAACTCGGTGTAATGCACGGGTCTGATATTTGTCAGCTCGGAGGCTATGGCGGACAGCGTCTGTCAGTTAGTGTGACGGCAGCGCATGCTTATTTGCGGTGCTATTTCTGGCTTTGATTGACAGCTGGACAGGCTTGACATTCTCGCTGGCATGGCGGAGCCTGTTATTATGGGAACATTAACATTCTGATAAACACATGGTCGACCATTGAAGAAATAATTACATGCCATCATTCCTCAGTCACAAAGTGGTCGATGTGTGTGTGTGTGTATGTGCTTGTGCACACGTGTCTTGAGGCTGTATGAATCTCCAGACTCCGTTGACATTTTCTAGTTTCTTGTATGAAGCCCTTCATGCATATCTCTCCCTGGTTTAGCTTTTTTCTCTCTGATTTTATCCACTTCGAATTGAGAAGGACTCATAAATTATAGTTGAATTATGTTCATGAAGACAGCATTCAGGATGAGCGTATTCCCTCGCAGATGAATCGCTCCACCTGTAAACATTATTTTGCCGCACCGTGTATTCACTCACACTTTTGTATATCCTCTAATTTGACCTTAGATTGTAGACGTAATGGAAGAGAGTTGAGCTCAAGTGCAGGGTTAACCAGCAAGCTTCGACTCAGGATAGACAGAATAAGCTACCAAACTCAGCCAGTTGCTTTCACAAATGCAC
The DNA here is from genome assembly GCF_946808225.1 of Silurus aristotelis. Taxonomy (NCBI): domain Eukaryota; kingdom Metazoa; phylum Chordata; class Actinopteri; order Siluriformes; family Siluridae; genus Silurus; species Silurus aristotelis. The sequence goes on along the minus strand of NC_139583.1, from coordinate 6,083,958 downwards.
TCGAAGCCTGAGTGAACAGAGGGAGGCATTCATGCTAGGTAATACCACAGAGATGTCTGAATCAAGACTGCATGCTGAGGTTGTGGAAAAAAGAAACCACTTCAGAGCTCATAAAAAGTAATCTCAATATGCTCTGAGCGTTCTTACAGGACTTGTCATGGTTCCTGTGAACTCCTATCGATGCATTATTTCTCCCCCTGATATCTTTCATACTGCCGACACAAAAAGCGAGTGTCTCGGCGCGATTATGAAACTAGCATGAAGAAAATGATTGCAGCTAAGATATGACTGTTCGCTATTCATCGAATTGTCCTGTGGGTAAAGCAGTCCTAATATCTCCATAATCACCATAAATGAGTCACTTTCAGCTATTTTTGTCAAACCCGTGATGGCTGGGCATGATAATGAATGGAATGGGTAAAAAAAAAACACAAAAAACATTCAAGGACCCTAAAGAAACACTTGTATAGAGTTTTTGAAGAAGCCTGAAGCAGTTGTAGAGTTATAACACAGGGTCTCAGCCTAAGCTATTACACATCCACACCGTAACACACGTTTTGGAATACAGATTCATGATGTTACACGAAAGCTGCAGTTGCCATTTGCCGGCTGTTTCATTCAAACCACACAAAACATACAGTTTTGCCGTTTGTCCTTTCATTTACTTTAAAGGGAAATCTTATGACCACTTGCCTAATATTGTGTTGGTCCTACTTTCGCTGCCAAAACAGTCCTGAACAATCGAGCATTAGCAGCATGAACTTCTTCAGCAATTTGAGCTGCAGGAGCTCGTCTGTTGGATCGGACCACACGGCCCAGCCTTCGCTTCCCACGTACATCAATGAGCCTTCACCACATATAAACCAGGGGTGTGTCCAATGAAAACAGAATCCTCAGAGATTAGCAGTATTACCTCTGCATATATCTACAGCCTGTAGATTATATTGCATAACACTTTTGACTTGCTTGTACTGTTTTACTTTGTTCTACACAAAAAATAACCAATTTTAAGTAATTTGTTAACATGAACACCCCTTATATACTGTATCAGACAGGCCTGAAGACCAATAGCTAGAATCCCTTGCTTCTGGCCAAACATTATTTATTTATATTGCAATTCTTCCCACTTGGTAAGATGTAAAATTTGTATATTCAATCCTTTAATTTGCTTCTAAATGAAAGTTTATTGGAAGAGTTTGAGGTTAAAGTGCTTCAGTTGTAGTCACGAAACAAGATTGTGGTCCTTCTTACCTTGGCGGCTCTAAAAAGATAATCGAATCCAGTGGTAATGTGGATAACCGAATAGAATTTGATCCACTTCAGTAAACCCAAATGGGATTGTATTCCAAGAACTAGGAGTCAAAGCACAGGTTTAGTCATTGCACTTCACTCCTGTAGCAGTTAAGTCTTGATGGTAGAACTTGGTAGTGGTAGAACTTGAATTTTTCTAATGAGTTGTTCTAAACCATTAATATAGAAAAAAATAGAGTTGAAGAACAGTATACAAAAAGCTATGATGCTGTACCCAAAATGGGTTTATAAACCCAGAATTGGAAACATACCAGTGAAGAAGTAAAACAAGCAAACAGTTCTTTTTTCACACTATCCATTTTTTCTGGCATCTTGGTTTCCTCTGGGGCAGCTCTTTTGTGGACATACACTATATATACACAATATTTGGGACACCCGACCTTCCCAGCCATATGTGGTTCTTTTCCTAACTGTTCTCGCAAAGCTAACAATACAATTTTATATATTGTGTTTGGATGGGCTGTAACGTGAATTTTTCCATTCGTTTGAACTAGGAGCCCCAAAACTGTAGCACCTAGAGAATGCAATGAAGAAAGCATTAGAACTACAAGTCTACATAAATAATAGGTCAGAATCGCACCCTAGACTTTGGAGCTGTGAGATAGCAAAGCTACCCACTGCATCCGCATAGTATTTATAGATATTTTATTCTTGGGAGTGAAGTCAGCAAAGGATTCGAATCCTACCAATTTCGCATCTTGATTATGTTGTTCTAGGTGTTTTATCTCTTGCCATAGTAAACTGATGCTCCTTTCCCAGGGCAGCTGTTTTATCTGTAGCATTGCAGCATAACCACCTGAAATTAGGCAGAGGAAGGAAAAATCTTAGTCTCTCTCATTTACAACCTTGCCTAAATGCAAAGAGAAACAGACAGGGGGGGATGAGGGAGAGAAAGTGCTTAGAGTTGCAAAGCAAGCGCAAGGTGTCAGTACGCACTTAAGCAGAGCTCTGAGTAATAAACGTTAAGATGGAACAATACCAAACCTTAGAGAGGATTTGACAGGCCTGCAGTGTGTGTTGGAGCTGTCGAAGAGTCAGCACTTTCTCTCTCTTCTTTTTTTTTTTTTCTTTTCTTTCTACTACAAGCTTTTGTTTCATCCCTACATCCTCTTGCCCCTGTTCATCCCCTTAGGCTCTTTCTAACAACCCCCTCCTGCACCACCACCCCTTCCTGTTATCATCGCAGATTAAAGGCTGTCATTTTTATGTACCCCACACACCTGAGGGAGTGCTCAAGGGGGTGGTTGTATTCCTACAAAGAAGGTGCGAAACACAGTGGTTATCTCTTTAGTCCAGAGGTAAAAATTCCACCACTGGAGTCCAGCAAAGGCTCTACATTGTGTCGTCTATTTGAACATTTGAATGCCTACGTATCGATTGGAATCATAAAGTGTGTGAACTGTCCATGACTGAAACCAGGAGGCACTGTAGTGAGAAGTTTAGGCCTGTGTGTTCTAAATCAAGGAAAAGCAACAACTTGTGAACTGGTGGATCACAGTCGTAGAATTGTTAAGATATGAATGTGAGGTTAAACCTTATCGAACAACATAAAAACTTAATTTTTGAAGAATAGCAGGACATATTGTAGCAAGATTTAGATATGAGGCAATGCATTTGAATCCTTTCTCAAACTAGGCATTGGTGTCTTTTATTTAACTGTGCTGCATGTTTCCTTTGGACACCCCAGTGTGAGTGTGTGTGATAAGTGTGCTTCTAGATACATAGGTGTGTGTTCAGGAACAGAGATAAAAAAAATATATATATACACGCCTGATCGATGGCCCCATGCGGTGATGTGTTTTGTCAGGATGCTTTCAGTGTTGGAGGTAAAGGGTAATTTGAGCTTATTTTACAGAGATAAAAACTAATGCATAGATAGTGTTTGGGCATTCTTCACAACCATCTCAGTGCGTGCAGACCCAGACCAGGTTGAGTCTTAAGTGATCTGGATTCCCAGATATTTGAAATCTGGGACACTCTCTAGAAGGGACATGTTGACTGGGAGTGTATTTAAAGTTCTACTACATAGAATAAAATAGCCTTTATTTGTCACATATACATTAGAGCACAGTGAAATTTGTTCTTCGCATATCCCAGCTTGCTTGGAAACTGGGGTCTGAGCGCAGGGTCGGCCATTATACAGCGCCCCTGGAGCACAGGGGGTTAAGGGCCTTGTTTAAGGGCCCAAGGGTGGCAGCTTGGCTATATCGGGACTTGAACCCCCAACCTTCCGATCAGAAGATGATAATTAGCATCGAGACCAGTACTGTAGGCATGGAGGGGCACCAGTGAGTGCTCCTTGTCTCATTGCTGCCCTCACCCTCTTAAATCTTTTACTTGTTTTTCTGCTGAAGTTTAATATACAATATATGTTTACATACTTGAATTCAGACAATTTTGCGAAGATAATTAAGTATGTTTAACCTTTTTGGATGTAAGGTTGCAATTCATTTATATAGTCTAGGAGTCAAGCATTGTAGTGAGAGGGCGGGGCCATTGGGGTGGGGGGTTCCAATACAAATCTCGAGAAATGACAAAATGGCTAGAAATGTCCCTGTTTGAGACAGGTATATGAGTTGATGTAATAAATAGTGTACAACATTTTTATTAATCTCGAGTTTAGCTAAAAAACTTTATCTGTGTTCTGATTGGTTCTTTTGACACCAGGCTAATAGCCTTTCAGGCATCTGTGTAACCCTTCCTATGTGGAATTAACTACATGGTGTGCATGCTAACTACTTGCTTAACTACTAGGGTGTGCATGCTAAGTGCATTTCCCTCCATCCTCCTTCTCTCTAGCACCACTTGAATAGACACACTAGCACCCTTTTACAGCATCAACACAGCTCTTAACAACTCATGCTTGAACAGAGCAGTCTTCTGGACTTGTTTAAGAACAGCAGCAGCATAGCAGATCTAGTTCACCAACACTGAACCTTTCCAACTCCACTCCCTTAAATAAACTCATGCTGTCTTCATCCCGAGAGTTATTATGACTGAAATGAGGTGTTGTTTGTGGCAAAATAAGCTAGGAACACAAGCAAGGAAAGATTGTGATTGGTGGAGCAGGACTTTAGAGTGCAGGTGTGTGTTGTTCACTAAAACTGTTATCTTTACCTCTTTTCATTTCTGCAACCAATCTACCAATATCTAAAATCTTTTTTTCGTATTGAGCTTCTCCGAGTTCCCCGGCGCATCAATCATTTTATAACTGTTTTTATTCCCCCCCTCAACGACGACTTGTTTCTTTAAAGTGAGATTTCACCCTCAAGAAGACAGTAGGAGATTCAGTAACTAGACTTTCAGGCGTAAATGTAAATAATGTTGATTTCCGAAAGCAGACTTGTTATCACTGCGTCTACACTTGTGGAAGATGATGAGGCAAAACGTGTCAGTAGCGCCTGGAAGTGTGGACACGGTGGCAGCGATTTTAATAAAACACCAGTTTTGAGGAAATCACTATCATGTGCATTTTTGTTTTGCGCCCCAGTTATTGAGTATACTGTTGCTTTTTGGATGAAATACAGTATATTTGTAATCTATTTATCTGCTTTGGGACAATGTCTATAAAAGTAGAGTAGAGTAGTACAGAGGCTAATGGAATTCTTGGTAGCATCTCTAGAATCACTAGAATACAAACAATTTTAATATTTTTGGAGGAAACACCGGTGAATGGAGTGATTTTACTCTAAAATGCATTCAGTGAGCCTAATGATTAAATTGAACTAATGGTTCATTCAATTTGTTCATTCAATTCGTGACCTCGTGTTTCGGAGTAAAAACGGGTATATATTCGTGTGTGTGTTTGCTTGTGTGTTTTGTTATTCCATTTATTTAATGTTCTTATAAAGTTTTATACAGTTAACTAAGGTTTTAAAAATGATGTAGCCATGAGAAACTGTCTGCGTAGGTAGGAGTTGGGACTACGGGGAGAAAAAAGATACAAAACAAAAACATATGCTTTGATTTTGTAAGGAGAATGCAGTCAAAACGCCATAGGACAATTAAAGATAACAGACAAGATGTAGTGTGTATGAGTGTTATGTAACGTTCTTTCCTTTTCATTATGTGTATTTTGTTTTTTATTGTTTGTTTACTCAATCCCTTTTTTTTTTACCATTTTTATATCTATTATTCTGAAGTGTTTATAGAATATCATATGCACACTATAGACAAAAGTTCGTACACATTTCACAGTAAGATTAGTATGAGATTTCGGAACATTTCATTTCACATTTAATCCAATTTTTACTGTTTGCCTCCACTCTTATGGGAAGATGTTCCACTAGATTTTTGAGGGGTCCTCGAGGAGATTTTCAAATCATCCCAAAGGTGTTCAGTAATTTTGAGGTCAGAGCTCTATAGCAGGCCAGTCAAGATCTTCCACTCGACCTTACATTAATTATACCTTTATGGAGCTTGGTTTGTGCACAGGGATCATTGTCATGTGGAACAGGTTTGAATGTAGGAAAAATTACAATTGTGTAACTCCAATTTTATGATCACAGATTTGGGAAGAACTACATATGGCTGGAAAAGTCATGTGTCCCAATAATTTTGTGTGTATCACAGTGTATTAGGTTAGTATTAACGAAAGCTTTAATTCAATCTTCCTAACAGACAGTATTCTAACATGGGTTTAGATCCAAAATTTGAACAGTATGAATTGCTTAGTAACCTGAAACCACAAGATATCAAAATTCACTACTTAATCCACCATTATAAGATTTTGCTAGCAGTAACCAACCACTGATATATAAAAAGGTAAGATATAATATTCAAGTGAACCTCTAGTTCTTAAAGTTGGTGGAAAAAGTAACAAGTTTACAGATATAAGTAACTTTGGCCAACTCAAAATCATGATGAAAAAATAAACTAATAATTTAAAGCATTTCCAAAAATGCAGTCGGGGTATTCGTGGGTTTGTGGGTTCAGCAGTTCTTTGGACCACTGCAGAACCCGTAACAAGGTCATGGGTGCTCAAGTTTATGGATATGTGTTATCAAAGGATAATCTTTCTGTTTCAGTCCCACAGATAAGCTACTGTACCTCTGGTATTTATCGTGACAAATAAATCTAAACTGAAAGAATTAGTATGCATTGTAGTAGTTAGTAGTGAACAGTAGTGGTAAACAATGCATTATGGGTAATAATATTGTTCATGCAATATAATTTGTACACTAGGAAAACTCTGAAATGCCCAAGCAGTGCACTTTATAAAGAATATTGAATGAGCCTATGTGATAAAGCCTGTTATGATATGAATGCCTGTTGTTGACTATGGGAGGAAAAGTGGTAGAATCCCAATGGAGGTAAAAGAGGAATAATTTCTCCTGTTTCTGACAGACCTGCATGACTCAATCTTTTTTGGTGCTTTTTACAAGATACATCACTTAATGTTTGTACAGTATATATTTAATAAAGATTAAAGGAACTGTTAATGTTTTATTCATTAAATATACTCTCATTGGTCATGTGACAGGAAAAAAGCAAAGTCATTTATAGTCCCTTTCTTTCTATAGGTATACACGTCCAGGTTATCCAGATTTATCGGGGGTTAACTACCTCAATATAACTCAAAGTGCAATTAATTCTACCCTAAGAAAAAAGTTTTTCTGTGTCTCCATGTGTTTTCCCATTCAAATGAATTGGCTCTTTTCGTCAGGCAAATTTTATTTGCGTTCAGCCTGACTGCTCCTGGCTCACCGCCTAAGTGAGTTGCCTCAAAGTTGCAGATGAAATCAATTGCACTGTTCCTTGTTGTTCATTAAGAAGAAACTCCCTTAACTCCATTTTAATTACTAATCTGCTTAGATTTCGGAGAGCTGCACTTAAATGAATTCAAATGTTGCATGCTGATACAAAGAAATAAATACAGGATATACAGGAACATTATATATATAATGTATATATATTTAATAAAAAAAATAAAATAAAATAAAATAATAATCAACTTTCCAAGCATTTAGCACTTAGTCACTTCTCTGTGGGGTCTAAACTTGATATCTAGTGTCTGTACCAATATGTCCTGAAGCATATATATATATATATATATATATATATATATATATATATATATATATATATATATATATATATATATATATATATATATATATATATAAACCATCATTTCTGTCTGTCTACCCTGTATATTAGCTCCTCTCGTTTCTGCCATCCCACCTTCAGAGGATTCTTGTCTCACAGGTAGGTCAGCGACCTTTCAGAAGCCTCTGCTCGGTGTCCTTTCCCTGGTGTCGTATCCTGACCTTTCAGGCCATTATAGCTTCGGTGGGTAATCAATTAACGCCCAGCAAGATCATCAGACCCAAAGGTGAGAGGGAAGGAGACAGAGGTCCGGCAGATGGCCACGTTTTAATGATTAGTTTGCTCCCGGATATTTGCTCCAGCACTAAATCTGTGAAAAAAAAGCTTGAAGTGGGAAGAGAGGTTGCCCTTGAAAACTTGTGTGGACAGTGTTGATGCGAGTGTGTGTGTGTGTGTGTGTGTGTGTGTGTGTGTGTGTGTGTGTGTGTGTGTGTGTGTGTGTGTGTGTGTGTGTGTGTGTGTTTGTGTGGAGGATGAACTTGGAGAAAAGGAAAAATAAACAACAAGGTACTGTGATGCAGAGTTGATGTCCCTACACCACAGCAATTGTCAATAATATTAATTATTTTATTATATAATGTCCATTTAATTCATTTTTAAATAATAACAAAGATCAATCAATTTACGAATAAAAACAATTAGTCAATCTTATTGCAACCTCCATTGTATTCTCAAATCTGATTAGTCTGAAGGTTATGATTTTCTAGAACAGCACCACTGAAAGTTGTGGCATAGCAACTACAACTGTTCATTATTGTTTCTGAAGTAAAAGTTACTATAAAGTGCATACAGAAAAAAAATACAACAAATGTGAAAAAAGGAGGTAATTATTACTTATTGCTTATTAATGCTGAATAAGAATTTTGGAGGACAGGGGCTTGGAAGACATTTCAGAACCAGTGACAAGTATTCCTGCCCCTTATTTTTCTATTGAGACCACTCTGCAGATGGGAATGGTTCCACATCCACATGCTAAAGATCTATGAAATCACTGAGCAACACAAGAACTTTGAGAATGGATTTAAACTGTAATTAATATCAACAGTCTACTACAATGGTTTAGGACCACAGGTTGCATTAAATCACCTTAACAATGATTAACTGTATTGAATGGATATTGGGTGCCAACTTACAAATGTAAAGATATAAAATATACATTCTTTTATAACCGCTTTATAACTGTAAAGCTGCTTTGAGACAATTGTAAGTCTGTTGTAGAAAATGCTAGAAAAATAAAAATGAATTGAATTTCCATTGTTAGCACCTCGTAAGCTTGTTGTAACTATGAATGGATAGAAAGTGTGATGGGTTCTTTAATAAACAGAAATGTGTTTTTCACAGTGCTGCCAGATTCTTGTGGTAGAAGAGCAATAAATAACTTCATGGTGTTCAGTTTTTGGAAAATATTCAGGATTGTAAAAGTCACTTTGTTTTGTGCTGGCCACCTGATTGTGTTTCTGTCCTCTCTCTTTCTCCTCTGCATTTGTCAAAGCACATTCCATAATTGATAACAACCTAAAACAGAGAGAGATGGAAAGACAGAAAGAGAAAGGTCAGTCTTCCTCGAAAATGCCTCCCTCTTGACTTGTCCTTCTTGAAGCACTGAAGTGGCAGACGTTCTGGGACAAGGAGAACGAGCACAAGGAGGCGATGATGTTCCTCACGACTTGTTTTTTCCGTCCTCGGTGAGATTACGACGCGACCTCGGTTTAGACGAAAGCTGCTCCCTTGAGAGTCCAAAGCTTTTTAAGTGAGGCAATAATTCTGAGTGTTCATCCCATCAAACACACTGAGTGATGGGTTTCACTCTAATTGCTGCAAATCGCAGCATGAAGGAGACATAGAGGATGGTAAAGTCTGTGTATTTGTGTGTGTGTGTGTGTGTGTGTGTGTGTGTGTGTGCGTGTGTGTTTAATAAAATCTTGATTCATGCATGATTAATGAACAACTGTTGTGTGTTTTTAGTTCTGCTCTTTATGAATCACACACCTGAGTAGTCAGGCTCGCATGGTTGCTGTAGTGTGTATCTGCATGGCTTCGACAGAAACCTGCACCACCAGTACATTAGAAGGGAAAATGAGATATTTCATACCAAATTTTCCACTAGGCTGAGTTTCCCTGATCTGCTGTTTGTGGCACATGGAGAAGCTAGCTATTGCCTGTTACTACGACAGCCATTTATGATCTAATCTAAGGTCAGTCTTTTCACATACACAGCATTGATAGCTTGAAGCGAAAATGATCCTATGCACGTACTTTTGTTTAAAGAACTGCACATTCAATATGAAATATTTCTGTACTTACAAAATAATATGCCTGAGGGTCTGGAAATGGAAATGATCTCGAGTGTTTGATCTTTATTAAAATATTTAATCTTGGTAAAGTTCTTACATATGTTAATGTAAACTTCTTTAAGTAGCTAAATAAACAATGGAATAAGTTGTGACAGAAAAATCTGTCAAGAAATGGCTAATGTTTTACACTTAGCTCCTTCTTCTTCCTCTTTCGGCTTCTCCCATTAGGGGTCGCCAAAGTGGATCATCCGTCTCCATACCCCCTGTCCTCTACATCTGCCTCTTTTAACCCAACTACCTGCATGTCTTCCCTCACCACATCCATTACCCTTTTAGTTGGCCTTCCTCTTTTTCTCCTTCCTGGTGGCTTCATCCTATATACCCATGTCCAAACCATCTCAATTGCGCCTCTCCCATTTTGTCCCCAAAATGTCCTACATGCGCTGTCCCTCTAATAAACCCATTTCTAATCCTGTCCATCGTCGTCACTCCCAACGAAATCCTCAACATCTTCAGCTCTGCTACATCCAGCTCCACCTCCTTTCTTTTACTCAATGCCACTGTCTCTAAACCATACAACATCGCAAGTCTCACCACAGTCCTATAAACTTTCCCTTTCACTCGTGCAGATACTCTTCTATCACATCATGTTTTACACTTAGCATTAGCCACTTACTAGACAAGGTGCTATGTGAAATTAGATTTACAAAGTAATAGATATCAGATCACTGGTGTGTATAGAATCTTGTTTTGTGTTTAAAACTTTCCTAAAGAACAAATCAAGGAAAACGGTCCCTGTGGCTGCGGAAAAGAATAAAGTGGACCATCCAGCCAAGTGTTCTAGCAAATGTAGCTTGATTTTGAGATGGAACATTGGAGGAAATGGCCGAGATTGTTCAGGTATAGAGCTAGGAGATAACATCTCGACTATCTTACTGTCATGAACTATCTTGAAGGTATTTCTCAATATTGAAATGTTGTAACCGCTGACCCACCACTCCTAAACACTTGCATAAACCCCATGTAAGATTGTATACATTATATGGATATAGTGAAAGCATGACAAGGATCTGGAATACTATATCAGAGCCATGATGGAAGCTTGCCCTACCTCACCTCTTCCTTTGTACATGTCTACTCAGTTCCATGTGATTTGCATGTTCTTCATTTACATAGAACTGCCTTTCAAAAACCTGGATTGGTCTAATAATGATACATTTTTTATGACTGGGTTAAATTCAATACTACAGTATGCCTCAGTAATAAGTTTAGTGTCTATTAAACTTGTGTAGTTTGTTTAAAGTCTATGGACATAGTAAAAGCATAAAGAGAACTTGCAATACTATATGATAGCCAGTGTGGGAGCTACAGAATTTCCTAACTATTGGTACACAGTAACCTGTTTTTGTGTCATATTGCGCACCAGCACAGTGCTTGATATGTCTAGGCTGTGATATTGAGATTATTACAAATATTGAGGATCCATTTTACCAACTGAGACAATTGTCTAATTGAATTAAAAGTGTTAAGTGCCTTTGTGTGAATTTCACTGTTCCAAATCTTGCTACTAAAATGATTAGAATTACATGACTGAATCCTGTGACATAGTTTAAATTTGAATTAAATAAAACAATAGAGTGGATATGTTTTATTACTGAGTGTGACTTTGCATACATTGGCTATAATATTCTGTGTGTTGGAGCATGTATGCAGCTTCACTGAGGCAGTACTGATGAGTTCACTCAGCTTGTATGGACCAAACTGCCATTGTGTCTTTTTTAGCATATAGAATATTTTATTACAAAATTCTGCAATGTGACATATAAATTTAATGCTACAGTAAATCCTACTGATAAGTTGATATGCCTTCACTCAAGGGCCTTACTTAAGGGCCCAACAATGACAGTGTTCTGATTTGTACTCGCAAACTTCCAATCAGCACTAATTACCAATAACATTATAAAGACTGAGCTACAACACCCAGAGATAATCATTTACATAATCCCCATGTAAATTCATGTACATTACAGGGACATAGTGAAAGCATGACAAGAACCCGAGACACTACCAAAACCAATGTAAAAAACACACACAATGAAATCACATTATGGAGCCTTGCTCCATCCGCCTTCTTGCTTCCGACACGTGTTCACAGTTCCACGTGTTTTGCATGGCCTCCATTTACATAAAACAGCCTCAGAAGGCTTGACTGGTCCATAAGTAATACATTTCCTATAACAGGCCTGGATGGACAGTACTATATCACAGATTTATACTAATCTACTTGATTGTGTCTGTAGTCCCAATGAGTTTAAGATTAAATTCAATCCTACCATACATCCCTCTAATATCGGAGCATATGGACATAATGAAAGCATAACGAGAATACTACCGTATATGAAAGTCAATGTGAGAGAACCATGACACAATAAAAATCAGGTTATAAAGCCTTGTTATGTAATATATGCTTTATGTAGTAGATACACAGAGATAGGATTATAGACACATAAAACATTCAATGCAAGACGAGAATCCTAACATAAACACATCACATTAAAGAGAAGTCTAATGTAATACAATATATTAAAGCTACACGGCTTATGGGGAGCCATAATGTATTACATATTTATTATTATCCTTGTAAAATGGCTATACAAGCAAAGCTAGACTAATGTATATATGTATATATGTATATATATATATATAGTATACATATATATATATATATACATATATGTATGTATATATATATATAGTACAGACCAAAAGTTTGGACACACCTTCTCATTCAAAGAGTTTTCTTTATTTTTATGACTATGAAAATTGTAGATTCACACTGAAGGCAATAAAACTATGAATTAACACATGTGGAATTATATACATGACAAAAAAGTGTAAAACAACTGAGAATATGTCATATTGTAGGTTCTTCAAAGTAGCCAACTTTTGCTTAGATTACTGCTTTGCACACTCTTGGCATTCTCTTGATGCCTACTTTGAAGAACCTACAATATGACATGTTTTTAGTTCACTTTTTTTGTTATGTATATAATTCCACATGTGTTAATTCATAGTTTTGATGCCTTCAGTGTGACTCTACAATTTTCATAGTCATGAAAATAAAGAAAACTCTTTGAATGAGAAGGTGTGTCCAAACTTTTGGTCTGTACTGTGTATATATATATATATATATATATATATATATATATATATATATATATATATATATATATATATATATATATATATATATATATATATAATCAGCTTCAGCTCTTCAGCTTGCTTCCATATAAAACCTTGTGCAAGCCGTGTGCCAGATGTAGCATCACTGGCTGAGGGTGGAGCAGACCAGAGCAGAATTGGCATAAATAAGCATCCATCATGCCTTCTTGTGTGACCAGAGGGCATGAAGCTAATTGGCACCGTGTCAAGCTAGAGGCCAAAAAGGACATGGCACACGCACACACAAACAGGAATCTGGGGATGCTGCGAGCTACCGGATAACCAGACATGTTGCCTGCAAACCCCTTTTGGCTAGTACTATTCTGTCACTAGCTGGCCATGCACTTTCCTTGGTTTCTGTGCCTGGCCGTGCTGGGTGTAGTGTACACAAAAGCATTGCAGCATTTTGCTTCTGTCAAAGTTCCTGAAACATACAGTACAGACCAAAAGTTTGGACACACCTTCTCGTTCAAAGAGTTTTCTTTATTTTCATGACTATGAAAATTGTAGATTCACACTGAAGGCATCAAAACTATGAATTAACACATGTGGAATTATATACATAACAAAAAAGTGTGAAACAACTGAAAATATGTCATATTGTAGGTTCTTCAAAGTAGCCACGTTTTGCTTAGATTACTGCTTTGCACACTCTTGGCATTCTCTTGATGCCTACTTTGAAGAACCTACAATATGACATATTTTCAGTTCACTTTTTTGTTATGTATATAATTCCACATGTGTTAATTCATAGTTTTGATGCCTTCAGTGTGAATCTACAATTTTCATAGTCATGAAAATAAAGAAAACTCTTTGAATGAGAAAGTGTGTCCAAACTTTTGGTCTGTACTGTATGTCAATGTTTCAAAAGTCATGTCTTAACTTGATTTGTTGAATGAAATCATTATTTTGATTGGTTAAAAAAGTGATACATTTTCCACATTTAGTCCACATTTGCTGTTACTATAACCTCTACTCTTCTGGGAAGATGTTCCACTAGATTTTGTTCAAAGTTGGACCCAGTTAACTGCCCAGTCAGTTCAGTGCTGGAGTTCCTTCAGAGAGAGTTCACCACAGGGTTGTCTTCCACCCTGAAATGTAACGTGTCAGCTATTGAAACTGTTGAGCAGTTGCTGGGCAAGCACCCTTTAGCGACACGTTTTCTTTGCTGCACCTGCAGGCTGAGGCCCTAGAGACCAAATGTGCCTGTGTGGGACCTGGCTGTTGTTTTGGAGGCTCTGTCTAAGCCTCTCTTTGAGCCCTTACCAGAGGTGACTTTAAGGTTTATAACAGTCAAGGTTTATCAACAGACACTTCAGTCTCTTTCCGTTTACCCCTGGCATGGCCAGTGCCGCTCTCTACCCCAGACCGGGGTATGTTCCTAAGGTGCCCTTGGTTTCCTCACGACCTGTCGTGCTGCAGGCATACTATCCTACTCCCTTTCAGGCCCCTGACCAGCAGAAGCTTTACTGGCTTAACCAGTATACGTCCACAGAATGGAGCTGTGGAGAAAGTCAGAGCAGTTGTTCGTCTGCTATGGTCCTAATTAAAAGGGGCTTTCAGTGAACAAGCAGACCCTCAGCAGGTGGATTGTGGATGCTATCTCATCCTCTTATGAGTCCTCTGGTCTCTCCGCACCTTTCGGGGTCAGAGTTCACTCCACTCGGAGTGTGGCGGCCTCTAAGGCCTGGTCCTCTGGAGCTTCTATTTAAGACATTTGTAACACTGCGGGCTGGTTCACCCCGATGACATTTGTTAGGTTCTATAGCCTTGAACTTAGGGCCACTTCTGGCTCATCTGTCTTCCGGCCTAGCTGTGCCCATCCACAGTAGGCAGGGACTGGTCAGTCTGGCGTGATTGGACACTCTTTCCTAAAGCGTTGTTGACGCAGCTTAAGTTTCTGAAAGGTAACGTCTCTAGGTTACGTATGTAACGCTGGTTCCCTGAGTAATTGAGACACTGCGTCTCCAGTCTCCAGGCCCCACTCCCTGCATCCCTTTGCAGAAGCTAGCGTTGGCTCCACCACATGTTGCGTTTATATCTTACTGGTTGTGACATCTCCTCATCAGTGACATCCCACTTTTCTGTTGGACAGATTTCACATGAAATTTAGAGCGTGGACACGCGGAGGCGTTCCCAAACCATTGTTGACACAGCGTCTCGTCTCATTTTAACTCGTGTCAAAAAGCTGTTTTTAGTCTTTTACTCAGTCTCCAGAGGATTTAGTCCTGAAAAAATGTCTTATAAACTTTGTAGAAAGTGAAGTGACTAAAGTTTTTTTTTTTCCCTCTGGAGTTAAACTAGTCGTATCCTATGCATATTGTTTCATAAGTACAGCAAAGTTCAGAAGTCCAGCACGACTGTGATTTTTCTCAAACAAAGCAAAGATGTACTTGGTGCATACTAATTACTCAGGAAGATACAGTACAGTATATACCTTTATACTGTAGCCATACAGAATTATCATAAAGGTATATTCTGTACTGTTTCTTTCTAAATACTTAGTATGCACCAAATACAACTTTGCTTTGTTTGAGAAAAATCCCAACATAAACTCATCATGCTGCAACTTTTCACAAATATAAGCAAATTAATTGTGAGAATTGGTTATTTCCAATTTAGACACAGATTCTCGAGCCGTCTTTTTATATTATTTTTTTTTTATTATGATTCTAAAAGTAGCCTGTTGCAATTTACACATCCAAGTACCTTAAAATAGTAGCACTGAGCACCACATCAGCCAATTAAGTACAAACATCTGTCTGAGGGTGGTTAAATATTAAATGGCACATCGAGTGAGTACTCCATACTCACACATCTCACACTTCAGAAGTTTGCTGTTAAGCAGAACAGCAGAATAGAACAGCGACCGTGCCGATTAGATTTCATGTTTTGTGGCACATCGCCTGAAACCCGAACACGCGCATCGTTTGATATTCGAGCGCAGACACGCTCTGCTTTAGTCCTACTTTGAAAACCAAAAGGCCCTTTGGTTGCCATCTTATTTTTGTTTTTTTCGTAAGTTTTTGTTGAAGAAAAGAAATGGGTGAAAGTCTGTGAAGAGCAAAAAGAGCTTGGGATTGTAGGATTAAGGCTCCTTCATTCTCATTTTAGCCCACAGTATCTTTTGCCTGTGCAGCTCCGAAAGCCGGGACGGGAAAAGATTTCCATGCATTAGTCTGGGAGAAGTTTTCTCTCCATCCCTCCCTCTTTTACTCTACCTCTCTCTTTCTCATGACAGTTTTTTTTCCACCTAGCTTGAGCCTCAGGTTGGCTTATCACCATGAACAGATGCCGTGTGCTCACGGGACCTCATCAAACCAGGGCTCGAAGAGGAACCTACCTGTTCCCATTGGGTCATTACCTTCACATTCCCACAATCCGCCTCTCCTCACATGCGGGGACTGCCACCCAATTACATGAGCATGAGGAAATAAATAAAATAGAATAAAATAAAATAAGATACACATGTACAGGAGATGTAGGGATGATGTGGCGATGTGCAGATTGGCACAGGTGGAATATTTTTTTTTTTACTTGTGTTTTTTATTTATTTTTATTTTTTCCTTCGATGTGACGCTCTGGAAAGCATCTGGGTGCCTCAGTAGGTAGTGCGAATGGCTCTGGGAGATAAGCTTGGTGTTCACTCCACCTTACACATGCACTTCTTCAAATAGCATTAGCAGATGAGATAGAAGATGGCTTAGTACTAGATGTGCCTTCCCTAAGGGATAATTTATGATTAGAAGAAGACCGTGTGGGGCTTCACAGCCCTGAGTTTGAATAACAGGATTTTGTGCCTTGGTGTGTGTGTGTGTGTGTGTGTGTGTGTGTGTGTGTGTGTGTGTGAGTGTGTGCGTGTGTTGGGTGTGGGGGGGGGGGGGCTGTCCAAGCTCTATAATTTTTTTCTGAAATACAGCGTGGGAAATCAAATCAATTTTACCAGCTCTCTGCTTTATTCGATGTTCAGAAATAAGATCTCAGAAATCAGCCATTTTATGACCTTTTTTCCTGAAGTTCAAAGACTTCTGGGTTCATTTTTATTTAATTTTTTCCTGGACACCAATTTTTATAAGGACCGTTACCTTTTTCAACCAGCGAAACACACATCCACCCAAACACACACACAGACTTGAGTCTAATAAAAAAATCTTGTGTAATCTTGTCATCATCAAAAGCACCTGGTGGTTTCCTCGGAGGAAACCTTTGTTTTGCTCCTGCTGTCAGATCACACTTTCTTTAGGTGGATAGTCGACACCGGCAGATGTGAACGAAAACTGCGAAAGCCTCCTCGACCCCTGTGGAAACTCGAAGGCATAATTAGAGCGACTGTATTGTGCATCTGAAATTATGCTGTTCTTTTTTTTTTTTGGTTGCCAAAGCTGATTTGAATGCAATCAAATACTGAACATCATGTTTTCCATGTCTTTAGACAGTAAATGGGCTGTGACATGGGGTGCCATTTAGAGTCCTTCTCTACCTCATCGAGTGGGGACGAGCCACACGGATCACGCACACACATCTGCACACGTTCATATTCATTCCAAAGAGCCCGAAACACTCTCTGTGGAGCATCTCTCCGAAGATCTGATATTCCTTTTTTGTATATTTTATTATTGTTCAGTAAAACATTGCTTCACAGAGGCGAGGGTTGCAACGACACAGCATGCATCCAATCAGGAGCTAAGCCCCGTCTGCATCATTTGAATGTCACAGGTGATTTGACCTTTGAGCTCCTGATTAGCATAGATTCAACCGAGCTTTCCTGGTTGTTGTTTTTTTTCCTTCCCAAATATCTGCGCAGAGAATCATCTCTTTGATTGTGCTTATTTACACACTCCACTTTTTCTTAATGATTACCTGTAGGCAAAAAGATATTTTTAAAAAAGTGGAAACGGTTGGCAAAACGAAAGGACTCCTTAATTGGTCGAATCATTACAGCACGCTTTGCGGCAGAACGTGTTTTGTCGTACTAAGTGAAAAGGCACTTGTTTTCGCCGCAATTATGTTTTGCACAGTAGTGTTTTTTCACTCCTCCTTGTTTTTTTTTTTTTTTTATGCCGTTCCACTGAGTATAAATTGTTCACATGTTAAAAGATTTTTTTTTTCCCTCCCTTCCTTAATGAAAAATTCTTCACCGTCGGATGCACAAACCCATCTTTTAATTAAAAAGAAAGTATCGGAGAAATCTACTCCCATTAAGTCGTGGGTAGCGAGTAATTGGGCTGCAGATTGCGAAATGCTGATTAATGGTGTTAGCGTTGCATGTAAACTCCTTTATCAAAGCCCCTCGCTGCCTTCGGAAAAGTGATGTTCGACAACAGATCACTGAGCAGAGGAGAGTGGTGGATGGGATGGGATGGGATGGAGAGGGCGGGTCAGACCAGTGGTATTTAATGCTTGATGAAGAAAAAATGAAGGAGAGAGAAAGACAGAGAGAGAGAGAGAGAGAGAGAGAGAGAGAGAGAGAGAGAGAGAGAGAGAGAATTAAATCAATTCGAACTAAGGTTCACCAATAACAGGACATATAGAATTATATGAAAAAGCATTACATGAATGCAATCACAAAGAACTATTATAATGCAACCCTGCACATTTGGACATTTGGAAATACCCTGTACAAATTGTATTTATCTACATTTATTATTTTCTTTTCCTAGATTTTCTATATTTTTTTTATTATAGCCCCAGCACACACATTCTTTGTACATGTAAACCATGATACTTGTTAAGGAAAGATGATTCTGGACAGAGGTCAACCGATATGGGTTCCTCTCTTGCTGATGACGATATTTAGAAGTCAGGGTATAGTGGGATGAGGACTGCAAAATATCTTTTATTTTTTAAATGCTAGAGATGTTTTATTAGTTGCTTTTACCTACGGCTATGTGAATCTTATCATAGAAGTACCTTTTAAAGTGGACTTTAAAAGGTATTGGTTACTACAGAAACTGATTCTACCAGTCAGGATCGAGCAGGTGGGGCAGACTGACTGGCAGATTTTCCAAATAAAAGGAGTTGCAATATGACAGGGGGTGTAGAGATAAATGGATTGGATTTAAAAGAGAGGAATGTGTTAGGTGACAAATGAGAAAGAGATGGAGGTGTAGAAAAATGAGGGCTTGAAGGCAAATATAATAATTTCAACTCACATTCAGAACGCCTTAATCGTATAATGGTATTTGTGGCACTCGAGGCTCTGAGAAGGAAGAAAGGAAAAAAATGTGAACCAGCAACCTCCAGCAAATTGCATTAGCATGCAGGCATGCTAGCCTAGGCAACGGCATGCATGTTGTGCAGGTGTGGCTTTTGCAAGAATCTACATATGTTTGGATTTTGAGTTTCAAAACAGGTCAGTTGAGGTAACTTTAACAAAATATATATATATATATATATATATATATATATATATATATATATATATATATATATATATATATATATAAAAATTGCTGACTATGCTTTTTAAAGAAAAAAATGAAAGCAGATAGAACTAGAGGACAAAGATGTGAACAAAGGGCTTTGGGGAGAGTAAAATAGAGCGAGAGAGCAGTCTGTAAGATGGGTGCTTAGGGAAACTTGTCAGGTTTGATTTATGATGTGGTCCTTCTGTCACTAACTTGGCAGAAGCAGCATAAGGGAAGGATCTAACAGCTGACTGCACAGTGATTGCCGTTCTTTCCATGAGAACGACAGTCTCCACTTTCTTTCTCTCAATCTCTGTTCACACTGTTAATTAAATCAACATTTTTTTTTTTCTCCTCTCTTGCTCTATGATTCTCCGGTTCCATCTTGGACAAGATGAAGAGCTTAACAAAGGTTCCAAGACTCCCCTGTTTCTTCCTTGCTCTCAGTCCCAAACCTGTCGATTCGACTTGCTATGTCGTGTGACAGCTAAAGATAGCTGTCCCAGGATGCTCACTGAAGCCAATCAATAAGAAGCATCTGTCTCTTCCATTCCCGTGAGACACAACCCCTCTTCCTCTGCGAGGCTCACACAGCACCATTGTAATTCTTGTCTTCATCCTCCAGGCCGTAGATTCGATTTTATTTGTATTTTCTTTTTAGACCTATGACAAGTTGACAGGCTTAATGGTTTGACTTGACATGACAGTCCAGGGCTTGGACAGCATCCTTCAAGCGCACTCGTCAACGCATATATACCTCGGAATGACTCATTTATGCATGCGCAATTCCAGCAAAGTGGTCAGCTGGAGTCACACATTAACAACCATGAACATGCTGGATTTCTTGTCGCTTCCTATTTTAGTAACTGACACCATTTGCTATACTATCGTGCCAAAAGCTTTTTGGCAATTTTTGCCTCCATGAGCCATCCAACAGTTTCAACACCAGTCAGTCTGAGATAGGTGAAAGACCTGAACATGTTCGAAACAGTCTGAATGTGTGCCTAGGAAATCCATTTTCTTCTCTCTCTCTCTCTCTCTCTCTCTCTCTCTCTCTCTCTCTCTCTCTCTCTCTGTATATATATATATATATATATATATATATATATATATATATATATATATATATATATATATATATATATATATATATATACAGTGAGGAAAATAAGTATTTGAACACCCTGCTATTTTGCAAGTTCTCCCACTTAGAAATCATGGAGGGGTCTGAAATTGTCATCGTAGGTGCATGTCCACTGTGAGAGACATAATCTAAAAAAAAAATCCAGAAATCACAATATATGATTTTTAAACTATTTATTTGTATGATACAGCTGCAAATAAGTATTTGAACACCTGTCTATCAGCTAGATTTCTGACCCTCAAAGACCTGTTAGTCCGCCTTTAAAATGTCCACCTCCACTACATTTATTATCCTAAATTAGATGCACCTGTTTGAGGTCGTTAGCTGCATAAAGACACCTGTCCACCCCATACAATCAGTAAGAATCCAACTACTAACATGGCCAAGACCAAAGAGCTGTCCAAAGACACTAGAGACAAAATTGTACACCTCCACAAGGCTGGAAAGGGCTACAGGGAAATTGCCAAGCAGCTTGGTGAAAAAAGGTCCACTGTTGGAGCAATCATTAGAAAATGGAAGAAGCTAAACACGACTGTCAATCTCTCTCGGACTGGGGCTCCATGCAAGATCTCACCTCGTGGGGTCTCAATGATCCTAAGGAAGGTGAGAAATCAGCACAGAACTACACAGGAGGAGCTGGTCAATGACCTGAAAAGAGCTGGGACCACCGTTTCCAAGGTTACTGTTGGTAATACACTAAGACGTCATGGTTTGAAATCATGCATGGCACGGAAGGTTCCCCTGCTTAAACCAGCACATGTCCAGGCACGTCTTAAGTTTGCCAATGGCCATTTGGATGATCCAGAGGAGTCATGGGAGAAAGGCATGTGGTCAGATGAGACCAAAATAGAACTTCTGGGTCATAATTCCACTAAACATGTTTGGAGGAAGAAGATTGATGAGTAACATCTCGAAAACACCATCCCTACTGTGAAGCATGGGGGTGGTAGAATCATGCTTTGGGGGTGTTTTTCTGCACATGGGACAGGGCGACTGCACGGTATTAAGGAGAGGATGACCGGGGCCATGTATTGCGAGATTTTGGGTAACAACCTCCTTCCCTCAGTTAGAGCATTGAAGATGGGTCGAGGCTGGGTCTTCCAACATGACAATGACCCGAAGCACACAGCCAGGATAACCAAGGAGTGGCTCTGTAAGAAGCATATCAAGGTTCTGGCGTGGCCTAGCCAGTCTCCAGACCTAAACCCAATAGAGAATCTTTGGAGGGAGCTCAAACTCCGTGTTTCTCAGCGACAGGCCAGAATCCTGACTGATCTAGAGAAGATCTGTGTGGAGGAGTGGGCCAAAATCCCTCCTGCAGTGTGTGCAAACCTGGTGAAAAACTACAGGAAACGTTTGACCTCTGTAATTGCAAACAAAGGCTACTGTAGCAAATATTAACATTGACTTTCTCAGGTGTTCAAATACTTATTTGCAGCTGTATCATACAAATAAATAGTTAAAAAGATCATACATTGTCATTTCTGGATTTTTTTTTAGATTATGTCTCTCACAGTGGACATGCACCTACGATAACAATTTCAGACCCCTCTATGATTTCTAAGTGGGAGAAACTTGCAAAATAGCAGGGTGTTCAAATACTTATTTTCCTAACTGTATATATATATATATATATATATATATATATATATATGTATATATATATATATATATATATATATATATATATATATATATATATATATAACTTCAGACACACGTTCTTCCAGAACCTCCACAACTATTAAGCCTTGAGAAATATGTGTAAGTAATATGTATGCTTGGGGAGTCTGATGGTGCTTAGAACAGCAGCAGTTCACCTTCAAATCTCAGTGCTTCACCCCATCTAAAATAATAGACTTGGAAAATGTCACCGCAAAGCACTAATGTGTAGTTTGGTACCAATCCAATAAGATTGATATGGTTGTGTGAAGTTTGCTGCATTGCACTGATGCTCTTTAGAGCATTTTGCTTTTTAATTTTAATAGAGGTGAAGCTATCTAGCTAAATAGATTAACTAGTAAGCTTATATTAAGTATAGTTATGCAGGATTTGCGCTGATGCATTGCTTAAACAACAGTCAGTTTTATTGACATTTATTAAAATATTTATAAATAAATATTTATAACCTCAATTGTTCAATCTTTTGGCTCTGTGTTTGCAGCATAACAAAAGTTTGAGAGTTTTATAATCTGAGTTATTCTTTATCAGCTCTTGTGAATTTCAAATGTCATGTAAGTGAAAGACCTTGGGCTGTTTGGGTCTTTGCTAATGTGATGCTTTCTGAAGGCTTTACTGCAGGGTTAAACCTACCAAGCTTTATTTTTAAAACTTTTTTGTAACTATGGAGCCACTCTGAATGACAAATCTGATATCCTGAGACATGCATCATTCAGCAATATGTTGCATTGCTTTAATGAGCTCCAGGCAAGTCAGATTTTCCCCGAAACCTACTTTGTGCTATTGTGTTGGGAGTAGGTTACCTGGTAGCGCGGTACAGCACTTGACTGTTTCATTCACACTTCGAAAATTAAGTCACGCATGCTCGATCGGGATTTAAAAGAAGCTCAACCTGTTAAAATGTGTGCTAGGAAATCCAAATAAACAATTCTTGACTGTTTTAGTTTTGGACTGATCTAGTACCCTAGTGGTTAAGACTTTGGATCTAGTCATACCAGGCTACACTTTGGTCCTTGAGCAAGGCTCTTGACTCCATTACTTGTGGAAATGAATAATACTCCGCCATGAATGACAAGTAAGCGATTAGTCCATTCGATGCACCTCATGGAGCGGGAGGATTCAAAAAAATTTAACTTTAACCCAAACAGATATTATCACTCTTGTATAGACGTATATTGGTGCTTCGTTTTTTTTGCGAGAGAATTTAATTGCTAAAAGTGTTGTGTGGTGGTGTTGGCTGGGCTGTGTCCCAAATCGAGCAACACCGCCTGCTATTTATGGATGCTGTGACTCCGTCGGAATCCTAGCGGCACCCATCTGTTTAGATGCAATGGATGTCACTTGTTATAAGAACTGGACAGCTTCCAGAGACACCAGGATGGAAGAGAAAGCAGGATGCCATGAGAGGGGCCTTCTTTTTTAAACACAAGTGATTTATTGATTTGAATATCCCCCCCCCCCCCCCCCTCCACACACACACACACACACACACACACACACACACACACACACACACACACACACACACACCACCCCCAAGCTAATGGGGTGCATCATTTAGTGTCCTCCTGCTGCATCTACAATCCATCTCCAGCGCATTATTGTTCAGGAGATTAATAGAGCACTGCACAATACCCAGTTTGTCACTCATAAGCATCTTTGGATTACGCCAAAATGAAGAAGACGGAGGGGGGTTGGATGGAGGAACGAACATAAGAGATAAAGATAGAAAAAAAATTGTTAAAGGGCAAAGGAAATCAATGGGACGCAAGCGATCTGTGAAGCAAGGAATGTGGAACGGCCAAAGGTAGTGTTTCTAAATGGGGTCATGTTTCCATTTGCTTCTAGTATTTTCTGAAGGTCCAACATTCAAGCAGAACTTTGAAGTATTGTTAAAAAAATATGAGCACCAAATGTCAGCCCTCTCACTTTTCATTTTTTTAGTCTTCGAATTTCTGTCTTTATAGTGTACGTTTTCGGTTTGGTCTAACCAAGCTTGGTATCTAAACATGCGAATCTCTGCTTTTACTCTGAATTCCACTTCATTTTCCTTTGATTAATCCTCACACATACACACTGAAGTTGGCAGAACAACAAAATATAAGTGTGGGTGTGTGGAAAAGGTGCTGCCGGATGTAACGCCATAGCGCATCCCAAACCATCCATCTTAGCTCTTTTATTGCTAAAGTTCAGCTATACCCAGCCCCTCATGATCTATTGGCAGGCGTTTCAAGGTTTGCTGGAATCTGTTCAACAATGTCATAACCCACTTGTTGGGCTGCAACTGTCAGCTCGAATGGCTCTTCTGCTTCAGGAACTAGAACACGAGCTACACCCACCACACTGTCACACCGTACAGTGTATTAATGCAGAGTGAGACACAGGATAAGCTCTACCTGGCTTTGGTTTCGGGCTTGTTATGTCATTAAATGCTTCTTTAGTCTGAAAAGAAAAATAATGCTGGGCAGAATTGACTCCTGACACTCACACGGTTTTACCCTGAATTTGGCTTTTGGAGTTTCGAAGGGGTTTCCCTATTCGCTGGATTTTCTGAGTTTGCACCCATACGCTGAAAACATGTTCAGTCTAACTTACCTATAGTGAATATGTGTGTGTGTGTGTGTGTGTGTGTGTGTGTGTGTGTGTGTGTGTGTGTGTGTGTGTGTGTGTGTGTGTGTGTGTGTGTGTGTGTGATGGACTGACTTGCCAAGGGTGTATTCCTGCACTATTCCCAGTGTTACAGATCCACCACCATGCTCCCAATCACCCTAGCAGCAGGTAGAAGAAAAACTTTAAACATACTTCTACTTTAGGATAAATAGATCTCTCTCTCTCTCTCTCTCTCTCTCTCTCTCTCTCTCTCTCTCTCTCTCTCTCTCTCTCTCTCTCTCTTTTTCTCTGCTAAGCAATATACACTATAAACAATGTTTATAAAAATCATGTGAAATACTACTTGCTGCTTAAAATCAGATAGATAGATAGATAGATAGATAGATAGATAGATAGATAGATAGATAGATAGATAGATAGATAGATAGATAGATAGATAGATAGATAGATAGATAGATAGACTGATCAGATAGATAGATAGATAGATAGATAGATAGATAGATAGATAGATAGATAGATAGATAGATAGATAGATAGATAGATAGATAGATAGATAGACAGTCAGACAGACAGATAGGTGGAGAAACATTTTTAACATACTTCCACTTCTATCTCACATACAGACAGACATGGTAATTAATGAAATATACTTTAGCATGTGTAATTAGTCACACAAGGAACAGGAACTGGTTCCGTTCAATTCTGCAATTATAACAATCAATATTTTGCTGCGCAAACAAAAGTGTAAAGTGCACTTCAATATTTTTTTTAAAGCACTAGATTCTGTTCGACTACATGTATGAGAAATCTGCCGTCAGATTATAGAGTACATCTGCAATATTTTAACACACACCCTGGACTTCAGGTAACCCCAGAAGTAACAGAATAAAACAAGAAGATCAGCAATACCACAGTGCTCTGAGTAACTCGCCCCAGGCTGTTCCTGAACCTGTCTATAGGAGAAAAATGTATAAGGGGGAAAAAAACGATGAAAACACATTTACATTTTAGGCTAAAAATATTCCTGGAAGAAGATATTTTGTGTGTGTGTGTGTGTGTGTATGTGTGTGTGTGTGTGTGTGTGTGTGTGTGTGTGTGTGTGTGTGTGTGTGTGTGTAGAGCAGCAGAAATGTATTTCCATAGCATCTAATCCTCTCTCGCTGCACTGCTCTCCTCATCCTGCTCGCTGAGTGTGTTAGCACAACTTAAGCTCCCCGCAAGATTCGACAATCTCCGCTCCAATACAATATCTCCCTCGCTAACACTCCGTCAGCATCCGGCATCAGCTGCTGAGATCTGTCAAACATTCAATCAGTCATCTCCTTCTAAGCACTGTTCACCAGGTTTGGGGTTTACTTTGTGTGAAGCTGACGCTGATTAGCTTGTTTTGATCGAGTCATTCTGGGGCAAAGGCTTCGAAATGCAGGGGGAAAAAATAAAAAAGCATGGCACTGCATTTTAACTGTTTAACAGTTTCTTTTCAAGTCTAGCAGCTTCAGTGAGTCAAATTATAAGTGATGACAGGATAATAGCATGTAAACTGTGTTGTGGTGTAGATAGATCTTTTTTACTCCTCTATCCATCTAAATCCCTTCATCGTGGTCAGAATGAGATACAATGTGGTAAAGTTCATGCATATCAAGATATTATTTATATAAAATAAGTGAAGCTCATCTAAACTTAGACGTGTGACCATTGCAGTTCCTTAAGTTTCCACTAGAAGGCGATTTGAGAAATTTGTCACACAGAGCCACACTGAGGGGCTTTAAATAAAAGGTGGCATAATGAAAGGCATATGATCTCTTGGCTTTTCATCTATTTCACAAAGAAGCCGGATTTAATCTTCACATTATTAATACTACACGCTTTATTCCCTGCATGCAAGTTCACTGGAATCATTTTACACACTTCTAGAAACTCCAGAAACTAATTGCTCCATTTTTCATCAGGAGC
>NC_139583.1:6019726-6054726 GCF_946808225.1 Silurus aristotelis | reverse complement strand
AAGAAATGAAGTACAAATGTATGGATGAAGGAATGGTTGAATAGCTGAATGGATGGACGCCTGCCTCTTTTCCCCTCTCTCTCTCTCCCCCATTCTTTTTCTCTCTCCATCCCTCCCTCTTTCTCATCTCTTAGCATACAATATAAACAATTTCTGCATCAAATCTTTTAACATCTCCCCGACCTTTCATACACATGCTCCCACACATCCTTCCCTTAACACGCATACACACCTCCGGGTCCTGTTATACGCCGCTGCCTTCAAATCTGTAGCTGTAAACTCCAGTTATGAGGAGACCTTGATGGTTCAAGGGCCAGTTGGTTTTTGAGCAGTTTTCTGGTTTTAGGTAACAAGACTGCTGAAGTTTTATGAAGACTGATGCGTTTTTAGTGCTGCTGTAACATGATAATCAATCAGAATCAGAGTGTTTTGTGAATCCCACAGGGAAACAAATGCAAATGTGTTTCATGAATGTGTAACTAAAAATTTATTTAAAAGTATCATGTTATTTGTTTCTTTGTTGTCGTATCGAATTGCAGCGGTATCAAATTCAGGGCAGAAACTTTGTCGTCGATTATTTCCCTCTAACACACACCACAGTGTTTTATTTCTAATTTAATAGTGTTCTTTTTTACCATATAGCACAAAAATCTCAGCTCTACGCTCTTTATCCGACTGCTCGAATGAGATTAGTCGAGACTGACTGCATGCACACTGAAAAACTCCTGTGCATAAGCTTAACGTGTCCCATTTTGACACTACCAGTTATTTTCCTCACTAACTTTTCAAACTTACTCCCGGGTTTTAGGGTTTCGAGTGTGTACTCTGAGTCTGAGCATGCCTCAGGTGGGATGTAAGTAGTGTGGTGTCTACTTGCAAAGTTTTTTTTTTTTTTTGCCCATGAGGAAACCTGGATGGAAATGCCAGGTATTTTTCGAAACACCCACATGTGGTGGAAAAGTTTTACACTTGGCTGATGGGGAGTTGCAGTGCCAATGTGCTAAAGACTCCCTCGGAAAAATGATGACATAGCCAGAGAATATTCAAGTCCCTCTATTATTGTGTGCTGGACCAAGCTTTTTTTTCTTTTTATTATTATTGCATCATCCTGCAGCGTAGCATCCTTTTTCTCAACATACCTTTTTTTACAGTTCTGCAACGGCAACACAATGCCTCACACAGTGAATGAATCTTAATGCACTAAATACTCTGATCTAAGCGTAAATTGCATAGATACTGACCACTGGTTTCACCTTGTGCTTGGGGGGTAGAGTGTGTGTGTGTGTGTGTGTGTGTGTGTGTGTGTGTGTGTGTGTGTGTATGTGTGTGTGTGTGTGTGTGTGTGTGTGTGTGTGTGTGTGTGTGTGTGTGTTGTGTGATCCGGCCCAGGCTTGAGACTGACAGCAGATGCGAATTGTCAAGCACTGTGTTTGGCTCATTAGCTGCTTATCCACTTGTAGCAAACCCAGCTGTTGCTTGGCCAGGGACCACAAGGTTGTGAGTGTGTAAGTGAGTGTTTCTTTTTTTTAAACTTCTTTTTTTTTTTTTAAGTATGTGTTTGATGTGCTTCCTCATTTGTGTCATCTCTGGATAATGATCAGTCTCCTTCATTAAGCAAGCAATCCCAGACGTCTTAAACACTCCTGTGACTTTAAACTTTAGTTAATTTGCTACTCAGGGCTGCACCAAAATGTCCCTTATTTTCTAGCAACTTCTTATTGGAGAAGCTCTGGATCCTGTGCAACCTTGCCCCTGATCATTTCTTTACAGAAAAAAAAAAAACCTAAATCTAGCACTTTGATCATCGCTGACCATCATCTCCATTCTTGATTTGAAAATGCTCACAGGCACGTAGGTGCTTAAGCGTGACAGCGTCTTGTTGCATTCCTTTAACGGCATGCTGACGACAGAAAGGAAGAAGCATCCGAGACGTAGTGGGAGATCTGGTGCAGCTGGTGCGAGTGGAGAAATGGTGGAACCTGCTCTCTTGCGGTTTTAACGAAATCCCTCCTGCTTAATTATGTGAAAAAAAAACACAATATGTTTGGTTATAGCTCGACAAAAAGCTCCTGACAGGCTGTAAAGGGCCATTGACAGCAAAAGAGCGACAGGCAAGGAGGGGGGATAAAGATAGACGGAACCAGAGAGGCATTTTGCACTTAGCTTGTTCACATGACATCTTAATGAGATGAGTGCTATAGAACACAACCCGTCTGCTCTCCAAGTATTTGGCCACTTACCCACACATGGTATGGTGTATGTGGTGTGTGTATATATATATATATATATATATATATATATATATATATATATATATATATATATATATATATATATATATATATAATATCAATTCTATCTGCAATGCTGATTGCAGTTAGACATATTCTTTTCCCTTCATTTAACACTAGTAACCCCACTGACACAAAACTGATTTTTTCCTCATAAAAGCAAAGTGTTTTTTTCCGTCTTCTCTAATGTCTGGGACTGTTTGCTCAACCCAGTTATTCAGTATAACCGCACGAGCTCAGATGATCTAATCAGATGCTGGAGACAGCATTAGTGCAGCAGTGTGGTGGATATAAAGTGCTTTATACACAAAAAGTGGGAGATACACTGGAAGTTGACAGAAAATCACCCATCCTGCTGACAGAGCTCTTGGTAATTAAAAATATCTCGCTCACACATCCCCCCTTCCAAAAAAAAAAAAAAAAAAAAGAAAAAGAAAATGCTGTAATGGCTTCCGCACGAGAAAATCATTTGGAGTTCATTAAAAAGTCATTTGCCCAGGGTCTAATGAGAGCCGTCTGTCCGGAGAGACACGACGAGGGCACAACTGTGGTGCTTACCTGCTAGAAATCACTGCTGGATTTTAATAAGGGAACAAGGTTAAAAGTAGACAGGAGAGTTGGGGCAGTTGGGGTCTTTGCACAATTGATGACTGTCCCAGACCTTTATGTTGCACTACTTTTTGTTTTTGTTCGGGTATTAGATCTTGAAATGATAACGAGACACATTTGGAAACATGGGTATTGCCATAATCTGAAGTAACATACATAAGAAAAAATTAATTTTTGGAGGCGGGGCTGAAATACCCAGTGCTGTTGAATTCTTAAATAGGATTAGTCAAGATTGTGCTGGATAATTTTCTACAGCAGCAGCTCTGACAGGAGCAAATCACAGCTTTATGTAGATCTTCTTCTTCTTCTTTCGGCTTCTCCCATTAGGGGTCGCCACAGCAGATCATCCGTCTCCATACCCCCCCTGTCCTCTACATCTGCCTCTTTCAACCCAACTACCTGCATGTCTTCCCACACCACATCCATAATCCTCCTCCTTGGCCTTCATCTTTTCCTCCTTCCTGGTGGCTTCATCCTCAGAAATCTTCTACCGATATCCTCCATGTCTCTCCTCTGCACATGTCCAAACCATCTCAATCACACCTCCCTCACATGTCTCCAAAAACGTCCTACATGTGCTCTCTCTTTAATAAACTCATTTCTAATCCTGTCCATTGTCATCCCTCCCAACGAAAACCTCAACATCTTCAGCTCTGCTACCTCCAGCTCCACCTCCTGTCTTTTACTCAATCACAGCTTTATATATATCAATATGCTAAAAATGAAAAGCTACTGCATGACCTTGTTCATTCAAATAAACTGACTAAATATGGATTAATGAATTATAAGGATGTCTATTTAGCATTTTTGGAAGAGACTCTAGTTTTACTACTTTTTTAAATCCAACACCAGGTCTTCAAGGTCTTGACATGTTTCTGGTGTTTCGATCTTTATGAGGAGGATTAGTGTGTTTATAAAGGGGTTTAAATAGAATCTAAGACTCTTAGTACCCTTGTTGATCCAAAGCACCCCACAGGTTTACTTTTTTTGAAGTGTGTAACTCCAGCTCTGTTTGGATTTGTAAATGATATAGGATGCGTACATGATGTTTGATCCCCTGTACCTCGTGGCTCATACCTTCTATGAGCACATATTCATTTGTTATTCTCTTGATGTCCAATGTTTTTGTATTTCCAATCACTTCGAAGATCACAAAGATTGGTACTCTATGCTGAGAATCTGAATCCCTCTGCTAATATTGCTTGTACTTTTTTTCTCCAGCAGTTCAACTATGTAGCATCTAAGGTTCTTCTTTGGTGTCTTTGTTCCTGTTCTGCTTTTTTTATGTTGTCATGAAGTTTCTTTGCCTTCAGCTTGTTCGCGGGTCTAGCTCTGTATTGCTCTGAAGCTGCTTTTAAGCCGAGTGAACTGAAACTAAAAATGAAAATTGTATGGATCACATTCTGTTATATGTTGAACCCTTCACATTTGGCAGATAATTGCTGGAGTCTTTCCCAACATACTGGCACTGTTTTCATGTACTTTTTTTTATTTATTTGTTTTTTAGAGTTGCCGTTACATTGGATAATTAAGACCTGTTTTAAATTATTTTATTATTATTATTTAAGAACAGCCAATTTAAGACTTTTCAAATGTCTAAAACTTAGATTTTTTTAATTTTTAACTTTTTAAGACCCTGGGATAACCCTGTTCTTCCAGAAACTCAAAGACTGCCTGGCATCTTAGAGTCTAAAACGTACCAGGAAATTGTCAGTGAAAATCCGTATAAAAATACTTCAATGACCATAAAATAAAACTTTTTACAAGGCCACCTCATTCCCTTGACTGCCCCTGAAAACTGCAGTAGTCCACAAAACAGAAAGGAAGATTTGGATTTGAACTTTCAAAGGGTGGTATTAAATTCCTTGCTCTGTAAGCTCCAGTCTCAAACAATGGCCCTTCATATGCTTTGCAGTTTCAAAAATTGAGATCTGCAAAACAAAATCAAGTGTCATTACAGCATATGGCTATGACAAAGTGACTGCCTGAGTGATTCTTTCTCAAATTGTGTAACTTGCTGTGTATTTGAGGGGTTAGCAGGCTAAAAGGGGTATCCCTTGTTGGTACAGGATTCTAGTTGATGTGTTAATTACCCCTGCTAATTTTAGCAATCGTAGCGGTGGGTGACCCCAGCTGCTGAGGTAAATGCAGGCTTCACCACTGCTGCCACAGTTCATGCTGGCACCAGCATAGCTTCAGCCACCTGTGTGTGAGTGTCTGTGTGTGTGTGTGTGTGTGTGTGTGTGTGTGTGTGTGTGTGTGTGTGTGTGTGTGTGTGTGTTTGTTTGTGTAGTGAGTGAACTGCGACATACCCACCAAGGGAGTGGAAAAAAGGAGGGATTGGGGACAGAGGGGGTAGGTGGTGAATTCATGTGACCTTAGCTTCAGGCAGTTAGCATCTGCTCCCTCTCAACAGCCCAGCTGTATATGATCATCCTGACTCTGTTAGCACTGTTAGTACCAAGATGTTGGCAGTGTGCTATGGAAAGCTAGCTGTTCACCACTAGGGGCTAAGTCATGCTAGCACACCTCAGGTAGAGTTTAACATGTTATTATCCTACTTAATGGCAACAGATTAGCAGTGTTGGTTGGAATAACAGGTGTTTCTAAGTAGTATAACATGTCGTATATTGTAATAAACAGTTACAGGCCACTAAAAATCACATCAGATAATTAAAAAATGGCAGAAATTGTAAAGATTTATTTAATAAATAAACTAAAACATTTTTTTTTACTATAATATAATATACAATAAATATTTGCCCAATTTTTTTCTCATTTAAAACAAATAAAACACCTTTGCGTACCCACATACAGATTACAACAAAATACCTAATTGCACCAAATACAGTATTATTGTAATATGCATTGCACCTTTCCACCTTTCCGGTATTATTGTGATATGCACCTTTAATAATTGTATATTTATATTAGATTAATTTAATTACATTGCTCTTAGGACTTTTGGTTAGATGCTAACTGCTTTTCATTAGCTCTGTATTCGCTGCACAATGACAATACAGTTGAATCTAATCTTAAATACAAAAATATACATTAAAATGCTAAAATCTGTATAAAAAAACTCTCTGCCTGTGCTTTCATATGACCCCATTATTACAATGGTTTCCAGATCGATAATGGCAGAGTTGTTCATTTTAGCACATTTATATCTGATTTAAGAAGAAAAAGATGAAGAAAAAGGAAAAGCATCTACACAAATACATAATTAATAAGTATAAATAGGGGAAGTTTGTGTAGCCATATTGCATTTCCAGGTGCTACCAAGAAGTTTTTCCTTTGCCTATATAAAACTTTTACATCAACTTTACAATGTCAAAAGTTTTCAACTCTTGCAACCATGATTTATTTCCAAGGTCTCAAGACTTCAAGTTGTATTTACTTAGCATCAATGCAGAAGAGTTCTTCTTATTTATCAGCCTCTCTCAAGCATTCAACTGAACCTCTCCATGGAAAGGTATGAAAGGAAAGTGAAAACCATCAGAGCCCATTTGTCACACATGCTGTATGGTGTGCTTAGAGGAAGTTGTACTGTAAGTGAATGGAGGAGTGGGAAAGTGCTTTCTGGAGGAGTGTTTTTTTTTTTTTTTTTTTTCTTTTTTCCCCATGTCTTGATTTAGCTAAAAAGTTTTAAAACGTTCACAATATACCACCATCCAATAAAGGACATGCATAAAACCTTGAGCGATACTGTACTTGTTGTCTTTTTCTAAAGTGCAATGCGAAATTAGTAATTTCTTACTAAGAAGATTTTGTTTGGATTTTTTCTTCTTTCTTTCTATGGATCTAACTTGTTTTTGCTCTGGTACACTTTTAAGTAATGATATTCATTAAAATATATATATATATCAAAAGAAATGGCTGCTCTAGCATAATAAATAGCATGAAACAACTTATTTGACATATTTCCACCATAAAATGGGTAACAATTAATAATGAATGGGTAATAATTACTACTTGTCATTCAAAAAACGTGTTAAATAATGTAATAGATGGCAAACTGCTATAAAATAAGGGGAATAAAATACATAATATTTGAATAGTCATTATACTAATTCCAATATATTGATAGAAATGACAAATTATTTTGCTGTTTTGTTTGATTTGTTTTCATGTGTAAGAAAGAAAGAAACAAGAAAATGTGTAGTTCTGAAAATGTTTACAGTAAGTCATGGTTGAACAGTTTCCTTGTCACCCAGGTATACAAAAATAAATCTAATTATAAATGGGAAAATAATACAAATGTATTTTACTCATGGAAATGTATAAAGGTGCAAAAAATTGGCCACACATATATTAAAAATAAAGTTTTTGTTGATAAAACTTTTCTTGCAGATTTTTTTTGTGAATTATATGAACAAATTATATATTATTGTAGGGCACTGTAGGGTACAAATGTATCCACTGCACAAACAAATGAACAAAAACCAAATAAATTTAACGAAGATATATTAACGTCTCCTGAATACATCCACTATATCCGTTTCTCTCCGTTTTTGGTGCTGTTGCTCCTTAGTTTAAATCGCTTACATTTCTGGGTTAGTTTACCTCATGTGCCTCAGTCTAGCAATGCAGAAAAGTGCCACTATCCAGCTTGATTGATTCAGGCCTGGATCAATTTCTCACTTGAATCAAACCTTGCTAGAGATTCGATCGGAAGCTGAGACCGACTCACTTCGATTGTCTTCATCTGGTTATTTTTGGTCGGAGTGCCAGCGCTGTGTTTTTATCTGCCACCGTGAACCATATCAAACAGGGAAAAAAGTGCAGAACTTTACAGTAACTCTGCCAGAACGGTGTGAAAGTCACAAGTCAAAACACAATACAAATTTATAATCGGGATCCTAACAACAGATGTCCTTTCGAATGTACAGAAATCTCTCATACACTACAGTATATGGACAAAGGTATTGGGACCCAGCCATACTGTATTTAGTTATTTCTCAAACCACACATTATTGTATAGGATGACTATAAATGTGGGAGCATTTAATTTTCACTTCACTTGAACTATAGAAGGTCCAAACCTGTTCCAGCATGACAATGAACCATCTTTATGAAAATATGGTTTACATGAATTGGAGTGAAAGACAATGACAAGATCATGCAAAAATCATCTTCATGCAAAATGGCTCAGGATTATATTTTTTCCCACCCCTGAGTCAATACCATGAGCATCCACAGCATGGGTAAAGTAGTCTCAGTCTATTGCATCATTAAAAATGCATGCCAAATCCAATGTGATACCAAATCGGGTATTTTAAGACCGTCCGCAGTGTGATGTTCGTATTTAGTAATGAAATGGAACTGGTGTGTGTTTAGCTTGTACACCATTTATTTACAGCTTCTCATATTTAGGTATTGATGTATATACATACTGGATGATGACCGATCAGTTATAATGGATTGATCTACAGAAGAAAAACTTCTAATATGGGTATTGTGTGTGTGAGTGTATGCAATAGTGTGTGTGTGTGTGTGTGTGTGTGTGTGTGTGTGTGTGTGTGAGAGAGATATTCACTGTCCTCAGACTTTTATAATTTGATAACAGGAGCAACTAGCCGAGAGCTGATTTACCGTTCTGAAATGAAATGACTTGCTGTAAGGGAGTGGTGCTTATTAGAAAAGCTGTTGTGAACTGTAATAAACCCGGCTAATAAGCCGCGTGTGGAACAATGCGGAAAATAATGAGGCGGCCGTGTTCCTTGCACGCAAACGTTAAACATGATTTAAAGCTGAGTGACAGTAATAAGCAAGGCCATTGCCATTGTGTCTTAGCTAACAAGCGTCGCTAGGCCACCTTTCCTTTTTATTCTTACTAGAGTAAGTCTGAAGACACATTGAAGTCATCTGTATAGGTGTAGACAAAAAGATTTATTCATTTATTTGTGTACCAATAGCATGGCAGTGAAATCAAAGCAATCTATCTCTTCTTTCGGCTGCTCTCGTTAAGGGTCGACACAGCGAATCATCCATCTTCATATCCCCCTGTCCTCCACATCTGCCTATTTATACAAAAGTATTCCTTCCCCACATCCATAAACCTCCTCCTTGGCCTTCCTTCTCTCCTCCTGCCTGGTGCCTCCGTCCTCAGCATTCTTTTACTGATATACCCCATGTCCCTCCTCTGCTCATAACCAAACCATATAAGTAGCACCTCTTTTACCCTGTGCCATCCATCCACCCATCCATTATGCTAATTTACTGTATATATCTACTTGAAAGAGATTCATGTTTGTGCAACCTGTGGGAGGAGGGATAACAATACATTTATATTATTAATTTATCTATTATACACAATATTTCCATTTAGGTTCCCTGGTGGTCTAGTGGTTAGGATGCAGCTCTCACTGCTGCGGCCCGGGTTTGATTCCAGGTCAGGGAACCAACCGAAGCCATTAGGGATAGATAGATAGATAGATAGATAGATAGATAGATAGATAGATAGATAGATAGATAGATAGATAGATAGATAGATAGATAGATAGATAGATAGACAGACAGACAGACAGACAGACAGACAGACAGACAGACAGACAGACAGATAGATAGATAGATAGATAGATAGATAGATAGATAGATAGATAGAAGCAAATATTTCCATGTATTATTAGTATTAATTTTTTATTTTTTTATTTTTTTATTTGGGCAAAATAAAAAAATAAAAAATGTAAACACTTCCACTTCTATCTCACATGAAGATAGATAGATAGATCAGTCAGCAGACTTTATCACAGAAATGATGTCAGGCAACACCAGACACTGTCCAATGACTAATGTAATGTGGCCTACAAAATGGTATAATAATAATGACATCTTTATCTAAAACATTCTCATTTTTAGAATTAATATTGACAGACAGTTAAAACGGTTTTACCAGTGTGGGAGGATGCGTATAATGATAGGTATATAATGCAGATGATAGATAGATAGATAGATAGATAGATAGATAGATAGATAGATAGATAGATAGATAGATAGATAGATAGATAGATAGATAGATAGATAGATAGATAGATAGATAGATAGATAGATAGATAGCAAATATTTCCATTTATAATAATTATTAGTATTTATTTTTTTCTTTTTTTTTTTTTTCTTTTGCGAAATGGAAAACAATGTAAACACTTCCACTTCTATCTCACATATAGATAGATAGATAGATAGATAGATAGATAGATAGATAGATAGATAGATAGATAGATAGATAGATAGATAGATAGATAGATAGATAGATAGATAGATAGATAGATAACTCTCTGTTTATTATTTAATTTATTTGTTTGGTTGGTTGGTTGTTAGTTAGTTCGTTTGTTTGTTTATTAGAATTAAAATCTAATGATGTTAGCATGTTACCTGAAGGACTAACCTGATAAATGGCAGCACGTTGTATTATACAGAAATATACAGGACATCTGCCTCACGCATGCTTACGCAAACACAGGCACCTTTTAAAGTAGCCACAGGGGAATTAGCCATCGACATTATAAATAACGTTCCCAGCGCGAGTCAATAAGTAATTACGTGTTACTCCTCTATCGACCGACGTAATCAGCGGGGCAAAGGAAGTGAACAGGGCAGCATTGTAGTGAGGTCGAGTTTACCTCAGGCTGCTGTGTACATGATGTTGGAAGCCACAGTGCAGAAGAGAATCTTGTCCATCTGGGCTGCTGATCAAAGCTGTGACAGGCAAGTGTGTAGGGTTGGCGATGAGTACGTCAAATGTAGCTGATTAGCTAGCTGCTAGCGACTCTCTCCAGAGAGAGACAGTAAGATAGAGGAGACAGCAGAGACAAAACTGTCTAGTAGGTCGCAAAGAAAAAAAAACACCTTTACACCTTTTCCAGCGAGTCCTTGCAGTTTAGACAGAGCTCATCGCACCTTTAGAGTGCACAACTTTCTTTCCTGTGTTGATGGTGTTGTGTTCATTTGTTAAACTTGTGTAAGAAGTAATGCGTATAAATCTACCAAACTCTGAATGGGAACAAAAAAGACATCAGTCAGGGTATCTCCAAGCTCAACACCTGACACCAAAACATCATGGCTGCCTATGATTTTCACTATTGCATAGATTATAATGTATACTGTATATACAAGTATTATTTCAGGTCAGTTATCAGGCAGGGACCTATTTATCTAATGTATTTATTTATTAAAAAGAATCATGTTTACACAACCTGTGGGATGATGGAAAGGTTATACATGTTTAGATTATATGAAGTATTGCCTTTTATCCGGCAAGTTATTTATGTAACATTCATTTTATTACAAAAAACGCAATTATGATTAGATAGATAGATAGATAGATAGATAGATAGATAGATAGATAGATAGATAGATAGATAGATAGATAGATAGATAGATAGATAGATAGATAAGTTTGTGCCTATACGATCCGATGTGCTTGTTGCATTTATTTATATATATATATATATATATATATATATATATATATATATATATATATATATATATATATATATATATATATATATTTATTTATTTATTTATTTTATTATTTTTTTTTTTTTGGTCGCAATGTTGTGTTTTTTCGATTTATTGTTGGAATTGTGTGCATTGAAAATAAAACATCACCTGTTGCATTGCTGGGCTGCCAGTATGAGAAAGGTGCAAAACTGTAACTATGTCAAGGTCTGAAGAAGAAAAAAAAAACATTTTAGGTGAAGTGTGTGTGTGTGTGTGTGTGTGTGTGTGTGTGTGTGTGTGTGTGTGTGTGTGTGTGTGTGTGTGTGTGAGAGAGAGAGAGAGAGAGAGAGAGA
Source organism: Silurus aristotelis (assembly GCF_946808225.1). Taxonomy (NCBI): domain Eukaryota; kingdom Metazoa; phylum Chordata; class Actinopteri; order Siluriformes; family Siluridae; genus Silurus; species Silurus aristotelis. The sequence goes on along the minus strand of NC_139583.1, from coordinate 6,043,028 downwards.
GAGAGAGAGAGAGAGAGAGAGAGAGAAAGAGAGAGAGAAAAAGAGAGAGAGAAAAAGAGAGAGAGAGAAGTGAAAGCTTTACTGGATACTGCAAACGAGAATTTTAACTGTCAGCCTCAGCAAACATGGATAGCAGCAGCTGTCTCTCTCCTTCTACCTCTCACTTTCCTTCTCACTCCACCTATTTCATTCTCTTTCTGCATTTGATGGAGTGGCCAGAGAGAGATAACAAGGCATGCTAGGAGAGCACAAACACACCCAGCAGAACAGTCATTAACCGCTCTTGCCGAACCTCACCACATGTACAGACCTCGCTGTAAATACAGCAATGCACACAGAAAGCCTTCAGTGCACAGAGACATGATCCTGTAAGCGGTGCAACTATGTGAAGAGCAGAGGCGAAGGAGATCTTATCAGACACACAAATAGAGATGGAGTGCAGTGAGTGAGGGAAGGGAATGAAAGGGGCGTCATAGAGGTGCCCACGAAATGAATAAAAAATGATGAAGAAAACAGGAAGCAGGAAAGGTGCGAATTATTATTAAGATTCTGCTTTGCCAGTTTCATGGTTTCATTTTTGATCACACCAACTGTTCCAGCAACAGCAACTATTCTATCATAATATTTATTTTAAATATGTGTTTCTCCTTTCGTTTTCTATAGCAAAACAATAAAATTAATGAGACGTGTATGAAGGAAACCCTGAATTTTATAATAGTTTATGTGGGGACATTTGTGGAAGGGGTGTATATAACAGGGGTATATAAGTCACAAGTCAGAAGAATATTATTTGGCTTTTAGTTGTTCAGAAGTGTATAACTATAACTATATAACTATAACTATGCAACTATAACTATATAACTATAACTATGTAACTATATCTGTTTAACTATAAATATGTAACTATATAATTATAACTATGTAACTATATAGCTATAACTATGTAACTATAACTATAAAACTGCAACTATAAAACTATAACCTTTTGACTATATACATATAACTTTATAATTATAACTATGTAACTATAACTGTTTACTATAAATATGTAACTGCATAACTATAACTAAGTAACTATACCTTTAACTATAAGTATGTAACTATAACTGTTTAACCATAAATATTTAAGTCAATAACTATAACTAAATAACTATATATTTAACTATAAGTATGTTACTATAACTGTTTAACTATAAATATGCAACTATGTAATTATAACCATGTAACTATTTAACTATTACTAAGTAACTATAACTGTTTAACTATATATATGTAACTATTTAATTATAACTTTGTAACTATATTACTATAACTATGTAACTATAAAACTATAATTATATAACTAACTGTTAACTATAACTATGTAACTATATAATTATAACTATTTAACTATAAATATGTAACTATATCTATATAAGTATAACTACGACTATATAACTGTAAATATGTAATTATAGATCTATAACTGTGTAACTGCATATGTATAAATATATAACAATAACTTTATAAATATGACTATAAGTATGCACATATAGACTATTAGTGTTACCTCATACAGAAACACTTAAACTAATACTTATTTTTCCTGTTTGTTTTATGTCTGTTTAAAAAAGTGTGCTATATCTAGTTTTGGCCTGATGGTATCCTAAGTTTGCCTCCTAGTGAACAAGTGCTAATTTATTCATTGATGGAGACTTAAAAGCAATTTTGAATTTAGCTTTGAATAAGGGGCACCTGCTCAATGCCTTAAATGTAAAGTACATGTGCATTAGACAACATACTCATGTTACAATGGGACAAAATATCTTTCGACAGTCATCAACATATCTGAATGGGAAATTGTCTATATAAAATAAATGTATGAAATTCCTCTATTCATGCAATAGAAATGCAATTTATAAATACGCAGAGGAAGAAAATCACCTGAACACAATATTTTCATTCGGAAAATGTAAACAAATGTGTAAAAATTATACAATTCGTGAAGACATTTTACTACGAGTGGCTTTGATCAGAACATTAAGAAGAGCACCAACGAGGTGAAAAGGGGGAGGTTTCAGAAGCACCACAGGAAGCCTTTAGTGTCCGTTTCTGTGAGCAGCAACCTCCTGTTGGTTTCTGATGCCTTAGTAGCGGAGTGTTGTGCTCATCTCTTCCACCCCTGGGCTGCCTCGTTAGTCAAGAGGGCCTCGCTCACGAATGAAACCTGGCAGCCTATCATTTTGATTGATGCGCTGACAAGAAGGCCAAGTGTGTGCGTGTATGATTGCCAGGCATCAGAGAGCGCATTTGGCTTCCTGCGGCAAGTGGATGTTTATTCATTGATCTAGATTTGAGGTTGTCGATGTCCTGGTCAGACTGGCTATTTCACTTCTTTTTTTTTTTTTGGTTTGTTTAGTTTTTTTAGGGAAAATGTTTCGTGTTGTAAGGTGCTGTGAGTGTCGCATTTCAGAATGCGCTCATTTATCTCTTCGGAGTTCGAATTGGATTCCACTTGGGCAGCTGCTGCTCATTAAATGAGGTTGAAGATAACTGCCCACTAATCACTGCTCGCTACATGAATGTGCTGACCTTATGCATGTCTCTTTTTTACACACACACACACACACACACACACACACACACACACACACACACACACACACACACACACACACACACAGGAAAAGGATCTACAGTTAAATGTAATTCAAACATTGTATATGTTTTCTGACAGTAATGACTGGAGCATCTTCTCTATACTGCATGTGCATGAACAAAGAGGTGGTAATTTAGTGGTTAAATCAATGAACTTTGGATCAAATGGTCATGAGTTTAAATCCCAGCCACACCAAGCTGCCACTCCTGGGTTCCTAAACAAAGCCCTAAACCCCACAGCTGCTCAGTTGTATGAATGAGATAAATGTAAGTCATTTTGGATAAGTGTGTCTGCAAAATGACATAAATGTAAATTAATTGGTCACCTGGTTTCTATTTGCATCACATGAATCATTAGTATTTATCATTCATTTACTCAAACACAGTACAGTTTATTTAAGTTCGAACTAATAAGCTTCTATTCATAACATGTCCTCATTGCCATTGCCATTGATTTTTATTTATTTTATTTATTTTTTTGCTTTATCTATGAGCACCGAGTTGCTTTTTGTACCACGCACACTGCCTGAGAATGGAAGATTTCATACCCCAAGGGAAAATATGTTGGATTTAATTTGAATAGGGGTTAGTTGAAAAATAAGTGCGTTCATCGAAAAAAAACAGAAAAAAACAGCATCACTATTGAACACGGAACGAATCGAAACGGAAAAAAAAGACGTCGATAACAGTAGGTTAAATGTTGTTTCTTTTCCTCAGTAAAGCATTTTCAAGCAAAGCAAAGTGGGCTGCCAAGGTTCTTTCAGAACACTGGGTGTTTTTTTTCCACTTTTAGGAACCACCAAGAACGGCAAAAAACAGGATCAGTATGAGCACTTCAAGAGCACATTTCAAGGCAATTTGCCATATATGCCCTAGTTTTAGCTCTCTACAAAGTTACATGTTTGTACTAATGCACTCGTCGTTGTAATTTGCATCGTTTCTATGGTAATGTGTAATTCAATGTAATACATTGTGTCCCAAATGATATACTCTATAACATGTAAGTATATATATTTTTCACTATATATGTTATCATCTTGAGTATGGAATTTGGAAGGTAGTGGCGTCTCAAATGGAAAACTAACTATTTATAGATTTATAGATGACAGATGACGTCAATCAGACATAACGTGTTGCCGCTAGCTGAAGCAGAATATGGTGAATTTTTAAATTTTGTCTACCAGAGTGCTATTTTCCATCTTGATTAAATTTTTATTCTTATTCAGCATTAGTTGCTAGCCCCTCCCCTTTCTCCTTTCTCACTATGTAACACTTGGTGCATGATCCAGGTGCTTCTTCTTTTCCATTGTGAACACACAGCTCATACTATTTATACCACACACTGGCATAAAATATTGCACAAGAATTTGGGAAGCATTTGTATAACCGAAGAGTAATAATTGAACAAATAATATATATTTTGTATCAATAATAAATAATTTAATTAACAAACAAACAAACAAACATTAAGGAAGGAACGCTTTTAAGCTCTTTTATTTAAAAAATCAGAGCTCAAGCTGTGACTAAGTTTAAATATGTGCTTTTTGTCAAAATAAATTGTTTTGAATATATTTATGCTAATACATTAACATAACTATATTAACAAAAGTTTGTGGACAACTGATTATAAGATTAGTATGCGCTTTCTGAACATTCCATTCAACATGTAGTTCCAATTTGTGGTTATAATAACCTCCAGTCTTCTGGAAATATCTTCCACTAGATTTTGGAGTGTGCTTGTGGAGATTTGTGCTCATTCAGCTATAAGGTGTTAGTAACTTTAACAGTGTCTTATTGTCTCAATGTCTTAATGCATAAAGTTATAACTTTATAGCACCTGTGAAGTGAACAACACTGATAATCTCTTCACCATGCTAAGTTGCTGTTTAAAAAGCAGGAGAAATGGGCAAGCGTAAAGGATTTGAGCGAGTTTGATGAGGACCAAATTGCGATGTCTAGACGTCTGAGTCAGAGCATCTCCAAAAGTGGGGCTATTGTGGACTGTTCCTGGTCTGCAGTGGTCAGAATCTATCAAAAGTGCTTGCACGTGGGGAGCGAAGGCTGGTCCGTGTGATCCGATCCAACAGATGAGCTCCTGTAGCTCAAATTGCAGAAGTTCATGCTGTTAATGCTCGATGGGTCAGGAATGTTTTGGCATCAAAAGGGGACCAACACAATATTAGGCAGGTGGTCATATTGTTATCAGTGTAGATTCAGACATTATTTTTGACCCTGCTAATTCAAAGGAAAGGAAAATTCTACCACATTCAAAGACAACCTATGCAATTGCGTGATGCCTTCAACTTTGTGTTAACAATTTGGGAAAAGGACATTGTCATAATGCGTTTGTTCATATAGTGTAGCTACATTTCATAAAAAGCAACAGGTGTTTGAAAAATCCTGCCATGATAAAAGAATGTTTTGCGCCACATTGCCTACATCTGTTTTTATTCTTTTTTTTTTCAATTCAAACTCTGACTCATTTCCATGTCCATTTGGTTCCTGATTAAGACCCCTACTAACACCATAGCAGTGCCCTTACTCGCTTTCCATCATCCACGAATCACTCATGTATTCACAGACCCCAGGGTTAATTGTACATCTGTGCGGGCTGTGCAAATTGTTGCTTTTCAGGAGAGCGTGTAAGTGTAAACAACACAACCCCGGAGCAGGTAATAGGCAGCGTCTGTCGGAGCTTGTTCTCCTGGAAGTCCCTCTGTCTGATTACAACAATCACGGCACAATTTGTGAACCATGCAAGGACGCAAAGAGTGTTTTTTAAAGGGCAATCCGGTGGCCTGCAATTGCCATGTCAAAATCACACCTTCTCTCTTAACACTCGCTTATTACACAGCTTCAGTAATGACAAATCAGAGCTGATGGAACACTCGATGGAGCCATACTCACCCCTACTAACACGATTCATTTTACTGTTTTGCTTGCATGTGTTCCTGATGAGGGCCATTAGATGTAGCTGGTATGGGCAGCACAAAACAAAATATAGGTTTAGCACACACAGCTCCTGATTCAATATTACTTGGGTCGAGCAGCTTTACATTCATGTTTGAGAAGACATAGTGATGAACAGTATGTTTAGTGCCCAGTGAAAAGCACTTTTAACACTGTCTCAGAAAGGTGAAGCGTAGGAGTGAGTGCTGCCACCTGAATTGTAAAGACAGGGAACAGACAAGAACAATGTGGTTTTTGCTGTTTAGAATAAAAATGCAGCCCACAAAAAAAGCGGTAGAATAAAAGTAAATGTTCTACCACCTCTCGTTAATACATAAACTAAAACTCAAGGAGACTCCATATCATTTCTGGAACTTGCTTCTGAAATAGAAAAATGTGAAAATATAGACCCAGGTGAGTGAATAATAAAAGCCTTCCAGGGATGAGCTTTCTTGTCTTAAACTCTGGAGCATTAGTCCAGTCTGGTGTAACCACTGGGAACAAAAACTTTTGCACAGAGCTAATCAGACATGCTCCAAATCAGAGGGAAGTGGGCCACTCCTATATGGACTGCCTGTAGCATTTTTCTACTGTTTCAAGGTGTGTGTGTGTGTGTGTGTGTGTGTGTGTGTGTGTGTGTGTGTGTGTGTGTGTGTGTGTGTGTGTGTGTGTGTGTATGTGTGTGTCAGTAAGCAAACAAGAGTTTTTCAACTTTCTAAACTAAAAGTATAGAAACAAATTTTTGCCTTTTGTTCCAACAGAGGTGTTTATGCTGGAATGAATGTTAAATGCCCAGGTTACATCAGCAGATGAAAAATATATGAACAATGTCTTCTGAATGGAGTCAGCATGCAGCGCCCATATAAATTAAGCAATGCATCTTTGTTGCTCCTTTGAGAAGTGAAGACTGGCTGTGTTTTATTCATATTTATTTATTTTTTCCGAAAGGTGTGCTTTCCCATGTTCCTCTGAGAGTGCATGTCTGGCTTAGTAACTAATGCGCATTGGTGCGAGCGAATCGGTTTAGATGTAGCCATTCGCACTGTTGCTGACAGTAGAGTAATGGAAAAACAAAAAGCTAGTGCGGGTACAGCTGCTGGCTGTGGGGTAATTAACCAGAGCGGTGGAGTTTGGGGATTATTCCAGGACATACGTCAAATTAATGGCACACTAATGAGTTGAGGCTTCTTAATTTGTTCTTCCCCACAGTTCGGAGTTGGATAAGCGAGGCTTTATTTCCTTTTCATTCCCAGCAGGAGGCTTAAAGCTCGGATGTTCTGTCTGCAAATCTAGTCCGGAGATTACAGAGCTTATATGAGCGCCAACTCTATGGGAAACGTCGAGTTTAAAATATAAAACAGTCCCTTTTTTTTAACTAGCATGAAAGCTGGTGAAAGAGCTGATGGACGGGGAAGAAGTTGATCTCTGTATCATTCCCAGGGTTTCTGAGTCTCAACAACTTGTCTAGTTGTCGAACTCCTGCAGGAGCTGCACTTTTGATATTAATTGGAACTGGCATGTGGTTATTGAGCAGCTCTACCAGGGACGAGATGTTAATATGTGTGTTAGGAAGTGAATAGTGGCACATTTTCAGAAGTGTCATTTCTTAAGCCTTGTCCAGAGAGACAGCAAACCAAATTTTTCGGGAAATTGGTGTATTTTTCTTATATGATCTTTAGATCAAGACAAAATGACCTGCAGTGTTTTCATACTGGGTAAGACTGGATGGTTACATGCACTCTTGAACTATTGTTGGCATTGCATTTGTGCAGACTGGCACTCTCCCATCATGTGTTCTCCTCGAACACATTTTTCATCTCCATCTGATTTACCAGATTCTCTAGGTTTCCAATTAGTGGCTGAAAGCCTGGAGCAATACCTGCAGCAACACCTGACGCCCAGCACCCCAAATAAACAGGGCTACTTTCGATTCTTCAGTTTGGAGCAAGTCTCTCGTCCAGCAGAGTGGAACAGAACCTTCTTAAACCTCCATCTGTCTTGCTGCTCAAACACCAGAGACTAATACATTTGCATTAGAAACAACTTGATTGTCTTGAATTTAAAACCATATAAATACATTAAAGTGGCATGCACCTATAGATTCTGGGCTTTGGATCCAGGTGCTGATGCATTGACTAGAAAGGTTCTCAAGATAAATAAACAAATTTCATTATCCTATTATTTAATTCTAACATAATTTCATTATAGATGGAAATACAGTGGTACCCCGCTTATCGACCAGCTCGGACATCGACCTTTTCGCTTAGCGAACAGTTTTTTGACCGAAATTTGCGCCTGCTGAACGAGCGAATGCCCTCTTATCAACCTTTTTTTACCCCGACCCATGTGGAGCGAGGGAAAGGATCTTCCCAGTCTCACCTCAGCCTTCGTGGAGAGAGCGTCTATCGTAAATTAAACTTCGGTTTGTGAACAATATAGTGTTATTTAGTGGTCAATATAACAATTTAGTGTGTGTATATTGTACATTTGCCCTTCGACCTTTTCGCATTTCGACCGGTTATAAGGAATGAATCAAGGTCGATAAGCGGGGTACCACTGTAGTAACAGAAATCAAATGTAGAACCCTACAATTGACTGGTTGTACAGGAAGCATGTAGCTGTTATACTGGACCTACAAAAAAAATACATGGGTCCATTTTTTGGAACATTTTGGAACTGCAGAGTGTACAGTGTACAGTGTTGTGCCTGGATTGCGCTAATTATAATGAGAAATTCTGAAATAAGGTACTTCTATGGAAACCCACACACACAAAATACAGTACACCATATTGGCAGAAGATTTTGGAAAGCCTCACCCATATGTTCATTTTAAGCATCCCAGATGTTGTCACATCTTTGCCATTATAATAACCTCTACTTCCCAGAGAAGGATTTCTACTAGATTTTGGAGCATTGCCACAAAAGCATTAGTAGATAAAGCACTGATTTTGGGTGACGAGGTCTGGTTGGCACTCGGTGATCCAGTTTATCCCAGAGGTGTTTTAATGGGATTTAAAGAGTTAAAGAGTTTTTCCACTACTAACCGTGAAAATCATGTCTTTATGAAGCTTGCTTTGTTCACAGCAGCAGTGCCATGATGTTTGGGTTGAGTTGGGCCCAGATCCTTTATTTCCAATATGAACGGAAATTGCAGGGCTTCAGTGTACAATGACATCATATACAATTTCCACCTTTTTCCCTGTAAAAAAACAACATGTGAAAATGTTTTAGGATATTTTCTAAATATGTCTAAGGTCATTGTGGAATTCAATGACATTGTTTCAGTTGTTCATGATATCACACACTGTGTTAATGAATCAATTCTATGAAAAGGCACCAAACTTTCCTTTTTTTTTTTTTTTTTACTTTTCTTTCTTCCTTTTTTGCCATCCTATAATTTTTAGTACTCATTCCATCCTTATTACTACAAGCTATAGAGCTAGACAGAGACATAAATATACATCCTGTCAGTTGAACCATAATTGCCTTCATCTGGCATTGTTCCATTTGTCTTTTTAACGTGACTTCATCCATCATTAATTCACAGATTTCAGAAAAAGAAAGTCAGTTTGCAAATCGAATGCTTGTTATAAGCATAATTGAGACATAAACCGAACACACTGTTAAAGGTACATCTGCGTGTCAGCTTTACCTCAAATCCTCAAATTCTTGAAACTGAAAAGCAGAAATCTGCTTTGCAAAGTGACTTTCCAAACTGTCTAGCCAAATATTTTTCAGTTTTTCAACACTCTTGACATTAATATATTAGGTCTATAAATTATATATAGACAGAAATATATATATTTTAAAACAGTCGTGACCCGTTGAGCATTAACAGCATTAACTTCTTCAGCAATTTGAGCTACAAGAGCTCGTCTGCCTTCGCTCCCCACTGCATCATTGAGCCCATGACCCTGTTCACCACTGTTCCTTTCTTTGGGCCACTTTTGATAGATTCTGTCCACTGCAGACTGGGAACAACCTACAAGAGCTGCAGTTTTGGAGGCTCTGACCCAGTTGTCGAAACGTCATTTGTCAAACTCGTTTAAATCCTTACGCCTGTAAATTTTTCCTACTTCATCAACTGCGGACAAAATGTTTACCTGCTGCCTAATAAATCCCTCTAACAGGTGCCATGATAAAGAGATAATCAGTGTTATTTACTTCACCTGTCAAAATGTTAATATGTCATAATTTTTGCCTGATTGGTGTAAATCTTTACTGTTATCTGGTTTTGATTTGGACTATGTGGATGACCCAGAGTCTTAAAAACCATGCTCCATGAAGAGCAGAAGCTTGCTAAGACACTCGCTAGGGTTAATTGGTGTCATGTTATAATAAAACCAACTATGAGTGTCTAAGCTTCCAGCTGCAGAGCTGGAGAGGCACAGAGCTTTATTTGACAAGTGAATACAATGCTTGTTTTCCCATCAAACACACCAGGAAACTAATGGGGTGATATGGCAGGATAAAGAGAGAGAAAGAGAGAGAAAGAGAGAGAAAGAGAGGATGGATTACAGAATCATCAGGTAGAAAAGATAATAAGGTAGAAGGAGGGAGCAAAGGATGAAGTGAAGAAGAGCTTTAATTATATAGATCATTATAATTCGGACTTCCATCAGCTTATAAAGCAGAAGTCACAGTTTTTTTTGCGTGTGTGTGTGTGTGTCCTACACATGTCCTTCTTTAGCTGCTACCATTGCCTTCAGCTATAACGATGCAACCTCAATCCTCTCCAATGCTTTTCAAATGTTTCTACTCCATGTGGTCATCGTGGTCATTTTTGCTTTTTAGAAATGTAAAATAAGGAAATTAAAGTGGACATACACAGTTTTCAACAACCTCATGTTAATCTTAAGAACTTATATTCTATAAATCTTATATGAAGGATGACATTGTACTTTATAAGATACAGATTTACACTGCGGCTTTTGCAGAGCGATCAGCTGCATGCTGTGACATCGCTATAAATACTACAGGACCAAACATTTTATACATGAACTACGGCTTACAATCAGATCCAGCCATCCAGAATTGGATCCTGAGATTAAATTCTGACAGAAACATAAAGAACATAAAGAAACGCAGCAACAATGAGGTTACAGCAGGATGTGTCTATATGGTATAGTACTGAACAAGGTTCTCCTTCCCTCACATCAAAAACACACTTCTTCGCAGACATACTTCCGAGCGAGTCCTGTGCAGCACGTTGAAGTACGAATGCTGTGCTCTTTAATTGCATTAAAATAGCCTTAGACCCCATTAGCATTAGATCTAGCAACTCTTTTACAGGAGAAATTATTAGAAATAAAAATAAGTATTGTATATTGTATGGAATTTTAGATAGTATAGTAAATCGATTTGTGCAATCAACAACAACAACAACAAAAAAATATATATATATATTATACAAATTTTAATTGAATCCACTTACTAAAACACAGTGTAGTAACATATTCAAATCTGACGCATTGAAAATCCAAGCCTGACTTTTGTCTTGAGACATTCACACTCTTGATCCTATTTTTTCGAATCAAGATCAGTCTTGGATGAGGAAAATAGTATCTGCCCCCTGGTCTTTACACAGAAAGTTCCCTGGAAAATACCTCCCAGCTTATAATGTGTCTCGTGCAGTCCGGAGTTCTACTACATTAGCCTTGCTAACTCGCCTGATCTTAACCGCCTGAAGCTGCTTAAGCATGGGTCAGGTCTTAGTCTCGAGGATTGTGGTCAGAACAACTCAAGTACAAAGCCTTTTTTTGTTAAACATGAGGAGCAAATTCTCTTTGAGTTATTTACATGATTTCTGAAGTATGGCTGTGAGAGTGGCTTTGTGAATTTCGGTGAGGAGAAAAAAAACATGCAAGAACAACAACAAAAAACCCACCTGAAGAAAGAAAAATGGAGAAAGACTGAGAAATGATGGATGGAACAAAAGAGAGCGGCTATGCCTTATCTCTTTCGTCTGTCTTCTCGCAGACACGAGAAGAAACATGATCAGACAACGAGGTCGAAGCACTCGCTCGAGTACTGAGACACAGTGATGAAGCTGAGATGAGCTTTTTGCTGGTCTTACACGTCACTGGTCAGCTGAGATACAAGTCAGCTGTCAAAAGAGATACAAGTGAGTGCAAACAACAACGTGAAAAACCATACAGTGAGCGGGTTGTCAAACCTTTTAGCCTGATAGACAGACAAATGAACAGATGAACAGATTTATAGATGAATACATAGATGGGTATATAGGTGTCTTATCTGATTGGGCCCCCTCTTTACTAGATCTCAACAGTGCTGTATATACACAATTAAACTCCCTTCAAACTTCTCCAGCTCCACTTTGGCTAATTGGAGAAAATTACTCCATAAACAGCTCCCCCCAACAGCAACATCCCGTGTGACGGTTCACCGTTTTAGTGAGCCATTAAAATATATAATTGGGGGGAAAAAGTCCAGTACAGCAGGATTAAGCTGTATAGGATAATGGAGGCAGGCATAATCACCTTCCTCTCAGCATCGAAGAAGGGGTTCCCCTTAGCTCCGATAAACGTCTCTCTGCATATTTATTATGCAATAAAGGTGGCAATTAATTTTATGTTAATGTGGAACCCGGTTTTTCAAGGTTAAATCCATACACTGGCCATCGCCTCGCTTTAAATTATCATTTTTCTCCGCTATACACATACCCATCTCCCGCGATCATTTACAAGTCAGCACAGCATCGTAGTGCAGCATCGAACACTGCACAGCAGTAGTGTGCAGTGTGCCTCGGGAGAAACTTAGAGCAGCGTGTCCACACGTAGACAAATGATCAAATGAGAGACAGAGACAGAGACAGAGAGGCTATGTCTATATACAGTACTGTGAAAAAGTCTGAGGAACATTTTTTCTGCATCAGTCAGAGTCAGTAGGAAAGAAGAACTTTTCCATTTAAAAAAATAAATGTATACTGTTAAACAACAATGGTTTAGGTCCTTTTTTCAATTATTATTCTTTATTATTATTATTGTTATTATTATAGAGAGAAATGTTTCATGAATGATATCTTTCTATCTATCTTTTTTGTGGATTTACTCATTCATTTCTACTACTGAGCAGCTGAGAGATTAAGGGCCTTGCTCAAGGGCCCAACAGCAGCATGGTGGTAACGCGATTTTTTTCATACTTTACTACATGGACATAAGTGTTGTGACACCTGGCCTTTTCAGCTCTGTGTGTTTCAGGTCTAGTTAGGTGTACACGTCAATCGATCAATCAATCAATCAATCAATCAATCTATCTATCTATCTATCTATCTATCTATCTATCTATCTATCTATCTATCTATCTATCTATCTATCTATCTATCTATCTATCTATCTATCTATCTATCTATCTATCATCTGCATTATATACCTATCATTCTACGCATCCTCCCACACTGGTAAAACCGTTTTAACTGTCTGTCAATATTAATTCTAAAAATGAGAATGTTTTAGATAAAGATGTCATTATTATTATACCATTTTGTAGGCCACATTACATTAGCCATTGGACAGTGTCTGGTGTTGCCTGACATCATTTGTGTAATAAAGTCTGCTGACTGATTTGGTCCTGCTCATGTCGATGAAGGTGTTATTTATTACTCTGTGTGCACCTCTTAAAATTGGCATACAAATGTATTTATTGTCTTTTTTTCCACGTCTTGGTGATTAGCATTTCCTTTTTTGGCCTCTGGCCTACCGTAGAATTTTTACCCTTATTAAAACATGTTGCATATTCATTGTGGAGCATTCTCTAGCAAGCGGAGGAGGATGAAGGTGAAGATGGATGAAGTATGGACTGTGGAAACATGAGTCAGTCGTGTTCGCTGTGACATTGTTATGGGCGACTAAATGAACTGCAGCTGTGCAGATGTTATAATTAGGTATAGAGAGCTTTTTATATAAATAATAAAATTGTAAAAAGATATAGTTTAAGTACAAGATGTACTGTTGATATGCCTTGTGCTTTGCAAATAGCAAGCATGTTACTGTTTAAGCATCACCTTACCCTCATGTCACATTAAATCCTAAAGAAAGTGTTTGTCAGCAGTGGATGACCTACATAGTACACACATTTACACATTAGAGAAAGTGAGGTGGAGGGAGAGCTAAGAGGAGGGTTTATATCTGATTGGTTTCTGGTTTCGGGTGCTCGTGGGTGTATAAGGAGTGTGTGTTTTGCGGGTGAGAAAGCCTGGGAGGATGATGATGGTAATGCAGGATGGCAGAGCCGGCACTACGGTGTCCAAACACATCCATCTCACAGCGTCATTTTGACACTATCCCTGAACATGTTTGTCTCCTTTAGTACTATTACACACACACACACACACACACACACACACACACACACACACACACACACACACACACACACACACACACACACACACACACACACAGGGGCATATAAACAGACTACATAAATACCTGCATTTGCACTTCAAATATTCTCAATGCCAGTAACACTACTAGACATTCATGTGGATACACACTTTACTGTTGTTTTTTTTATTTTTCTCACACAGACGGTGAAGGTAAGACTTCTAGAGCTGCACAGCATAGAATGATATGAATGTTTGTTTACCTTGATCATCATATTCTCAATAGTTTTCTCTCTGGGACTATGCAAAACTCTGTAAAAAAAAACACTTGGCCGAGGCTACAAAGTGCTGTGTGACTTGAAGGTGTTTTGCCCTAAAGTGGTTGGTGCCGAACCAAGACTGAAGTGGGCTTTTTTATCTTATTCACACACAGACTTGCACACAGCCTGTTTCATAATTCCCATCTGCTCAGCTCCTGAGAAAAATCATTTGAGAACGACCCGGGGCGCAAACAGAAAAGACAAACAAAATAACCGTTGTGCATTCTTGTAGTCTCTGAGCCAAATATTTGAGACTGATCATGAGGGTATGAGCCCCTAATGTTTGTCAATGACTTAACATGGGTAATGGTGGTTATAAATGCAATGCATCTGAACATGTGGGGTCTTTCCTCCATATTCATCATAAAACACTATTTTACTTTTTTCAATTATTATGTGCACATTGGCCTGAAATCACACTCCTATTTAAAGTTTACAATTTTAAAAGTCCCTATGTTTATAGTCTGGACGGTAATGTAAGATTCACCAAATTGGATGCACTATACAGTTATTATTTTAAAAAAACGAACAATAATTTGTGACCAATATTTTACATCTAGATTGACTTCTACTCACAAAACTGTTTCTCAAGCACGTTCTCTTCGCACCACTGCTGCTACTTGAATATGACGTATTGCAACATTAAGGAGGTGTGTCCTGAGAGCCACATAGAATGTCCTGAGAGTTACCGAGGTGTGTCCTGAGAGCCACATAGAATGCAGATTAACATGGCAGAGGTAGAGCTGTAACTACCTGGAGACAAAAAAAGAATGTCTGGTTTTATTGATCATTGTTGAATATAGTAATGATTACATATGTCATAATAATGTTTCTCCATGTGGTTGCTGGATTTAGTATTTGTTAAAAGGTAAGGCGCTTGACAATCCAGGAGGGTTTCAGAATGTAGCCAGTGCTACTGTGAATTGAAATCAGCCATTTGAGATGGAAGTTTATTCTCTCTAGTGGTAATTTTCTGTCCCTAAAACTGTACCTGGCATGTTCCTCCAGACACAGAATTTGAGCTAGACCCACAGGAAAGATTAAATCTTAGTTGGCTAGTAAACATCTGGGCACCCCAAAGGAGGAGTTAGAATATGTGTCTAGGAATGAATGTCTGACAAACCTCTTTGAATATTATAATGCCCATGCACACAACCAAGCTACATGAAGATGTGGTTTACATGGGTTGGAGTGGAAGATCTTGAGTGGCCTGCTGAACACCATCACCCCAGGCCTCCTTAGCATTCTTTCTTGTGGCTAGATGAGCATGAATCTTCACAAACACACTGCAAAAATCCTCCCAGAAGAGTGGAGGTTATTCTAAAAGCAAATGGTGGCTAAATAAGGAAATGCATGTTATGGGCAGGTTGCATAATTAGGACCCCAATTTCAAGAAATAGGTCTCTGATATTTTTTTTATTTCTAGTCCTAAAGAAAAAAAAAAAGTTTCTAATACTAGAAATATTATTTTATATTTGAGTTCAGGACATGAAAATCAAGGGGTTTAACATTTCATGCTAGGATGTTCCCCAAAGTAAAGCAAGCATGAAAGGGAGAACATTTTGTTATGATAATTTACAGGTTTAATTGGCTTCAACTGCAAAAATGATTGTTTCCCATAGAGATGGACTAACATTTTTTCTCGACTGGTAGTCATTGTTTACGGAAGAAATCAGAGACACTTTTCATCACATTTATGTTCCTACTAGGGGGGTAAACACATACCAGTGGGGGGAGCAGCTCTTTCTCTCTCGCACCCTTTTTTCTAAAACTATATAAACAGTCAGCTGGGTAAGCAAGACATTACAATGCAAATATTGAAGAGGAGGGAATTGGTATATAATGACAATAAAAGCACATACCTCACTCACAGACCCCCTGAGTGACAAATGCTATATATGTTCATTGGTTCAACCACCAAATTCAAAACCAAATTACATTTTATTATTAAAAAATAAATAAAACACCAGTGTATGCAAATATTGTACCCTAGTTGAGTTTCTGGGTTAAAAAAAAAAAAAAAAAAAAAACATTTTGGAGCAAGATGCTGAAAGAGAGGATACTGCAAACCTTTTGGAATGTGTGAATGAAGCCTCCAAGGGGTTAAGCAGTTGGGTTTAACAAACACAACTCATCTACAGCACACAGGAGCAGCGCAAATACAGTGGCTTTATCAGAACCAGCCAGTATGCTCCATCTTGGCCAACCCCCAGGCGTAGGCATTTTTTTAGCTTCTGAAATAAACATGAGGTCTTGGGTAGTGTGTGTGTGTGTGTGTGTGTGTGTGTGTGTGTGTGTGTGTGTGTGTGTGTGTGTGTGTGTGTGTGTGTGTGTGTTGGCAGAGCTCACGGGAAGCCCTAACCTAGCATTGCATTCCAAAAGCAAACTCTCAAAGAAAAGTACACAAGAGTGGATCTCTTCCTCAGGTTCGGTTACTCCTGCCAGAATGTATTGATTGAAGAAACAGAGAGGTTCAAGAGATGGATGAATCACATCCTGTGTCTTTCTGGCTCCAGAATAGCACTCTGTCTTATCTCGGTCTTATATTTTAGAAACCTGTATTCTCTCTTCGACACGTATTCAAGTTATATATAGAGGACGAGACCAGGGCATCCCAGATTGTCTCATCTCCTGCCATTCAGGGTGCAGCTCGAGCCCTCAGCTCGGGGCAGTGCAAAATACCTTCCACTGGAGATGATGAGGGATGGAGGGATGGTTGGCAGGATGAAGAGTGCAATTACCTGTCGGGGGATGAAGGAAGTGAAAAAAGGCTCAAATGGTGTTATTGTTCACCGTACTGAGCATCCATATGTCCGTTGTCTTTCTAAATCCATTGAAACGAACCCCCACCCTGTCAATCCTTGCCATTTGTCAAAAGCACAATCACTCTGACAGCTATTCCATTTGTCGGTCTTACATTGCGGAATTTGCCGGAATGAACCTATTTGCCCAGTGATTACAGAACAATGGCCTAAAATTTTTCCTTGAAAGAAGAGGTGAATTGGAATTGGTGTCTCTTGCCACTTTTCACTTTCCATAAAAGCCATTACTAACCCAATGCTCTGATATCAGGCTGATATTTTCTTGGTGTGAATAGATTAAATTCTGGCCATCCAGACAAACCCGAAAATCACAAACCATCCTGTTGCGTCCTTTTCCAGTAACTCAGAACAGCTGGACACCGGATGTGGTCGGTGTCCAGGTTCACAAGATGGTGCTGGCAGATGGCCAACTAAATCTCATAATGCCTATTTGTCAATGATGAGGCAGATGTCAAATTGGCCATACCTGCAAATAACCCAGTCGATCCAAATTACCCATTAGTGAAAGGAATGATCTTATAAAGATATGGCCCGAAATGCCATTTGCAGTAATATCTTGATTCTCTGGTTTACAATTTAGATTAAATTGAGAGGTTGGACTCACCAACTTTTAGTCATCAAGTCACATTCTCTCTCGGCTGCCTGCGTTATAGGACGTTCTCTATAAACATTTAACGACCCATCCCTACAAACATTCCTGTTAGTCTTTGGACAGTCTGTCCATGCATGACCTCTGCTAGCTTTGTTTTGAAATGCAATTACCATGCTCGTGCTCACATAATTACCGCAAGCGTTTCCTTTTCAGAAGTTCGGACACGCCAACCACTGTCCCGATCCACCTTATTAAAGTACATTGCTGACATGTCCACTCTCCTTTTCATGACATAATGCTGAGAAATAACCTTCTCTTCCTCTTCCCTGTGCTGAATATTAAAGGTCCATCAGACACCTCCAGCATGAGCCATTACACATATTCACTGTTATTTCAGCAGAGCACAACAGTAACCTCTGAACCCCATTAACAGCTGCTGCTAATAAAGTGCCGATCAGATGCATTATAGCTCCCGTGCTGCTTGCAAAAACCAATTAGTGTTTTTAACCTGCTGGTGTAACAGCCTGTCACAGATGTAGTGCTTTCGCAACAAAAGTGACCATGAAATAATAGCATGAAAAAAGAAGGGGGTGGGAAAGAGTAAAACACAAAGTGGGACACAAATTGCATCCCGTAGGCTGAATCACTTCCAAAATGTGGATTTGTATCATGTTAGGGCAAGGAGCTGGGATGTAAAGACTCCTCTTTATATTTCATGCCCCATTACCTGCAAACACACTTAGTCTGGTTTAAAAAACTAGATATTTATCCATGTCTACTGTACCAATTTAAAAAATGCCTGAATCCTTTAAATGATGTGTATGTGTGATTGCGAACATTGGGGTTAGTGGGCAGGACAGAGATAGGAAAGGGTAGTTAAATGGAGTGAGGCAGCAATTTGCAGAGAAGGCAGAGGTGGCTGTGGTTGATCTTTGCCACAGGCAAACATGCAAAGGACACAATACACAATACACAGTTTTAGTGATGGTATAAGTTAAATGGTTAATTACACCACTTAGGCACAATATTATGACCACCTGCCTAATATTGTGTTGGTCCCCCCTTTGCTGCCAAAACAGTTTTAACCCGTCGAGTATTAACATCATTAACTTTTTCAGCAATTTGAGCTACATGAGCTGTTGGATCAGACCACACGGACAAGTCTTCACTCCCCACATACATCATTTAGCCTTGGTCGCCAATGATCCTGTCGCCAGGTCACCACTATTCCTTCTTTGGACCACATTTAATAAATGAGGACCACTGTAACACCCCACAAGACCTGTAGTTTTGGAGATGCTCTGACCCAGTCATTTAGCATCATGATTAGAAACTCACTCAAATCCTTACACTTACCTATTTGTCCTGCTTTTAACACATCAGATTTGAGAACTAAATTGTTCATTCGCACTTATATATATACAGTACAGACAAAAGTTTGTCTTCTCATTCGAAGAGTTTTCTTTATTTTCATGACTATGAAAATTGTAGATTCACACTGAAGGCATCAAAACTATGAATTAACACATTATTATATATGGAATTATATACATAACAAAAAAGTGTGAAACAACTAAAAAATGTCATATTCTAGGTTCTTCAAAGTAGCCACCTTTTGCTTTGATTACTGCTTTGCACACTCTTGGCATTCTCTTGATGAGCTTCAAGAGGTAGTCACCTGAATTGGTCTTCCAACAGTCTTGAAGGAGTTCCCCGAGAGATGCTTGGCACTTGTTGGCCCTTTTGCCTTCACTCTGCGGTCCAGCTCACCCCTAAACCATCTCGATTGGGTTCAGGTCCGGTGACTGTGGAGGCCAGGTCATCTGTCGCAGCACCCCATCACTCTCCTTCTTGGTCAAATAGCCCTTGATGCCTTCAGTGTGACTCTACAATTTTCATAGTCATGAAAATAAAGAAAACTCTTTGAATGAGAAAGTGTGTCCAAACTTTTGGTCTGTACTGTATATATACCACCCACTAACTGGTGCCATGATAAAGAGATAATCAGTGTTATTCACTTCACCAGTCATAATTTTATAAAGTCATAATATTTTGCCTGGTCGATGTATACAATACATACAATGCAGTACTATTATACAATTATACAATACTACAATACAAACCGGATGTATGTGCGAGTGTGTAACGCCAAGAACCTGGGTAACTGGGCATTAAGTATTTATAGATCTGTTTATTTCTACACTAATTTCTCCTTACTTACTTAAAGCCAACCCCACTGGCTAATCTTCCCAATTACATGATCGATATTTGTCCAGTAGATTAAAAGCTATTACTTGCACTAAAAAAACAAACAAGTTAATGCAAGTAATAGCTTTTTGTTCAGCTTCTATCAAAAGGTTTAGCACAGTTTACATCACTGCCTCACTTCTTCAGAGATCATGGTTCAACCTTAAGGTGAAGTTTAATGTGTCAAAGGTTCTCCTCATGTTTGTATGGGGTTTTTGCTGGTTTCATTCTACTTAAGTGTTCCTGGATTCTCTTCTCACAAAGTCACTGACTAGGCTAAGGCAGTTATTGAAAATTAATGGTTGAATTCAGTAAATAAGGTCTTAAGGCAAGGCTGTGACCATTTACTGTTTCTCTAATTGCCAGAGGTCATCTTCATTTCAAGTGGACTCAGAAATTATGCAGATTAAATCTTAATGGCAAATTTTATAGTATTAACTTGGCTATGACTCTCAGTATATTCAATGTATTGACTCCACAGTATCATAGAGCTGACATGTGATTTCTAGTCTTAGTGTCAGGAAATTCCTGACCACTCTCGAGGTGTAACACACAGATGTACATAAGCACAGTCACAGTGATCGGTGACCACTGAGGCCCAGGTGTCCCTCAAGCCATAGGTAACTAAATCTAGGCATGTCTACCTCAATCTCCAAACAAAATGCGATGCCTAAGTAAATAATAGTGTATGCTTGTGCATGGCTGCTCGGTGTGTCCATCTTCCATCTCCTGTGTGTTCAGGGCCTCAGGCCACATTGCAGTGCCCAGCATATGGAGCTAAAGTGGTGCCAGTGGGACAGCACATGCTAGACCCACCTTGTAGGCCCAATCTAAGTCTCTCTGCCATGGCACAATGCCTTGGGCATCTACTTCCCCAGACCCCAATTAGGTTATTGCAGCAAAACTGAAGTGGGGTGGGTTTCGGGGGACATATTGAGATGTGAGTGAAAAGACAGATTGGGAAAGGGGTAGAGAAAAAAAGAAAGATGAAAAGCGTTTAGAGAATGTCATAGAGGAAGAAAGATAGAT
This sequence comes from Silurus aristotelis, assembly GCF_946808225.1. NCBI lineage: Eukaryota > Metazoa > Chordata > Actinopteri > Siluriformes > Siluridae > Silurus > Silurus aristotelis. The sequence continues at coordinate 6,022,088 of NC_139583.1, read as the reverse complement.
GGAGGAATAATGGATAGTCAGGTACTTGACTATATTCCGCTTTAGGCACTTCAATAACCCGCTTCCTCCAAACACTCATTTTCAGAGAACCCATAAAAAAGTTGTGAAGAAAAAAAAAGCCGACACATACACATGCAACCTCGGGATAATGATCATAACCAGCACGTATCATATCTGCTGTTATTGTTGATATATGCTTAAATCTACTCATAAGGGCTAAATTAGATTTTTTTTTTTTGCTTCCTAAAGAATAGGTGGCTCTGGGCTTTAGTTCACTTTTGCAGAAGAATGACTTTTTGCAGGATTTCGCCTCCTGCTGTGGTACCAGAGGGCAGACATTAGCATCGCTGCTCTCCTGAAGAGCTTCATCATAAAGCAGACATCAATAAGCAGAGATGTGCTGTTCCTGCAACCCCTACCCCAACACACCCCACCCCGCCAGCTATAGCCTCGACTGCAAACACAGCACGCAATATTAAGCCATTTTTATTATCCTATAATGCCGCAGAGAGCTTGATTTAACACTCCCACTTTCAACTCGCCCGGGCTGTTTCATTAGCATGCTGAAGGCCTTCCTGCGAAGTGAGTATTTCAGAGAGGGTGTGTGTGTGTGTGTGTGTGTGTGTGTGTGTGTGTGTGTGTTTGTGTGTGTTTGTGTGTGTATTTGTTTACGTATGTGAATGTAACTGGTTGACATTGAGTGTATGTTCGTTAAAGCCATAGATGCTGATTAAGCATTGCAGTGATTGGTGGGTCTTAGTTTTTTATGTCCAAATGATTACACAGAACAATAAGTTAAATATGGAAGGCATGTGGTTATAATAATATAGGATAAAATAGGTTGGGAGGATGGATTGGGAAAAGATCAATTGGTATAAAATAGCATAGGATAGGATGGTATGGTATGGGGCAGGACAGGACAGATTGGAGCAGGACAAGACAAGATGGGATGAGGCAAGATAGGAAAGGAAAGCATAGGAAAACATTTGACAGGATAGGACAGGACAGGACAGACTGGGACAGGACAAGATAAGATGGGATGAGGCAAGATAGGTAAGGAAAGCATAGGAAAACATTTGACAGGATAGGACAGGACAGGACAGACTGGGACAGGACAAGATAAGATGGGGCAGGATGGGATGGAGTGTTTTTAGGAAATAAAAGTGTCAGGAAGCATTTAATGGGATAGGATTGGACAGGGCAGTACAGCATGGGACAGAAGGAGACAAGATGGGGTAGGATGGGAAGAGATAGGATAGGACAAGAAAGTGTAGGAAAGCATTTGATGAGATAGGATAGGACAAGACAGGAGAGGATAGAAATGTTTAGGTTGAGAAAGGAAAGGAAAGGAAAGGAAAGGAAAGGAAAGCAAAGGAAAGGAAAGGAAAGGAAAGGAAAGGAAAGGAAAGGAAAGGAAAGGAAAAAGGAACGAGTAAATCAGAGATGCCATAGGAAAGAATAGAGTATGATAAACTCCCATGACTGTTAGGATTGGACCAGGCACATTTAATATTAAGTCTGGCACGTCTAAATCACCTCTGTTCGCCTCTCTATCCCTATTCACCTTTACTGTTTCTCCCTCCTTCCTATCCACACAGTACAAGATATCGGATCTCTGATTTGTCACAGATTAAACCCTACACCCTATAAAAATACAGCAGCTCTTTATTTGCTAATCATCCTCACACATGGATCATTTCTTCTGCACACACTATATAATGACAAACCTTCACTGGGGGAAAATTAAATGCTGATGAAGAGTCAGGCTTTGTTACTTTTGCAGGAGTCTGAAGCATCCCTTTTTAAAAAAAAACAAAAAAAAAACAATCCAGCCTGATAAGGAGTCATTCATTTTCTCAGTACTGCACAAACATACACACTTTCTCTCTATCTAACTCCTTTTCTCACTCTCTCTTTTCCACACCTGTGTCCTTTTGCCCAGGGCTGTGAGCGCTGGCCTCTAATCGCATGTACTCTAAATTGGCCAGGGCAGTGCCAGGTTAGCGGGCAGCTTGCGCACCCATGGAGCAGGTGGCACATTACGTAGTGCTCTTGCTGAATAATGAGGCAGAAAGCCATTCTCTGGAATCAGGCAGTGGGTTATGGTGCCTCCCACCGGCTTAACAGCTTACATTAAACAGTGTATTATGGCTTGGTGGGATCCTCGTACTCTGAGTTTTCTTTAGTACCTGCCACCTGTCCCAAATAAACATCTTGGAGTCAAAACAGACCAGTAACTTCTCACTTTTTTTTTTTGCCTGATTTGCTTTCTCTTTTTTCTGCCATTACCCTTCATTATCTCTTTAGTTTTCTTCCTGACTCCAGGTACATACTTATTTATTTAATAGGTTTGAATATTATC
>NC_139583.1:5922226-6014726 GCF_946808225.1 Silurus aristotelis | reverse complement strand
TATCGATCTGTCAAAGACAAGATTTATATCCTAGTGTTTACAGGTGTGTGTGTGTGTGTGTGTGTGTGTGTGTGTGTGTGTGTGTGTGTGTGTGTGTGTGTGTGTGTGTGTGTAAGACTGTTTTCTTCTGGACAGGAATGCAAAGTTTGAATGCCTCAAGTACTATTTGTGTCAAATAACCATCAGCTTGAAATTTGTGTCACTCCATTAACCTTCCTCGAAAACTTCACCCGGCGTATATACACACACACACACACACACACACACACACACACACACACACACACACACACACACCCGCGCACTTCATCCCAGCATGATTTGCGAGGCTACATTTCTGCACGCTGACACAAAATGGCACAAACTGACACTTACTCCCACAGGCAGTGGTAGTACCAGAAGTTAACACCGCACACTTGATGCATTTTTTTCTGTCTCTGTTTGTGATCAAATTTTCATTTCTGCATCCTACTGCCATGCCTAATGACCAGGGGGCTGTTTCTTGGAGACATCTTCCTGCGATCTTTTTAATGCGATTACACCGAGATGCTCGCTCTGCTCTCGATCTGTCCACTTCCTCTTAGGAAATCTCTCTCCGACTTCACTTTTCTTGCTATCACTGTGAAGGCTGAGAAATGTATTACTAAATAAACAAACAAGAGTTAATGTATAGCGAGTGCCCTTTGTGCTTTTTTCCATCCTGGGGAAAATTCCAGAAAAAAACAGTATAATGTGCATTCACAGTCAATAGGCCGAGTGGGGGAGATTGGAAAGAGAGCTAAAAACCACAGTGCACAGTGCCTGTGTGGCCATACAGGGAGAAATACATTGCACTTCAGCATTACATTTCTTAGCAGGCAATTGATTTTCTTTTTTTTTTTTACTCACTTAAAGCCTCCATAACTCGAACCCTCGGGGAACGTTATGCTTACTCATATACTTAAATGTGCATAATGTTTGCATATACTGTTCATGCATAAAAATCGTTTAAAGCTGTGTTAATTTTTGGATTTACATGCATTGGATGTGCTGGAACTAATATGACTCCTTTCTTTTTTTCTTTCATGCCCATGGATGGATTGTTTCTTCAACTGTGTAGGTAAGTTATTATTTGTGATTATGGATTTTTTTTTTGTGTGTGTGTGAAACAATGAAATTAAAAAACAAATGGTACATCCATAATTTAGAGAATAGAAAATGTATCAAATCTTAACTGGAAAGTAATATAATGGGATGTCAGGTTTATGGGCAGAGTCTATGTTTCCCAAGCCACTGCACTTTCATGTCTTGATCACACATACCTTATTCAATTTCAAATTCAATCTCACCCTGCACAGCACTTATTGTCTCAGGTTTTTTTTTTAAAGGAAAGTGATATGTGGTTCATATTTCTTTCTTAAATACAGGATTTTGTTTTCTCACTAATCTGCATTAATGCATTGACTCATTTTAAGGGTGTGAAAGAGTCTAATTCGGTGTAATAGAGAATATAATTTAAGCACCCCGAAGTCTTGGTTTATTTTACATGCCTTTAAATACTGAATTAAAGTAAAACTAAGGCTTTAGTTTCATAGTAAATAAATTGAGGGGTTAATAAATAGGTTGTGTTCTAGTGTATAATAAGGTTGATAGATTGCTAATTTGCTTTAATTGGGAAAAAAAATTACATGGCATGTGACTGTTTTTGTCTAAACTTGTGTTAATGGACACCATATACACAATGTGTCAAAAAAAGAACACAGATGATACCAAAGTATGTTTGATGACCCTTGTTTACTTTAACCCAATCTATATTTCAGACAAAACAAGCAAAAAAAAAGCCTTGTTTACACCATATAGTGATAATATTCATCATTCATTCACTCCGTAATTCAGGTCACGGGGGCAGCAGTCTAAGCAGGCCCCCGCCTTCGACTGCTGCCCAATCCTCACAGCACCGTCCCTTACGGTCCCTCCTGCAGGTGGTGAGCCCACGGGAAGGCGGCCCCACATCACTCCTACGTCACGGACCTTGATATTTCCCTCGTAAGGGACCCCCGGAGCATAGAGGGTTAAGGGCCTTGCTCAAGGGCCCAAGAGTGGCAGCTTGGCGATACCGGGGCTCGAACCCCCGACCTTCCGATCGGCAACCCAGCGCCTTAACAGCTGGAGCCACCACTCCCCATATAGTGATAATAATAAAATATTTTTTTTTTTTTTTTTTTTTTTATAGTGATAATAATAATATAAAAATTAAGAAATTCTGGCAAAAATTCAATTTCCACACAATTAAGCCTTTCCACACTTTATTACAACCATTTCAATAAGATCTTATCATGGAAGCTGTCGCTCTGCATGTTCATATCAAACCAGTGTGCCCTTACACCCCCAACATGACCTTTCTTAATTGTGTGGAAGAGAAATCGGAGGAGGCTGTAATTAATGGTAAAGGAATACAGCTGCTGACGTGCCAAGGTGCCAGATATGTGCACTATGCATGTACCGTGCCATCTGTCTAACACGTCTCATGGTGTTTTTTTCCTAAAAAAATGTGTGAAATACTAATATTAAGAAATACTATTCTCTGAGCTAGTATGACAAAAAACTTAGAGTCTTAAGTGTGATGGATAAACTTCATGAAAGTGGATTTAATATTAGAACCAGCCATTTTAAATTACTCTTGATGTTGTAGTGGCTTTCATTTGCATGCAATTAGTAAGGAATAAAGCATCATGAGGCAGGCTGTTATAGGACATTAGTGATGGGTTGGTCTGATGAGTGATCCTATACCAATCATCTGCCTACCTGTACCATCACCAAGTGCTTCATTCCTCTTATATTAGAGCAGTTAGTCAACAATAAACAGATTTACATCCATAAAGGTTGCGTAGGAGTCCCCTGTTTAACTGCAAAAAACAACCCTTTTAATAGTTACATGGACCCTTTGGTCGAAATCTCTACATTTTCAATGGACCTTATTTTTCAAGGACCAAAAGTAACCAGACAGACTATCAAAACACTCCTTAAATGTATGTACTTAGACAAATTCCTCCTCTGAAGTGAATTTGCAACTACAATTAATTTTCCATGTTTAATGGAATCCAGCTATAATCCCATAGTTTTTATCCCATACTGCTGTTTTCTATAGACATAACCAAGTAATCTGCAAAATAGCGAATAAATAGACATTTAGCAACCAGTATTAATAGAGTCTGCAATCACTGTAAGGAGGAACAAATAAAAAAATAAAACATGATACGCTCGTATCGTTTTTCTAATAGAGCTTTAGCATTCATCAAGGAGTGTTATACATTCTTATCCTTTTAAAAGTATTCCCTCTTCAGTCTCAATAGGGAGGCTGAATGAAATGCCCAGTCAGTAGAACAACCCTCGACCACTTACTGTAGTGTGATAAAGGCTCTCACTCACTTCCTGTCTCTCCCTCTTTCTCTCTCTCTCTCTCTCTCTCTCTCTCTCTCTCTCTCTCTCTCTCTCTCTCTCTCTCTCTCTCTCTCTCTTCATCCTGCTTTCTTTTCTATACAGCACACACGCCCTTCGCAAATTCTTTTCCACAGGGCCAAGGTGTCTTATCACATGAGTTACAGCTTGGCGACAGCTTAATTTTGCACTTTTTCGTGGTGTGCCAGGCTGTGCCTGGTCCAGACTAAGCTGTGTTAATTGGAGGCTGAGAGGTGGGTTATGACACCTGCTGTCAGCCACATCGGGACTGCCCGGGTCACTAACTCAGGTGTGGGCAGGTTTGTGCAAGTTGTGACATTTTAATTACTGGGGGGAGAAGAAAAGGGAAAAAAAGGGTAAAGAGAGTGCGAAAGTGCGAGAGAGAGAGAGAGAGAGAGAGAGAGAGAGAGAGAGAGAGAGAGAGAGAGAGAGAGAGAGAGAGAGACTTCAAGATCTAATTCAAGGTTTAATTTTATCTATGGTTAATGTTTATGCAGCCTCTTTTGCCTCGTCTCTGTCCTTTCATCTCCATCTCTTTATTCCACTTTATTACACAGATCTTACAATAGTTAAATATTTTCATAGAATGGACTGGCGATTGTTTAACCAAAAAAGAGTGTATTGACTTGCGGAGAGATATTTTTTTATTATTGGAACTAATCCTACTATTATCCTCCTCTCAAAGGTCAAAGGAAGATTTAAATTAAGTGAAAACATTCTCCAGTTTATTACCGTCATATTACATTTGATTATTTAGGATTTGTAAAGTTAAAAAAAAACATTTAATATAGTTTAATTACTCAAACAAAGTCTACTGGAGCATTTCAAACTACTGTTGGATCATCTGGGTGCAGAGATCAACATGTAAGAATATACATACGGTTCTAAGCACTTCATCATCAATAATCAACAATAAGATTTTAATGTGCTTTTCATTTGACTTACAGTATATAATATTTAGGGTCCACCATATAGGGCTCTTTGGTGTCCCCTTTTTAATTGTAGAAATTACTCTATTAATAGTTACATGGTCCCTTAGGATAAACCCCTACATTTTCAATGAACCTTATTTTGCAGGGAACAAAAGTAACTGGACAAACACTGATAAATGTTCCATACTTGGTTGCAAATCCACTGAGGACCCATAGAATTCATAGAATTCCTGCTTATCCCATCTTCCCTTCAAGAGGGTGCTATTGTACAAATATTTTAAGCTTCACGCAGCAGACAAATGTAGCAGCGTATATCCACATATACTGTAAACTTTTACAGTAAAATACTGTAAATTGCTCTATTTGCTAAATTATGCACTGCAATTTGTTAAATTATTACCTCATACTGATTTCTCGACTTACAATATTTTCAAGTCACGCTGGGGTAATCGAAACTCATCTCCATCGTAACTTGAGGGTTAGTTATGTTTGCTAAGTTCATGTATATACATCAAATTGCTACACGGTTGGCAAGCTTGCCAATTCTGTGTGTTGGTACTGTGGGCAGTGGTGGCTTGATTGTGCACACCTGACCATACGATTAATGTGTTTTTTAAAAACCCCATTCCACATTTAGTCCCCATTTGCTGTTATAATAACTTTCACTCTTCTGGGAAGATCCACTCGATTTTGGAGTGTGCTTGTGGAAATTTTGCTCATTCATCCAAAAGGATGTTAGTTAATCAATTCTGTTTTATGTATAATGCATTGCATAGCGTATATGGGAGTCATGTGGTAAAAGAATGAATGACTTGGACTAGAAGAGTGGAGAGGTTAACTGGAGAGGTAAAATCACTCTTTGAGACTACTCGCGAATGTATGACCCATCACTACAACCCATGTTAACCATACTGTATCTTCATGGAGCTGAAACTGTAAACAGGGGCATTGTCATGCTGGAACAGATTTGTTCAAGCATAGGGAATGGTAGCACATCCAAAGACATCTTTGAACTTTTTTGGTAACAGTTTGGGGGAAAAACATACAGTATTTGGAAAAGTAAGGTCCATATAGTATAAGTCCTGTATGGAAGATTCTTAGTTTTGTGACCTTGCTAAATGTAGTCTATATATTTTCTTACAGTATTTGTGACTCTGAATGGTTAAGAATATAAACTGTCAGCAGTGCTTCAGTCACTGTACTGTTCTGCTAGCGGCTAGAGGGACCTGTGAAGAAAAAGGGAGTCTGACAGCCTGAGTAAAGGTCACTTTGCGGAAGCATGATGCATGTTCTCACAAGACTTTGTCAGACCTTTAGACATGAGTGTTAGAAGTGTTATCTAGCCTAGAGCTGAACATAGAGAAGGGCAAAGCTTTCCAAAAAATGCCCTTGCACGCCACACGGTGATATTGAGTAGTGTCTTGCTATCTCAGGTATACTGCGAGTGAAATAATCCAGATGGCTAAAGATGGCCCAAGAAACGCTCTTGTTGTGATTCTTTGTCCTGGAAAGCAGAACCCACAAAATGGCACTACAGATGGCCCAAACTACATTTCTCAAGAGTAAACATGGCTCATGTTGCATTTTAAAGGCTGAATCAGAAAAGCATAGACCTGCCAAAGAGAGGCACAGCCAAAACAAGAGGAAGTGCATTTTGGGAGCGTCTATCAGGGGGCCAAGGGTGGACGGCGTGCTCTAGTAATGAGGAATGGCAGGCATCTAGAGAGATGTGTTGATGGCATGGTTTCCTTTTCTCTCTTTAGCAGAGCTATGGCCCAAACGTGGCTGCTTGGCACGGCGTAGCCAGGCAGTGTTCCCAGAGCGCTCTCATTAAAGCCGAGTGCCATTCTACAAACATGGGCGCTCGCTCTAGTGGCTGCGTTTCCCTCACTCTCTCTCTCTTCTAATCAATTCAAATATAGCAAGGCTTAGACACAAATGTGCTGGTGATTTGTTAATGAGATTGTAACAACAGGGTCTCCCTTGGTCACATGGGTTCTACTTCTTCCTCCTCCTCTTCTTCTTCTTCTTCTTCTTCTTTTTCCTATTTTGTTTAATAGGATAAGGCTTTAATTAGCACCAACTCTAACTGGGATAGACAGCTGGTGAACTTCAGTGGCCTGCTGAGTTAAGCAGCATGGCCCATCTGAAACACTGTTGGGGTATCACGAGGCCATCCCTGCCAAATTTATACTCCTATCAAGTGGTTGTTGCTGTATAGGGGAATGAACGTATGTACTGATTTATGAGTGCATACTACTGAAAGTATATTCAGAATTCATTTTTTATTGTTCATTAGTAATCTTAACCCCAATCATTTGTTTTGTGATTATCTGAAGTGTGTTTAATTAGGATTAGCTAGATCAACTGCTATTTTATAAGCTGCTTAAAGTCGGAAGCCACGCTTTTTATCACATTTTTACCACATTACTACATTCGCTGTAATTATCTATTGATGCAGGAATATATTGGCAATACGAAGAATACTAGACTTTTGTCTTCAAAGACATTCTATACCAGGGTTTCCCAAACTACGGCCCATACAGATTAGATTTAGATATTATACTGGAGGTCACTCCAGACAATGTTATTTCTGTTACACAGCAATCAGCCCACTTTAAAGAAAAGACAAGTTATGTGGCCCTCACAAAAAAAAAAGTTCTGAACAACTGGTCTAATCACTTGGGAAAATTTTTTTAATGCACCTATTCAATAAAATTACAGAGTGGTGACTGAAATAATTTTAATAAGAAGCTAAAATCAGCGTTAGAGAATTCACGTTATCAAGCCATTTTAACACTCATCATCCCATCTCTGAATCCTTGTAACTTTGCTTGCATAAACATCGACTTAACCTTTAAACTTAAGTTACTAACTTTAAATTCAGCTCTGAATGCCCCTAGTCATGGTAATATAGAATAGAAGGAATGAATAAAAGTATAGTAAATAGCTAATCTGGCAAAAAGAGATGAGCCTTGGCAGAAATAACTCTGACATCCTTTTAGAATGAGGCCAAAGCAAAAGACCCGTGCTTGAACCCTTGCTTCCACCAAAGGCGGTATGTTTGCTCTAGGCTTTGGCAGTGTCTCAAAATAAGGTCAAGACACCAAAAGAAAATGAGAGGAGTAAAAAATTGGTGGAACAACTGTATCAAAGGAGGGTAGAAATACTAATTCATATGATCGGTATATAGACGTACGTTTAGAACAGTACAGCTTGAACATATACATACAGAATACAACTTTGAATAAATGTGAGCTTTCAACTGTGTTAAATGGTTCAATCTAAATTATGAAATGTTAACAACCTCTGGCTATTGTGAAATAATTAAGAAAATTATTTCTGCGCTATTATTAACTTCATAAACATGACTCTTTAATTAAAATCATAATATTAAAAATATAGCTGCAAGCAGCGATGGCGGGCCCTCGCACATTTGTGTATCGCTATACGGTGCCTCCCAGAAAACAATGCACTGTTGGCAAGTGCATCAAGTGGGTAAATATCAATGGACTATTTTATGGTGTTACTGACCTATTTGGGGACTGTAGGTAAAAGAAACCCCACATTTTAGACAAACAGGGGCGCTAGTGAGCCATTTAAGAGACACATCAATGTCCGACCTTTTTTTCCACACTTAAGAGCCGACAAACGTGATGTATGTGTAAAATTTCAAGTTAATCTAAGCACGCCAAAAGCCTTAAATGTGCCTAAAATGAAAGTAAAGTTTGACGCGTTGCCATGGGAACAGCGTTCGAGATATCAAAAATCCCTTCGCAATTTATTATCTACAATGTCTTCGCATCATGTTGACCACGTTTGGTGTCAATGGCATGAATATCCTGGGAGGAGTATTTAAAAGTTCACCACATGCAACTGTCAAAAAAATCCACTTTTTGTGACTGACACACTTCCTGGCGCCTGTTGGTGGCGCTATGTCCGGGATTCACAATAGGCACATCGATGCGATCGGAATCCTTGGCCGAACATACACACCACGTGTCGTCCCAATAAGACATTTTTTGCTTTAGATATTAGACACTTTCTGTTCTCTGAATTCGCCATAACTTTGTCGAATCGCCATGGCAGCACCGTTTAAGATATCAAAAATCCCTTCGCAATTTAGCAAGTCCAATGTCTCAGCATCATGTTTACTACGTTTGATGTCAATCACATGAATTCCCTAGGAGGAGTATTTAAAAGTTCACCGCATGCACCTATAAAACAAACCAAAATGGCCGACTTCCTGTTGGGCGGAGCTCATATTTATGAGGGCGAAAGTTGTTCGGGTTGATGAGGTCTATATGGGTACCAACTCTTGTGCATGTGTGAACATAATTGCTGGATCTGTGCACCAATGTTTGTTTTTGTATTACAGGGGGCGCTACAGAGTCCCCCTGCCACGCCTGTATTCAAGTCTTTGCCCGGGCCTAGTGACAAACGACTCTGACATGTTTGCCAAATTTCAAGAGTTTAGAAGCATGTTAAGGGACCCCAAATGGCCAATGTGTGTAAAAAAAAAGTAATACAAAAATACAAAAATCAAATAAAAAATTAATTCTAACAAAAACAATAGGGCTTCGCACCTTTAGGTGCAGGCCATTCTGGCCTGCTCCTCGGTGCTCGGGCCCTAAATAAATCTTGCTCGCATAGGTTCCCTGTGTTCTTGTGATTTATATTTGATTTTCTCACACTATTTGATGTTCTTCAGAAAGAAACGTTGAATTTGATTAAGAGTTTTAGTCAACAACCGCTGTCTCAGAACAAAGTGTAATGAGACCGACACCACAGGATCTGTAAATCTGAAAGAAAGAAAATAAAACAAACTAACGTGTCCGGATCTCAGTGGCATGTTCGAGATGTTAGAAGGACTCCTATCAGCATCAGTAAGACGCTGCAGGATTTGGCGTCCTGCAGTTCACTTCACTTGCATGTGCCACAAGGCTTTCACATCATCACTTTCTCATTTGCAATCGATGCTTCAGGCTGTTAAGCGCCATGTCTACTGTGTCCCACGTGGCGGTGTTCTTTCGCGGAGCTAGCTAATGTGTTGTAAAGGATGCAAAACATCCACGCCAACACGTGTTTCAAGCTCTTTTCTCTCTTTTTCAATTACAGTTTCTTTTTTAATAGGTTTGAACCCGCTTTCAGTGATCTAAAAGCAGATGCAATTTCGTAGCCTCTGCAAAACTCCAAAAATATAACACTTTGAAATGCAAATTCGAATTTGATCAAGTGGCATGTGCGTGATGCCTCTAATAGTTGGTTGTGAAGGAACACCACAGTTGTGCACACTTATGGCCTGGTAATAAGTCAGAAAATTTAACTATGGATATTTGGAACTCGGGATATTTTTACTAAGATCATTTTAGTAATAATTTTTTATGTAATTTCTGGGAGGCGTAAGAGCTTTCAAAACCTTTCCTTTTTATCAAACTTAATTCTTTATTCTTAATTCTTCAAAACTTTATTTGAAACTAAATAATCTATGAGTGACCTGTAATTAAAAATTATTATTATTATTATTATTATTTTTTTTTTTTTTATTTTTTTTTAGCTTTGCAGCATTGGAGATAAATCATAAATCCACAGTACTGTCTATCAACCTGTTAGAAAGTATAGTATAAAGTAAAGAGAGTATACATTACAGCACAGTGAAATTTGTTTTTCGCATGTCCCAGCTTGTTTGGAAGCTGGGGTCAGAGAGCAGGGTCAGCCATGATACGGCGCCCCTGGAGCACAGATCTATCTATCTATATGTTATTAATGGGTCGTACATAAATGATTAGTTCATTTTGAACAAATCTTTAATGTAAAGAACGAGTAGTTTTAAAGACTAATCCGTTTATTTTTATTTTTTACTGGATGCACATGAGCAAAGCATCGAAAAAACTCTGTAGGTTATGTACAGAAAACATAATTGAGTAATTCATCTCATGAGTCCTCTGGTCTGAGTCGTTTGTTCTTTTGTCATGTTATTCCTATAGACGCTACACAATGCAGTGGATCGTTTTTTAGAATAAAACTATGAATTTATTGTGACAAGATGCTACACAATGCAATGAGTCAATTTTTTTTTGTCAGAATATTGACAATATTGTTACAATAATTATATGAGGTAATACTATCGACCAGAACCTATGATACTTGAGCTACTTATTCTGTTTTTATAATGTGTTTCCTTTTCATTATTGGAACTATAGTTAAAGTTTATGCATGTATACGTGTTGGAGGATCTGCTTATTGAGAATGTAACATTTTATTTTATTTCTGATCAAAGTAACAAAATGAAAAAAAAAAAAAAAAAAAAAAGATTTGTTCATTTTGATGAAAAAGATTCAAAGAAACAAGCCTATCTATCTATCTATCTATCTATCTATCTATCTATCTATCTATCTATCTATCTATCTATCTATCTATCTATCTATCTGTCTGTCTGTCTGTCTGTCTGTCTGTCTGTCTGTCTGTCTGTCTGTCTGTCTGTCTGTCTGTCTGTCTGTCTGTCTGTCTGTGAGTTGATGAGGCAAAAGTGTACAAAAATGCACAAGGAAACAGTAAGTATTGCTTAGTTTGGGTGGTCTACTGGTCGTCATATGATGCAGGATGTTATTTGTTCACTTATGACATGTCCAGTTTATGTTCAGTTTAGTGCTCCCTTCACCCCCACCGCCCACACCTTTTTAAAGAAATTACCGAAATAACTTGCTCTTTGTCACAAATCCATCTCAACAGACACCTCATCCCGAAAGTGTGACATAAATGTATCTCCTGCCTTCAGGACAGGAATTTCATGTTCTCCAACACTCACACTTTTCAAATGGAGACTCTCCTGTCTCTGCCTGGTCCATAATAACATACTCGCCTGACAGATTACTTCCAACACCACTGGTTACATGTCGTGTAATGGAGGTAAAGGAGGCCTAGGTTAACACTCTTGTCTTTTACTGCATGCTATAAAGTACAGACACGTGTGTGTGTGTGTGTGTGTGTGTGTGTGTGTGTGTGTGTGTGTGTGTGTGTGTGTGTGTGTGTGTGTGTGTGTGTGTGTGTGTCAAAAACAGTCACCATAGTGGTGTCTAAAATGTGATTTAACCTGCCGTTGGCTGGTGGACAGCATCTTCTCAGAAATAAAGTGTGGGATTCATCAGAAACTCGGCAGGACAGCACTGATTGGAACAAAGCCTTATCTGTGTTCAGTGTCAGCTGTCGTCGGCCAACCGACGAGCCACTCAAAGAAGGACAAATGTTTTGATTAGCAGTCCCTCCTGGTGTTGCCATGGATATACAAGTGCAACCAAGTTAGGGGTTGAAAGACTATCTCAGCGAAGAAGATGGAGGAGATAAGGAAAGGGGATGTAGGCTTAAGCTTTAAGGTAAATTCGCATGGATTTTTCTTTGAGTGGATTCATGCAGCATACAGCAATAATTCATAGATGTTTAGTAGTACTGAGTCAGAATGTCTGGTATCTTTGCCATGCATAGTGGACAGACAGACAGTGTTTCATTACAAAATAAAAATGAACCTAAACAAACCAGACAAGGTCAATACAACAATACAACACATAGATAGAAGGTCAAGTTGTTGGTTAAACAAACAGAAATCAAACAAAGTAGACAAAACAAGCAATTCAAGCTGCTCAGAAACCTTACGCACAAAATGCCCAAACTAAACATCACACAGACACAGTAACAGCCTTATTTAGTTTTAATCTTATACTTGGAATTCACATTTTATATTTTCATTATTTAAAAGTCCAGGTCAGCAGGCGTGAGTTTGAGCTTTTTACCCGGAACACAATTACATTGTGTTATTCAGTTTCTACCGCAATAATAAATTCATTCTTTCAGCAACAGTTTTAATAAGGATAAATGATAATGAAAATGTTTTTAGATGTCCACACTTTCATTTTCAATCGTTTCCCAAAACGCTTAAGTCGCCGTTCTGTGAACGAGCAAAACATAAGACACTTTGACCTGCGTCATTTCCACCTGGCATTTATTTCATTTCCCGCTCTTTTAAATGTCGTGGCCATGACAAAATTGTTGCAGAATTCTTCCTTTTCACAGTCCATTTTTTAATGTATTCAGTTTGGAGAGTGTTTTCGAAACGCCGTTTCCGTGATGGCCAAAACGGCGAGAAAAATATGCGTTTTTAAATGCAAACGTATTAGTTTGGACATGGCCTATGTCTCTATGTGTGCTGGGAGCAAAGTATATCAAATTCCACACATCCATTACAAATGGAGCTGGTAGCTCAGTGGTTAAGGTATTGGACCTTGGATTGAAAGGGCACAAGATAAAATCCTTGCACTTCCATGCTGCAACTGCTGGGCCCATAACACGCTGTAAATTGTAAAAACCTCTACTGCCTCTTATCTTCCCTCTACTGAAGAACAAATTCTCAAAGGCTTTAAAGTGACATGAAGATGTCAAAAATATAGCGAGAGGTGTTGGGTTCATGGTATAGAAAATAATTCACAAATCTGGTATAAAGTGACCAATATAACCATGGCACTGAATAACTGAAAAGATGTGTAACAGTAGATGTTCTTTCTATTTATTTCCCTCTACTGTTTATGATGGAGTCAGAGGTTTTTTTTTTTTTACATCAGAAAAATGTGTTGCCATATAAAATAAAATAAGAACAAATAATACAATTAAACTTTTCTACTTGGTCATGAGGAAGCCAAAGACGGGTGTTTAAAGCAAAGGCTAACGAATTGTTCTAGACATTTTACAAATCGCAAAGCCTCAGCCCCACCACACCCATTGTGTTCTTCCTAGAGCATTTTAAACTTAATTATTTTGAAGATTTTCCTGGAAAAAAATATGAATGGCAGACTCAGGAATTTGTTTAGGTGGAATTCTCTATTGGCTGAAAAATGCACTGCTTTAATTGCTAATACAATTTATCTTAACTATTTGCCACCTCCCTGTTCGCCATCTCCTGTCTCCCGTAACAATTAAATGAAGCTAACAAATCATTGCACTTCTCATTTTTAAGTGGATGGGGATTAGAAAAGCCCAAATAGGCCTGGATAATTTGTTATATCTTAATTTCACTTCACAGCACTAGCCAGGATAGGTGGAATGAAGACGTGTGCTCTTATAGCATAATTTATCATCCGTAGATGACAAAAGGACACGTGAAGGAAATGATGCAATAAGCGAGTTCGCAGGAATAATAATCTGACGGAATTCTCTCAATCACTTAAACAAGAGCAGCACCTTGGAAAAGGACTTGTTCTCCAGATCATCCTATTCAGTCATTTATTTTGGACAATTGTTTCTTATCGGTTTGGAGAAAGACCCCTGGCTACGAAAGCCTCGCTGCTTATTAGAAATTTTTTCTAACATGGCATCATGTTAGATTTAGAATTTTATACACATTAAAAACTTTCCTCCAGTCTTGCAATGAAAATCATCCTCTGGGGCTATTTAGCTCCTAACTCTTTGATCTGTCGTCGTATTTAATATTCATCAAAGTAAGAGAAATCTGTGGATCAGAGTTCATGTGATGTGAAAGAATAGTTTCAAATTTGACTCTTAGAAATATATTAGCAATGCGAAATATTTCAGCTATGGGAATTATCAGCTATTAAAGAGATCAGAAATAAACTTGGTGTATATATGTGGTATATACAGATATGAACAGCTATAGATACAGATATTACTATGCATAAGACTTATGTATAGTCAACAATGTGCAATATTACTTATTTACACATTGTGTGTAGATATAGTTTAATTATTTGTGTATTCTTTTAAAATACTGTGTAAACTTGTGACGAAAGCTGACTCTAAGAAACGCACAATAATTCCAGTGTTCAGGTACGGCAATGTACCTGTTCAAATGGCAATAAACTTAAAACTTGAACAAAAGTATGTGGACACCCTCTTACCACATGTTGTTCTTTCCCCAAACTGTTGCCAGACAATTGTATAGAATGTCTTTTTTTGCTGTATTTTCCTTCACTGGAACTAAAAGCCTCAAACCTGTTCCTGATGACAATGCCCATGTGAACAAAGCGAGCTCCACAACACAGTGTTGGAGCAAAAGATGCACAGATCCTTCACCTTAACCTCAACCTCTTTGAACACACTTTACAATGAACTGGAACAATGATTTCACCACAGATGTCCTCACTGGACCTCACTGCCTAGTTTCACAAACTCTCTTGTGGCTGAATGAGCCACAAATCCCCACAGTTACACCCTAAAATCTGATGGAAAGATTTTCCAGATGTGAAGAGACAAGATTGTTACGACGGAAAAGTGGGATTATGTCTGGATTAGAATGTTTACTGGGCACATTGTAGTTAAATTTAACATTCTGGTTTTATAAATGTGCAAATTTAGAAATGCATTCTGATTCTGATTAAACCTTGGGTAACCTGTTACATCTGGTTTACATTTGCATATTACAATCTCATAGACTCTTACATTTGGTGACACAAATAATTTATAGTCAAATAAACATTTTAGCTGTACACCTTTCTAGTGGCTAAACCACTCGCAAGTAACAATTTTCAAACTTTGCCAAATATGAATATTATTCCCAGAATTAATGTAATTAATACATAAATAATTAAAGTTTCAATTAAATTCATTAAAGGTTTCGCAATATTAGCCTTTTATCAGGACTGACTACCATACGAGCTTCTGTGTACTACTGTATTACGGGAATTATCTCTTATTGGAATAAGAGCACTCACATAAACCTGTGATTCGATTTCCTTTGTAGGAGTTACTGTTGTAGAAAATTCACCAACACCTTCTGATCAATCAGAGTTGAACCTTCATCAGACCTGTAGTGTTTTACACAGTAGTGCTGATCTGAAGGGGAAAAGAAAACGCTGCCTTCTTTTGGTACTAAATATATTGTTTGGAACCTGGACTAGAATAATGTGCAAGTCTGATTGGAAAGGTTTTGCCATGGAAACTTTTTATTTGCAAAATATGACATGTCTATGTGTTAACACAAGACTGAAATTCATATGTGCACTAAATTGATCACCCTCTATTGCGCACACACACACACACACACACACACACACACACACACACACACACACACACACACACACACACACAAACACACACACACACACACACACTCTATCCTTTGCTCCCTTCTTCTACCTTATTATCTTTTCTACCTGATGATTCTGTAATCAATCCTCTCTCTCTCTCTCTCTCTCTCTCTCTCTCTCTCTCTCTCTCTCTCTCTCTCTCTCTCTCTCTCTCTCTCTCTCTCTATATATATATATATATATATATATATATATATATATATATATATATATATATATATGTGTGTGCGTGCGTGCGTTAGAGGGTGATCAATTTAGTGCACATATGAATTTCAATCTTTCTATAGAAGTCTAGTATGAACAACAAATCAGGTTGAAAAAAAGAGGAACATTAATAAAACAGTTTGACACAAAAGCCGTTTTATAGTTATGAGGCCTGGGAGCAGTTTTTGGTCTGATTTGATAAGATTTGGAGGAGCGATACAGGCCGAAAAAACAGATTCAATAACACTTAATGGTATTTTATGTTTAGCTTTCTTCCTTTCTCTGAGGATTATGTGAAAGATGCCCCCTCCCATCTCCTCTTCTCCACTCATCAACCCCAAGGCCTCTTGCATCTCCCGTTTGTCATTTTTAGGACTCATCATTACGAGCGATCTGTCTTGATTTTCACCATGGAAGCGATGCCGTTGCCTGTAACGCGCTGTGCTTCTGAAGGCATAAACGTGGCATCTTGCTCACTCGCTAATCTTTATTTCACTTGTTTGCCTTGTGTTTGCAGCGGTGCAGACAAATCTTCATTAGAGCTCGAACCATCATATTGCAATCGGGCCGGCCGGGACTGGATCGTATCAGCTTATTTGTTTTTTAGTAGAGTATGAGGAACGGGAAATGAGCTTGTACATTCAGATCAGGAAAAATGAAGACCACCCCCTTCCAATCACACACACACACATGCATGCACACATAAATCTAGTCTTATATTACCAATGCTGCTGGCACAATGTTTATTTGACTATTAGACTATTGTTGCCAGCTGTGCCTTAGGGAGCCGACGCGTCTCTAGTGATAAAACATGCCAGGTTATAAATCCTTAAGTTTGAATTTTTCTTAACAATCCAGATAATTCTGTAGAGGCACGATAATGTAGGAGGGACCATGTAAGTCTTGTTATAGGCTCTATTGCATTTACCCACACTGCATATATGTAGCAGTGTTGGAATATCCATCGAGGGAGAAAAAAATTTGATCAGAATTTGAGTAAAAGACTTTTTCTTCTTTTTTCTTCTTCATTTATTTTATTTATTAGGGCTACTATCTAATCTCACGTTAATATCTGCCTCTGAACATCCCACTGTGTAAAAAGTGACAAATGCAGTCTGCCTAAAAATGTCTAAAACCTCACTGGCTAAGTGCGATCTCCTCACACAGAGAATGTCATGCTTTGATTATCGTCGGGTTTGCGGCATGCTGTTGTGAAACGGTCTAATTAGTTCACTTTGTAATCAGATACCTGCTGTCAAAATGTTGCCGACGCTCCTGCTCCATCACATCGCCATTAAAACAGACAAGATAGCTTGCATAATCTGTATAGAAAACAGTGGACAATGTTTTCATGTTTGACATCAGATTTGATTCTTCAGGGCTTGGTGCTTTTCTTTTACAGTTGAAGCTTACAGGTTAATTTCAATTTATATATATATATATATATATATATATATATATATATATATATATATATATATATATATATATATATATATATATATATGCAGTACAGACCAAAAGTTTGGACACACCTTCTCATTCAAAGAGTTTTCTTTATTTTCATGACTATGAAAATTGTAGATTCACACTAAAGGCATCAAAACTATGAATTAACACATGTGGAATAATATATGGAATTATATACATAACAAAAAAGTGTGAAACAACTGAAAAATATCATATTCTAGGTTCTTCAAAGTAGCCACCTTTTGCTTTGATTACTGCTTTGCACACTCTTGGCATTCTCTTGATGAGCTTCAAGAGGTAGTCACCTGAAATGGTCTTCCAACAGTCTTGAAGGAGTTCCAACAGTCTTGAAGGAGATCAGGTATAACATTATGACAGGTGTGAATAACACTGATTATCTTTTCATCAGGGCACCTGTTAATGAGTGGATTTATTAGGCAGCAAGTAAACATTTTGTCCTCAAAGTTGACGTGTTAGCAGCAGGAAAAATTAGTTTGAAAAGAGTTTGACGAGGGCTAAATTGTGAAGGCTAGACGACTGGGTCAAAGAATCTCCAAAATTGCAGCTCTTGTGGGATGTTCCTGGTCCGCAAAAATAGTTAAAGGAAGAAGGAAAGGGGTGGGAAGTAATGTACTTTGTTACTGTACTTATGTAGATTCTTCTAGTATCAGTACTTTACTTCAACTTTTTACTTTCACTCATTAAATTTTTACACAAATATCTGTACTTTCTACTTCTTACATTTTAAACCAGACTCATTACTTAAGTTCTAATCTATTTGGTGACACGATCAATATTTTTTCTTTTCATTGCGCACTGTTTTCAGCCCATCAACCTAATTCTTTTCATTGATCAGCTTTTTCAATCTACCACTGGTGTATCATTTCCTGCCTCTCACACACCACTGATGTAGGCTAGTTTACAAAGATAACAATGAGCAGGCAGAAAGAAACAAGAAGTGTGTAGTTAACGTGGATGAGACAGAGGGAGACAGTGACTGAGAACAGAGACATTCCTGATCACCTGATAATCATTATCTTTTCTCTGCTTGTGTTCTATATGGTGGATGTTCAACCTGGATACATTAATTAGGTAACAAAATTAGAAATTAATTTGTATTTATATGAAGTGAGGTCCAGCGTGACACTTAAACAGGTAGTAGTAATGGTTACGTTTTACTTAAGTACATGTCAGAGCCCAAACTTCTTTACTTTAACTTGAGTGAAAAAGTGTAGTCAGAACTTTTACCAGAGTCTTTTAAAACATGAGTATCTGTACTTCTACTTGAGTGAAGGATGTGTGTACTTTTGCCACCTCTAAAAGGAACAATGGTAGACGTGGGGAGCGAAGGCTGGTCTGTGTGCTCCGATCCAACAGACGAGCTGCTGTATCTCAAATTGCTGGAGAAGTTAATGCTGTTAATGTTCGATTGGTCAGGACTGTTTTGGCAGCAAAAGGTGGACCAACACAATATTAGACAGATGGTTATAATGTTAGGTCTGGTCAGTGGTCATAAAGTTATGCCTGATTAGTGTACATTAAATCTGTCTCTAAATGCATCCTGAAGTGTGTGAAGGAAACATATAATTCTACTTTATAAAATAAGCTTCAGAGTGTGTATATACACACACACTTAAATGATCATATTCATTCATTCATTTGCCCTATCATCTACTATACTGATCTGTGCTGCATAGTCACTATATTTATTATTTTACTGCCTTGCGCTAAATGTTTGCACACGTTAGTTGTGTGTTTTTGCCCTACCTTGTGTTAATTTATATGGTTTTATGTAGAACCTTGTTCCTGGAGGAACATTGTTTAGTTTTACTGTGCTCTGTACTTTATATGGCTAAAATAACAAAAAAAATCCTACTTGACTCGAAAAAGCAATTACTGCAAAGTTCTTGCTCCATTTGTGTTTCCCGAAAAGTTCAGAGGTGCCTTTAGGACTTAAAAAAAAGTATTGCATATCAGAAGCAGGTATGATTGGTGACGTACCCCCCCCCCCCCCCTCCAAATATATAATAGATCTAATAGATTTTCAGAATAAATGGCGCAGAGGCGCATGGCTGCCGTTTATGCGTGACGCATTTGCCTTGGGTTAAGCACCTGAAATGTCACCACCTCATCCGTTCACATATTAATGCCTTCCATCTGATCCGGCGCTGATAGATAAATGAGATCTGAAATGCACTTGTGGCAATGACCCCAACTTTCTGATAGGAATGTTCACTCAAAGGTCGAGCTGCTCAGAACTGACCCTGAATTATGCATTTATTAATCGGAAATGAACTTCGGTCCACGTTCTGTAAAATATATATGAGGACTGTTTAAATGAACAAATGTACACAGACTGTCCACTTTATTAGGAACATTTACATTCTTAAAAATGCGATTTATTATCCAACGGTTTCAGGGAAGGTTGAATAAAAATGCGGGAAAAAAACAAGGAAAACAGGAAGCGTTCAGTGAGCAGCAAGGTGGAAATGATGAATTAAATGATGATTGAGTAGAGGTTGAAGCTGCCAGTAACTTAATAGGCACTCTTCACAACTGCAGTGAGCTGTAAAGTATCTCTGAAGGGGCAATACGAGGTGGTATCAAAATATTTCGAGACGGTGATGTGCTGTTCTGACCACAATGTCTGCGATTTTATCGTGGACAGCAAGTTAGAACAAATAGCAAATGTGAAATTCTGCGTGAAACTGGGCAAATCTGCAACAGAGACGTTTGACATGACATACGTTTGACATACGGCGATGCTGCACCGAGTCGTTCGAGCTGTTTTGATTGGCACACACCTCAATAGCGGAAAAACATCACTGAAAGACGATGAGAGATCAGGAAGACCTTCGACAAGCTCAACCTGCGTAAATGCCGAAACCATTCAGCAACTTGATTGGCGGAGAACAATCCACATGATCTCACTTCCGCACAAACCCTACTCACCAGATTTCGCTCTTGTGGACTTCATCCTTTTTCCAAAGAGCAAGAACCAGTTCAAAGGCCATCGCTTTGACACCATTGCTGAGATCCAGTCACAGAAGGTGCTTGACAAACTTCAAAAGGAATAATTCCAGGACACATTCCAGAACTGGCAAGGACACTTGGACTGCCGTATTACTGGTATTAAAGGTGAGAGTGTCTAAAAGTAGATAAATTAAGTACTTTCTTGTAAACAGAGCTAGTCTCAAAACTTTTTGATACCACCTTGTATGTTAAACCATGAGGGAGGAGAGGCTACATCAACAGAAGACCACATCAGGTTTTGGTTCTATCAAGAAAGAACAGGAATTTTAGGCTACAGAGTGCACATGCTCACCCAAACTATAAAATGTTGCTTGACTGTTTTTCCATTGTTTTGCAATTGCTTCAGTCTAGCACCCACAGGACTAAGTGATACGATTTGCGGATATATAGGTGTTCCTAATAATATGGATGGTGATTTTATGTGTTTACTTCTTTTAGGATGAAATCCTAGAGCCAAAAAAACCCCTTATAATTCATCTCATCAAAAGCTTTTCGAGTGCATGCTAATACCCCTCAACCCCTACTGCCAGCGAAAAAGCACGATGAAACAAACAAATTTACATATAATGTGACCTGGCATGATAAGAGCATTGCCTCTCGCTCTGAGGCTGTGTTGATTAATAGATGTTCTTTCTGCGGGATTGTCAAATTAGTGATTGCGCTGCGGATAATTATGTGTGTCAATCACGGCATGGCACCTTGACGATCTCGCCGGCAGTGGATTATGCGGAGACGGAGTGATCAAGGCCATGAGAACGGCTGCGTCTCCCGTGGGGAAGGGCGCCGGCGTAAATTTACCCCGTCAATCAGCGCTCAGCCCTGGATGCCTAGTGCAAGGTCGAGTCAGCGGGCTCAGTAGCAGGAAGCGTGAAACTGCAAGGATTTGATCTCGTTTTGGCTGTCTTGATCATTCTCCATCATTTTTAGTAATTAAGTAAATGAATAGTATTGCACCCCTATTAAGAATTTCAAAATAATAAATCATAATTACACATGGAGCCGAAGTTTAATTTGGAATATATTTATGTGACAGAGTGTAATAAGGGTGAATGCAATTTATTATTATTAATAATAATAAAAATAATAATAATAATAATAATAATAATAATAATAATAATAATAATAATAATATTTATTTATTTATTTATTTATTTATTTATTTATTTATTTACTTTTATTCCTTTAATACCACAATGGCTATCCTTTTCTAGTTACATTTCATGATTCGAAAATTTGTTTTTAATTATTATATTTATTATTATTTTAGACAGCCTTTCCTTCATCATCCTTTCTTACAGCTGAAACAAACAATCATACAAAAGAAAAAAAAACAATTATGTATTACTGATAAATAAAAGACAATCAGGGGAAAAAAGACTCCTATGTCCATTGTAGTGGAAAAACAAAAAACTGACCATTATATGAAGCACTGACACTGGAGACTCTTTGACACACTGTTAAATAGAAAGTTTTAGCATATTAACATGTTTGTTTGTTTGTTTTTTATTATCTTTCATATTATCATTATTTTGTTCATATTTTAGTTCTTTTTTGAATGCTAGTTATTATTAATGCTGATGTCATCTTACAAGACTGAGAACTTATAAATATATATTTATATACACCTTGCTGCTACTGTAGAGCATCTCCACACTATCTAGAAATGACAATTTAACAGCACTGTGGTATAAAAAATGCTAATAAAAATATCTGAAGCATTAATTATTCATCTGATGTATCTACTATTTCTGCTCATGATTAGACTATGCATGTTTTTTTTTTTTATTTCAATGAGAACAGGCATAATAAATGAAAGATAAACTATTAGTTTAGATGCATATACTTCAATCATCTCTATTTCCATTTGTAATGTACTAATTACACTTATATAGATGCTACTAGTTACTACATTTGCATTTACATTTGCGGCATTTAGCAGACGCCCTTGTCCAGAGCGACGTAGCAATGAATAAATCCACACTGGTACACTAGATTACAAACTTAATAGAAATATAACTCTTGAATTCTACAAAGCAAACTTGGTAAGTGCTAATTTTAGTGTTTCAGGAAGAGGTAGGTCATCAACCGTCACTTGAATATAGCCAGGGACTCCGCTGTACAGACATCTAGGGGACGTTCATTCCACCACCTCGGTGCCAGAACAGAGAAGAGCCTTGAAGTATACTTACCTCTCATTCTGAGAGTAGGTGGTACCAGTCTAGCAGTGCTGGAGGATCTCAGACAGCTTGGTGCAGTGCGAGGTGTGATGAGGTCTCTGAGGTAGGATGGTGCTGGTCCATTTTTGGCCTTGTAGGCAAGCATTAGTGTTTTGAATCTGATACGTGCAGCTACGGGAAGCCAGTGAAGAGAGCGCAGCAGTGGGGTGGTATGGGAGAACTTGGGCAGACTGAACACAAGTCATGCAGCTGCGTTTTGGATCATTTGCATTAGATAGCATTCAGAGGAAGATCTGCCAGCAGAGAGTTGCAGTAGTCCAATCTTAAAATGACAAGAGACTGAACAAGCACCTGGGCAGCCTGTGTGGACAGAAATGGTCGAATCCTTCCGATGTTGTAGAGCAGAAATCGACAGGAACGAGCCACATCAGCGATATGTGAGAAGAAGTACAGTTGATTGTCCATAGTTACCAGTGGCAGTGGCTGAAGGGCAAAGCAGTGTGTCATGAAGAATTTTTCGGAGATCTTGACCTGGAGTTGAATCACCTGGGATGACCAGCAGTTCTGTTTTGCTGGGGTTGAGTTTTAGTTAATAAGCACTCATTCATGAAGGTATGTCTGTCAAGCATGCCGAGATCTGAGCAGAAGCTGTGGTATCTGATGGGGGGAAAGAACAGAGGAGTTGAGTGTCATCTGCATAGCAGTGGTAAGAAAACCCATGTGAGGATATGACTTCACCAATGGAGTGGGTATAGAGGGAGAAAAAGAGGGGACCAAGTACCGAACCTTGTGAAAGTTAAGGTCTGGCAGATTTTATGAAAGCCAGGGTGTGGGACAAGAAGTCTTCTTAGGTTTTGTAGTCAAGGGGCAGAGGAGGTTCCTGGTTGAGGAAAGAGATGAGTAGAAGGAGTCAGTAGCAAAGTCCAAGGGTAGAGAGGAAAAGGAGTCAGGAAGAGATGAAAGAGTACAGGAAGCTGTACTCTTTGGTGTTACTAATATACACCATATGGATAAAAGTATCACAAGGGCACATTATTTTTCAGCCATATGTAAATCTTTCCCAAACTGTTGTTGTACAGGATGTATGTGGATGTGGTATCATAAAAATTTTCCCTTCATTTGAATTAGAAGACCCAAACATCTACCAGCATGACAAAGTTTCTGTACAGAAAGAAAGCTCCATGAAGATATCCTTTACATAGGTTGGAATCAAACCTTGAGTGGCCTGCTATAGAGCTATTGAACACCTAAACCGCTTTGAGATGAACATGAATGCTGACTGCACCCCAGATCTCACCTACATCAGTACCTGACTTTATTCACACCACTGTGGAAAAAATGATCACAAATCTCCACAAGCACACTTCAAAATCTGCTGAAACATCTTCCCAAAAGAGTGGAGGTTATTAATAAATATGGAATTTGCTGTTTAAAAAAAAAAAAAACGGACTTTTGGCCAGGTTTCAATAAGCTTATGTCGATATTTTGTGTATAACCACAATCACAGTAAAGTCTGGTTAGATGGTTGGTCAGATGGGTATCGACTTTAAGCGCATGTCTTCCTGTTTAAGCTTTAAGTGAAAGAGTACTGCAGAGCATTGAAAGCTGCAGTCAGCAGTGATTGATTCAGCCTTTAGCACAAATGTGATCGGGAGAATTAATTTGCCCCAAAACAGCCTCTTATTTCTACTTGCTTTTGTGTTCATTGAGTGCACCGAGTGCGGACGTCCTTCAAGAAGTTCCACAAGCTCAGGTAAAGCACGAAGCAAGAAGTTTTCATGCATTTGGAAAATGGGTCTATGACCATTCAAGCTATTGTGATATTAGATGTTATAGATTGATAATGAAATTATTCAAAATGAGCAAATCATTAATTCTCAATGTCACTGAGCAATGGGGGTGCAAGAAAATATCGATAGACATGAGTATCACGATATTTGGTTTTCCGATACTGCATCAATTCCCAAAATTAAAAAAACAAATTATTCATGGCAGTTGTTTCGTTTTGAGTTTATATCCCAACCGCTAGATAGCCAGCAGTCTTCTTATCTCTGAAGAAAGTACTAGCATAAGAGCATGCCATTAATATTAGCTTTAATTTACACCAGTTTCTGGGGGTGTAAAAATGATTAGGTGTATTACTACATATCCGATTCCTAAAATAAGCAATATCCCAATATATCATCTTGCTTATAGTATCGCAATGTATCGCAAAATAATGTATCACAACTGCCAGATTCTTTCCAATACACATCCCTATAGGAAACCGCATTCATTAAATTATTTTCTTTCTTTTTTTTTGTATTTCCATAATGTCTTACTGTTTCCATGCAGTGTTTTCTTTATACTCCAAACCTGCCATGCAGAAAAGAGTTTTCTGCCTTTTTCTTGTTTTCTGTCGACTCGCAAAGCTCAAGCTTGCCAATTCAGGAGGTCAAACCTTGCTTCGAAAGAAAGCCAAAATCATCTGCTACCAGAAATGAATGTGCTTTTCACGTCCTGCCTGATTTCCGTTCCAATGGAGTGGCTTTTACGCAGGCTTTTTTTATTTCGCTGATCTCCTGTATACAAATCGATGTCAAAAATCAAAACAGCGAAACCGTGAAACCTTTGAGATCTGTCTATATTATTAATTTATAACCACACAAAGAGCATAAACGGAGTACAAATTTACTAGTACTTGAACAAACTAGACACGAGACACAAGCAGTAACTGTCAAATCGCAGCTCCCAGCAGCACTCAGACTCCAACTGACAAAACATTTGCACACTCTACTGCTCACAATCACCCAGCTATACAAACACACAGACACACACACACACACACACACACACACACACACACACACACACATACACACTTTAAAAGACTCTTGTTCATACAGACATGGCAAAGATTACACTCTAGTACATTTTTTATATTGCTGTTTAAACTGATCGCATTTTCGCAGATTTTATTACGATTTTAAATATATTAGTCATGCCTCCTAATGCTAGATTAGTTTCTTATTTTGTTATGCACTGTACAGACAAATAAGCATTACTTTTCAAAAGATATATCGCCTATTAAAAGAACATTATTACTATCATAATGACCATTTCATATTAATTTACATACTTATGCATATGCACATGGTCGGTGGGTGAATCTAATATAGAATTAGGTTGATTTTACCAACAAAAGCTAAAATTGTCAAATTTAAAGCTACATTTTAACCAAATAAATCTATCGATTGTTTTTTATAAATGGATATTGGATAAAAAACAAACAAACATAACACTCCTTCTAAAATAGTACTGAACTTTATTACAAAAATAAAACAAAACAGTACTGAATCATAAAAACGTGATAAAGAAAAGAAATATGAGTATAAATAATTATAATATTAATATAATAATATAATTATAATATCGCTCTGTGCAACGCGCTGTCTCACTTGTAACAACAAAAAGCATGTGGCGTCATTGATTCGCCCCTAGAGGCCGCTCTCGTAATGAGAGCGGACCGTAAGCCGGAAAAACTATCTGCATGGATTTTTGCAGAGGGCCGATAGTTCCAGCAATCTATTGTTGACTTGACCTCTATTAATAACTACACGAGATTTTAGTTTGAAAGTCAAACTTTATTATCAAATACAGATATGATATGAATAAAACATTTAAAATGAAAATTTCTAGATATGTCTCTGGCATTGTTCAGACTGCTGTTTCCTATTTGGGGGGGGTTGTTATAGTTTGGGGACCTCTGATGTAGTTGATTCATTTCTGCCCGTGTTTTGTTTTTAGTCTGCCATCTCTGCCCATCTTTAGTCTGTAGATCATTTGAACTTTGTTTTTTAACCTCACACATTAATTCGGATCTTTCTTTCTGTTTGTCATTACAGCTGCAAAGCTACAATTGTATCTGCATTTAAAAAGCATACTAACCAGCAAGCTGCTGTTCCTGCTGATGCTTTGAATAGAAATTGAATTTTATTATTATTATTTTTATTTTTATGTTGCCCTCCCTTGCTCTTTTAAGTTAGCACATTGTAGAGCAAATTGAGGCTTCTCAAAAAGAAAAAAAAAAAGAAAAAAAAACACACAATATAAAGCTGTAGCTGAAAACAAATCACAGAGAATTCGATTTCGGGTTATTCCGAAATTTTATTATTATTATTTTTATTTTTATGTTGCCCTCCCTTGCTCTTTTAAGTTAGCACATTGTAGAGCAAATTGAGGCTTCTCAAAAAGAAAAAAAAAAAGAAAAAAAAACACACAATATAAAGCTGTAGCTGAAAACAAATCACAGAGAATTCGATTTCGGGTTATTCCGTCATTCTTTTGACTTTCACTTCACTTTAACATGCTGTTTCTAACCCCTGCACGGATACAACGGTGAAGTGGGATTCTATCAAATAACTATGAGAAACAAGAGGGGGGAAAAAAAAGAAACAGATATTTACACGTTGTACTCTCATGTCTTGTACTGACATGTATCACTGTAAAGGAAAGGAAAATGAAGAAAAAAAAAAAGCTATGGATGTAAAGCGAGCACTTCACTTTGATAGGCTATTAGTAATGCTCTTATTGCTAGAATACTGCTCCCAAAACCGTTCCGAAAGCAGTGAAGTGAGCGCAGACCCGATTTCTCTCGGATGCATTTCGAAGCCCGTTAATGCTCTTCGCCGCTTTAAGCGCCGCTGTCGTTTAGGGCACGCGGAGCCCTGCGGGGCCCTTCGTTTGGTTTGAGCAGAAGACGAGCCTGAGGGACTGGTGAAGTGTCAGTCCGCATCTTCTTCATGCCAGAACACACTCCAGAGCTGATTCGCATGAAAAAAATAAATTTCTGGCGTCATCCCTCTTCCCCTCTTCGCGTGTTCGCCCCCATCGCTGCTTCATGGAACATCTTAGTTAATGTTTATTTAGGGAAAGTCAGGGAGAGGGAAAGAGAATTATAGACACCACTGACAAGTCTGTAAGAAGATAGCACTCTATTAAAATCAATACTCACCAGCACACACACACAAGCCCGCTGTACTCTATTGTTTGGAGACAGTATATTTGTGAAGCCTTTTTAAACATTTGCCATGAACTCTATTTGTTTCATTAACTTTGCCTCACCAGGTGATAAAAATGAGACGTGTACAATACACATCTGTCGACATCTGAATTACAACACACCATGTTAATCCTGGCTTCTTATTCGCCGTCTTTTACAAACACTAATGTGTAGATCCAGGCCTCGGAGTGTTCACGCGTTGGTTTCTCTCCCACCGCTCAGCCCCACGGTGCTCCTCTTCTGGTTTTACCAATCGGCTGTTAGACGTGAGCATGCTCCTCACTGCGCCGTGTGCCATGCTCAACTGGCAACGCAGCTGGCACTCACAACATGACAGAGGAGGAGGAGGAAGGCTGAAGATACGGCCATCTGGATAGTGAAGCAGAAGGCTCACAGATGCGATCGAGCTCAAAAAACAAGACAGAGGTTGTTTTTTTTTTCCTTCTGGAGCTTACAGCACACGTTAGCTCTCTATACTCGTCCAGGTGGTGGACAAATTATCACCCTAAATGATCTCACTAATCATTTTCTTTTATTAACATGTGATATTTAGTGGTTTTCGTTTGTCAGGTATTTCAGTTTTTAGTTCTTCTTTAATAGGTTAGTGATCTAAAATATCCACACTGATGATAGAGGTGCCCGATAGATTTAGTTTAGTTACTTCATCTCCACCTGACCCTGCAGCACTTTTGGTCTGTTTGTATTTTTACCTCTTTTCTTGTACACTCTGCTCAAACAGGTCAGTTTCCAAAGCTTTTGAGCTTTTCATGCTTATACCGCAAGCAACATCGTCACTCCTGTCACGTCCTAGATCACTAACTAACCTTGCTAATTCTTGCTGCTGTAACTCCTTCTACTTGCTCCAATAAGTATACGCCCAACCCATCTAGCTGCCTAGTCTTACGCCATGTCCACACTAATACATGTTCATTTAAAAAAAAACAGGTATTTTTCTTACCGTTTTGTCTTTTCATCCACACTGTGATTGTTTTTAGTTAAAGAAAAGGTAGCTTTTTAAAAACGGCCTCTATAGTGGATCAATTAAAAAAACGCTGTTGTTTTTGCGTTGCAGTGTGGACTGTGAAACGTGGCTTTAGAAAACAATGATGTGTTTTTAATAATTGGCGCCCCGGTTTTTTTTTCCCAAAGAGTCGGAATGTAAATAAACGCCTGGTGGAAATGACGCAGATCGAAAAGTCTTATGTAAGCGTTTCCAGACGTTTCAGTGTGGATGAACAACTTTTGGGAAATAATCGCAAAAAAAAAGTGGATTTTTCTTTTCTTTTATTTTTTTTTATGAAAATGCTATTTTCAAAATTGTCCTGATTATTGTGGACATAGCCTAAGTCATTTGGAAAATTATTACCTATAGTACAATGATTAAAGTAATATTAGGTTTTGGTTACTGGGATTTGGTGGCTTAGTGTTTAAGGCATTGTATGTAGGTCGTGACTTCAAATCTCAGCCACACCAAGCTGCCACTCCTGGGCCCTTGAGCAAGACTCTCAACCCCAGAGCTGCTCAGTTGTATGAATGAGATAACCACTGAATTCTCGCTCATGTCCACCTCTGTGGCTCATTTATCTGTGGACTTTCTGCCTAGGTTTTAAGAATCGTGGTAACTCTGGGTAACTTCAGTAGAGTACCTCTGAGGGCATTGCAGCATCCCAATTAATTTCTGCAGCGGTAGACTGCAATAATTAGCAGTGAACAGGACTTGTATACATGAGGTGGTGACTACATTCAAGAAAGTGTTTGTCGGGATTATGGCACTATGTTTTGCGTCACACCGCACCTCACTAAACAATGTCTCATAACTTTCTTTGCACCTGTTAATGAGCACTGGTATACAGTATATGCCTCACCTTACACTGCCTTCATTTTCTCATGTTTATTATGCATGTTG
Source organism: Silurus aristotelis (assembly GCF_946808225.1). Taxonomy (NCBI): domain Eukaryota; kingdom Metazoa; phylum Chordata; class Actinopteri; order Siluriformes; family Siluridae; genus Silurus; species Silurus aristotelis. The sequence goes on along the minus strand of NC_139583.1, from coordinate 5,985,432 downwards.
TATGGTCAAGATTATGTTCCTCTTGTTCCAGTTACTTTACATGCGTTCTTTTTTGTGTTTTGCACCATAAATAATTATCTGCACTTACGCCCGTAAATAGGTCCTGAAGGCCATGCTGGAGATACAAGTTTGTAAGACTTCATGCAGCACTTCTAAGGAGATAAATTTGAAATGTAAAAACCATTACTGATTATACGCACACACTGTAGACATTCATTTAATTAATACACATGTAGCATGGATGAAAATAGAGAATTATCAGGAAAGGCTGTTGTTTTTCCCTTAATCATTGTTGGCTTTGAGCCATGATGAACGAATCCTTTGCAAATAATCGCAAGCAAATACACATGCACACATACAGAAAAGGCATTACAATTAAATAAGTACTGCCACTTAGGGGCAAAGCCTACTAGGCTTGAATGATGAAGTGTGCAATATATGTGATGATATTCCCACTCCATTTTTTTTTTTTCTCCTTTGGTGTGTGTCTTGATTTAATAATAGGAAAGCAGATTGCAGGATCCGCCGGGGAGAATTTGTATAAATCAATCTGCGGACGTGTGTTTACCTCTTAACAAGCCTATCTATCACATCACACTCGGAGAAGGATAGAAGACTGAGGGACTATTTTTCACCTAATACAATACTTTCACGCCGCCGTTCCTGTGATCAATTACATCGCCGTGTTATTTTGGTTGGACTTGAATTTTTTTCTCTTCCCGTTCTTATCTACAGAAGTCTCGTTCTCCGCACGTCTTCTTTTCTCTGCTTGTAATCTGAAAAAAAGGGTATAAGTAGCAATTGTGCTGTCCTCAGATGTCTCAGAGAAAGCTTAAATAACCCCAGCTTTGTCTTTAGATTGCGTGTGTGTGTGTGTGTGTGTGTGTGTGTGAGGGAATAGATATTAGAGACGGTTGAACAGTTCAGCACCACAGCCATCAATCCGCTCCATTACATTTCTTTACAAGCACGCATTTCTCCATCCTACCCTATAAGAGTGACAAACCATAGGGCTCATTATTTCTTTATGTGTCAGTGTGGGAGACATGGTAATAAAGGCATGGTACAGTGTAAAATGAAAGACATTCAACCTACTGCATTGGAGTGGATCTATTTCTGAGAAGATACATGTATTTACACGCTCATATAACTTTAACATATCATTCAGCGATATGATAGGATGTAAAGGGCTCATGTGACACCTTGATGGTAGGAAAGACCAATTTCGAATGGCTTAACAGAAAACAATCTTCCCCACACAACCAAAGAAAAAGAGGCGTGCTGGAATGTAAAAGCTTTCATAAAGATGAACTACTATGATCAAATACTGTATCAGTAAAGAAAAAAAAAAGTAGTGGTTCAGGAATCTACTTTGTGAATCACTAATTCGTTCATTCATTCATTCATTTTCCAATGAGTAAAAATTTGATCCTGGTCATGGCACCAGTGTATGTGGAAAGGTGGCATTAGTTGGGAGTACATAATGGATTATAGGGTTGCAAAGGGGAGGAAATCTCAGGTACATTTTAGGAAAATTTCAATGGGAATTTCATCTGGGGGATTTTTTTTTACATATTTCAAGTTGGAAAATTACCAGGATTTCATTGGAATTAATTAGAAATTAGGGAAAATGTATATAAACTGTATCATATACAAAAATAAATAGCAACATTTTGTTCGGTCACAAGTTCCCTGGTGGTCTAGTGGTTAGGATGCGGCGCTCTCAACGCTGCAGCCCAGGTTCGATCCCGGTCAGGGAACCAACCCCGGCCACTCTTAGTGCCGGTCCCAAGTTAAGATAAATGGGGAGGGTTGCATTATGAAGAGCATCCAGCGTAAAAACATGTGCAATCAAACATGCGGATCATGAATACGGATGATCCACTGAGGCGACACCTAACGGGAAAAGCCAAAAGAAAGAATTTTGTTTGGTCATAAGCTGACATGCATGCAGGAAACTTGCATGCAAACTAATACAGATTTTTTTAAATGAAATTTTTTTTACTTAAAATTTAATTGTTAGTATAATTTTGTTGCACAATTATCGCACAAAAGAAGTTTTAAACCTAATAAAACATTTATAATATGTATATATTTTATGGGAATACTCACCAAGATAGACATATTTGACAGTGTTTTGTAAACAGGATTCAATAAATGATGTGTGTCATGTTGTAGAAAAATGCACGGTGCATGTATGGGGTGTGGCCTCAATTACCCTACTGTAAGTGTGCTGTGTGTGATTGATGAATGTGCAGGGAATCTGAAATTGCATTGAATCTGGTTGTGTAAACCCAGATTTTCCTGCAAGATTTTTTTCTAACTACATTCAAGTTCCATGTTATAGGCTTGCAAATTCCCAGTTTATTCCCATTAATTACCAAATATTCCCTTAATTCCCATTGAAAGTTATCAGTCTTTTTGGAATTTTGCATCTACTTGAATCTACATACATTCACACTCAATTTGATAACTAAGGACTATTTTGTATAGCTATTCTATATACTTGTGTGTCAACTGGGAGAACATGAACAGAAATATTGGTGCTATCATACTGTTTGTAAAAAATAAATGGCCTACAATTTCATACTATGGTTTGATGATGATGTCAACAATGTACCAGATGATATATGACTGCATGATACTATAGGTAGGAACTGATGAAGCCCCGTGTAATAATACTATTTGAACGGCCAGAAGGCCACTTTAACGCAAAAGGACTTGGATTATTTCTTCTATTTGTCCTGCACTGTAAACTCACACCTCTCTTAAGGGGCACAATTAGCAAAAGACACAACCTACGATCTTATCTAATGTAATCCACAGTGTTGACAGACAGGTAAGACTCCCACTGCGCCATTAACATGATATATAAATTTTAATGAATTTTAATGGCTAAGGGGAATATTCGATGGTGCTCTTGTAACTCTGAAATGGGCACAAGGTGTTCCAACTGTCACACCAGAGTTTGACATATGAATTCTGCTTTTCTTTTTCTCCCAGGGGCCCTTACTGTGTTTTCCCAGCAACCCCAAGATTTGGTGGTAGTTGCTGGCCAACCGGTTACTCTTCCGTGCTCCATTCCTGGTTACCATGGTGTTGTGCTGTGGATCAAAGATGGCCTGGCTTTGGGTGTTGGCCGAGACCTATCAGGTAGGAAAGACAACAGGTCCTTTACAAAATAAATGAATGTAGAAAGGTGATTTATCTGTGTTTTCCTCATATTTTGAGGTTGTTTTTTATCCTATTCCTACCCACCCTTGACCAGTCCCTCCTGCTTAAGGAACAGTTTGATCAACCTGCCTGATGCCACAAAAGTTGAATACCGAATGGAAAGATTACGCGATTCTATGCGCACCCACAGAAAGTTTGATCAATCCTACCTTCTACCACACATATTCTGATCAATCCCACCCACTCCCTCTGAATATTTGCTCAATCCTACAAACACCCACAACAAGTTTGATCAATCCTACCTTCTCGCACTGTTTATTTCCACCCACTCTGAAAGAAATTATGTTAAATCCTACCCACTTGCAAAGAAAGTTGGTTCTATTGCACCTTATTTAATAAACCCTACCTGCTCTTGCTCACTCCCAAGGAAACTTTTGACAAGCCCTGTCCACTTCCATGGAAAATGTATCCTATCTCGTTTACTCTCACAGAAACTTTTAGCACTTCCTTCCCCATCACTTTTGCAGAAACTTTCATCAATTTAAAATTCTCCCACAGTTAAAATATTTTCCACTGGCTTTTAGTATTTTTCAACAAAGTAAGTCGGCTCTCTCTCTCTTTAAATATAAACAAATTAGTAATTAAAGCCCTTTGACTATATTTAAGCATTGAGCTGGATGAAGCGCTTCCTGATAATAAACAAGCAAATTCACATACCACATTATGCAGCACTGTACACTCACCCAGTATGCGCTCATATTAATGACCGTGGCTTTGCCTTGTCCCTTGCGCTTCATCTGACCACCCACTCTCACCCAAATAAAAGATAAAACTGCCCAGTCCTATGAAGTTTTGTTAAATACCATGGGCAAAATAACATCCCTGGCATCAGCATCCAAAATGAAACATTCAATATCTTTGAAGTTTTTTAATTATGCACTCACTTACTGTGTTGTGGCAGTTTCCATTAGGAAAAATATTATCAAGATATCATCATCATCCTCATCTTTCTTATCGTCATCATTTTCAAATAAATATAAATGATCCTTCAAATAAATAGAAATCCTAAATATACGTTTAAGATTCAGTAAATCCTACAATGTTTGTTTTAAAACAGCTTCTGGTGAACAAATTACATGTAAATGGATTTTCAGCATGGGCATTAATGGTTTATGAGAAGTAATCTGCAAATGAAAAACAATTTTAGCACCATTCACTTGTCACATTGCTGTAGGTGGTTCTTGGCCATACTAACGACTGAACATGACTTGGGAGAATAACTCATTTTTGCAAAATCAAAATGTCAATGAAAATGTAACCAGTTCATCAGTGCTACAGTACTATAGAGTTTTATTATTAGTAGCAGTAGCAGTAGTAGTAGTAGTAGCAGCGGTAGTAACAGTAGTAGTAGCAGTTGTAGTAGTAGTAGTAGTAATAGTAGTAGTCGTAGTAGTACTAGTAGTAGAATCAGTAGTAGTAGTAGTTGTAGTAGTAATAGTAGTAGTAGTAGTAGTAGCAGCAGCAGTAGTAGTAGTAGTAGTAGTAGTAGTAGCAGTAGCGGTAGTAGTAGCAGTACTAGTAGTAGTAGCAGTATTAGCAGTTGTAGTAGTAGCAGTAGTAGTAGTAGTAGTAGTAGTAGTAGTAGTAGTACTAGTAGTAGTAGTAATAGTAGTAGCAGTAATAATAGCAGTAGTAGTAGCAGTATTAGCAGTTGTAGTAGTAGTAGTAGCAGCAGTAGAAGTAGCAGTACTAGTAGCAGTAGTAGTAGCAGTATTAGCAGTTGTAGTAGTAGTAGTAGTAGTAGTAATAGTAGTAGTCGTCGTAGTAGTAATAGTAGTAGAATCAGTAGTAGTAGTAGTTGTAGTAGTAATAGTAGTAGTAGTAGTAGCAGCAGCAGTAGTAGTAGTAGTAGTAGTAGCAGTAGCAGTAGTAGTAGCAGTACTAGTAGTTGTAGCAGTAGTAGTAGCAGTATTAGCAGTTGTAGTAGTAGCAGTAGTAGTAGTAGTAGTAGTAGTAGTAGTACTAGTAGTAGTAGTAATAGTAGTAGCAGTAGTAGTAGCAGTAGTAGTAGTAGCAGTATTAGCAGTTGTAGTAGTAGTAGTAGTAGCAGTAGAAGTAGCAGTACTAGTAGCAGTAGTAGTAGCAGTATTAGCAGTTGTAGTAGTAGTAGCAGTAGTTGCAGTAGTAGTAGTAGTAGCAGTAGTAGTAGCAGTTGTAGTCCCTATAAGCTGTATTGAAAAAACAAGGACCAAATTATAACTTATGAACCTGTGAAATATTTTTAGTTTGCTGATAGCTTTTGACACGTGTATCTCCTTATTTGCAAATTGCTACTTGTATTAAATCAGTCTAATTGTTTAATTCTGCATAACGCTTATTGAATTGTGATCCTTGCAATCCCCCAGGACCTTTCATCACTTTCTTTTTCATGCATATTCATAAACTCCGCTAGTCAGACATTTTTTTTGTTTTTCGACATCTACAAGCTATAATTCATTATATGTGAAAAAGCATTGAGTCAAGCTTAAAAACACTGTCATTACTGTCAAGCTTCAGAAAGGATTTCGTCTTACATGCTTGTTCTTAAAAATACATAATGATTAGATTTTCTATGGTGGTTCTCTGGTTTCATCTCACCTCCCAGTAGCTTGTCAGTATGTGGACTGATGGCTTTATGTTTCCCTGAGATACTAGTGGAGTATATAAATGTGTTTATGTATGGTGACCTCTGATTGACTATTGGCCCGTACAGGGTTTATTCCTGACTTAACCCCCAGTGTTCCCTGTATAGACTTCACTTTGAATCTATAATGATCTAAGATGTTAATGCTATTTTATGAGTTGTTCAGGAGCTCCAACTGACAGTATAAGATGCTAGAAAGGACATAACTCATAATCACACATTCCAGTGTTCATGATTTGATGATTTATAATCTCACTCTTGGTGTCACTTAAATGAGGATGGGTTCACCATTTTTCTCTGGTTCCTCTCGAGGTATCTTCTACATACCAAGAGAGCTTTTCCTTACAACTCATCAGGGATGAAAACACACATTTAAATATAAGTGAATTTTGTTCTATAACATATACTGTAAATTTGCTTTGACACAATGTCTATTGTAAAAAGTGCTATAGAAATAAAATTTAATTGAATCGAATTGTAGATGCACCACAACCCTGATTAGGATAACTGAAGATTTGGGATGTTTCTTTGTGCACAGAAATGTATACATTTTTATAAACTACCATGAACTCACTGTTTACATTAGATATTAACTGCATGTCTGGTCTTTCGATGTGCGATGCCAATATCATTTAATGAGATGCTGTGGAAAGGTTTATATTTGTATATACATTATCAACAAAACACACTAATTTACTTTATATCCATATAGAACAGTCTTTGGTATGGTTAATCACTTTTAAATGACATTGCACTAGATATGTTGTAATACTGTCAAACTTTTGGTACTTCCAGAGGTGCAAATTTCAAACTACCCATAAAATCATTGCGAAAGCTGCTTGCAAAAAGATCTTTGCTAATCACAATATCAAACAGCAAATTAATTTATTTGGTAGAAATCAGGGACCTAAAGTTTTCTTGTGAGAAAGCTTTGTCCAGAGCAAAATTCAAACAAAGAAATTGCTGCAAAAACTGGCACGTGCACAGCTCTAACTTTGCTCAAAGTCCACTGAGCATCAGCTAAGCTGTGGCCCAGAATTTTCCATTAAATATGTATTCAGCTGAAGATCTTGGGTCTTGTCTCTTCTGACCTTCAGCGGTCATGCCTCTGTGCAATCTCGCTGCTGATATTGCACTCTAATTAAACCTTTGTGGGTGGCTGTGTCCCAACAAATTCCCTCTGCTCTCGAGGAACCAGCCGTCGGCTGTAAACAATAGTTACAAGAGTGGTGAAGAAAAGGGGACAAAGTGGGACTAGCACTAATGAGAGAAGCAGAAGAACAAAGCCTAATGGGACATCTGTGTCAGTTTGCGTTGAAGTGAGAAAGATGGGCAAAGCGACATGATTTTTATGCGGATTGATGGCAGGCTTGCGCACAAAAGCCGTGACAAATTTTAATGACGCATCATGAAAGCTGTCTGTGTACTTTATTCATTTTTTTTTTGTTCCAAAGGCCCCCCCCCCCCCACCCACACACACACACACACACACACACACACACTAAATACTAAGAGCTCTGGTTTAAAAAACAAGCATCAAGCATTGAAGAGCAGAGCACTTAAAGAAATATCGCACCACAGCTGGTCTTTTTAATGCTGCTTCCTAGTACGTCAACAAGAGGCAATCTCGTCAGTAGGGGGAAAAAAAAGGAAAGAAAAAAAAAAAAGGCACATCTATGACTGCTGGCATGAGGTGAGCAGCTGCCTGCATTACCATAAGTGTGACACCTTGTACAGCACAATATTTATCCAAATCCACTGTTCCTAGCGCAGGTGCACTCACAGCCTGTCTCTCTAGGGCCTAGTAATCCTGAGTAGAAAAGCCATGATTAAAATGAGAGGAATGACTCCTGATCCACTTGAAAGCAAAAAAGGAAAAAAAAGATCTGATTGTTATCGATTTCATCCCTTTCTTCATCACCTCCTTTTGTGTTTTACTGGCTGAGGCACTCAGGCTGGTCATAATATCAGATCTGAGAGCTAAAATCTAATATCTATCTACAGCTCAGAAACAAAGAAACTATTAGGGTTAAGCAATGCCTGACTGGGTTTATGTAGTGTTTCCTTCGAATAGTGTTGTTTCATGCAATTATTTATTTGTATGGAATACATGAAAAAGATATCTAGGAATATGAAAATCGACAATTGGAGGCATTATCCTGTGGTGTCTGGTGTTAATTGAACAGACTGGCTTCACACCATGGTTTCGTACATTACAATTGTTCTCCTCATTTGGAACAACTCATAATGTCTTCTAGGCTTTCATAGAGCAGTCAGTCAGAAGCTATAATCCTGCTATGATATGCAATCATGCAGCTCGTCAACACTTCCTGTCTTTCTTATGCTTCGTGTCTCTCTCTTGGGTTAGCTCTCGGAAAGGCTTTAGGAAGATGCCTGCGCTCATCTGGGCAACCATTAATCACTGATGTACGTCTCCACTTCCTACATCATTGATCGGCTATAAAGTCTCATCCATTCCTTGCCTGATGGATCCATTAGCTCTAATGGGGGCTATTTTGCATTGTTTGTGTTCAGTGACATATGCTGTCTTCAGGACTCATTGTGATCAATGGGTGTGTTGTGTTATTCCTCTCGCTGATCCATGATGCTCTTAGGTTGTTTAGGAATGTATGCAGGAAGAATTTGTGGGATTGATAGAGAGACCGCGTACAAAGCAGATTTCACCTGATCTATGTGATGCATGTGTGACATCAATGCCTCTGCTTTAAAATGACCATCAAATCAGTTTTGGGGGTTCGGACCATTATTGTTCTTATTCCCTTAAATATTCGCTTTATAGTTAAAAATTATATTTGATTTGGTTGTTATCTTGAGTGGTCTGTTATGGAGCTCTGACCTCAACCCCTTTGGAACACCTTTGGAATAAATTGGAATGCTGACTGCACCAAAGGCCTCTAACTTTACCTACATCAGTACCTTCACTAACACCCTTGTGGTTATTGAGCATGGACACTCCAAAAAATGTAGTGGAACATCCCGGAAGAGTGGATGTTATGATAACAGCAAATTCAGACTAAATATGGAGTGGGATCGTCACATATGAATCTTAAAATCAGGTGTCGACAAACGTTTGTCTATATTGTGTGTACTGGATTTTATATAAATACCAGCAAAAAAAATTAAAAATTAATTACTGAAAAAAGCCTTTGCTTTGTCGACTGATTTAAAAGCAACCTACAGTATAGGTAGTTTTATAATCAGTCTGGTTTATATATATTTATTAATAATATACCCTGATCTAAATTAAGGCTATGTTAAAACTCATTTTTGTTGAAATTGTTAACTGCTATGTAGAACAGCTGTGAGACTCCAAATTTTCAACAATGTATGTTCCAAATTGAGCAAAATAGGGATCAACTGAGCAAAGCAAATATACAGCAAGCAAATATAATTGAAAGGTTTAAAAGTCCAATCCTTTTACTACAAATAGACATTTATTTACAAATCAGGTGATTTAAAACATTTAAACAACACTAAATTGTAAATTAGCCGGGCAACATGCTAAAATGCGATTTAGGTAATGCCAAGGTCAGTATTTATGATTACATATTTAGTATTCATGATTACTGCCAAAAGCTGGCGGGTCAAACCATGTGCTTTGCAGAGGTCATGGCATACCCTGACATGATGGATGAGTAGGAGTTCTTAACATTCATGTATGTTGATGGTATTGCAGATGACCTTTTAGGCCATAATGCATTGGAAGTTACTGCAGAACAAAATTTTTCCCCCTGACTGATAAAAAGGAAGTCCTTAAGATTTGCAGCAGGGCGTTAAGTGTTAATAGATGCTTCAAGAAATCCATCAATCGCTTGGCAGGAGTATAAACCAGAGTATCGAGCTGAGTCAGTGGCCATTAATGTTATTTAGGATGTTCCCGAATCCTTTGAATAGCCGCGAATACGTGTGAAAGCTTGACTGCTCTGAAGTGTCAGCTACATCAGTTGGTGTTTCAGAGTTTTTGAAATAGAAAAATGTGCTTCATGACTTAAAAACATTGTAGCATAAATATGGCTGGTCTAACCTTGTTTTTTTATTATTAAATTTTTTTTAAAAGAAGAACAAAGTATGAATAACTTAGGTCAATTTTTCCTTCTCTGATTCTGAATCCCTACTGATTACAGTGTAGTTATGTGAGCAACAGCTGTTTTGATGGGTCATTAAATGTTTCGGTTGTTCTGTTCCTCTGGTATCATCCCACTCGCTGAGACAGATTAAAAGCTATGTGGGTAGATAAAACACACGGCAACGTAATTGGCTACTTCTCTCCCCCTCAATGAGGGAAAACAATAGACACTTAATGGTCTATTAATACTGTATGCGATCCAATGAGTCAAAGGGCAACAATTGGCGTTTGTGTCACAACTGCCTTAAATTTCAGGCTCACAGACTCATTACCTCCAAAGCCTGGTTTAGATTCTTTTTGTTTTATATAATTTCTGCACATGTTGATGAAGGATCAAGAAATAATCATAGTATATGGAGTAGAGTAGTGCAATAGTGAGAATGGTGGCAGAGCTCCAGGCCTCTAAGTTCTATCCTGAGCTCAGTTTACTGTCTGTGTGGAGTTTTTCTTGCGCTCTTCTGTTTCGTCTTGCTTCCCAAAAACTGACAAATAGATTGACTTCTCTGGAATTTCCATAAGTGTGAATAAATCTATGACAATGACTATGGGTGTATTCCTACCTCTACATTCTACACTATAAGCTATGGAGTATTTATAGCCCTGGCCAGGATTAAGTGCTTACTGATAATAAACGAATGAATAATGAAAACACTAGAAATGATATAAAAGATGTGGTCAAAATATTGTAAGAAATTAAGTCGCACTTTTGTCGTATTTGTTGCATTGGTTCTATGTTTCTGAAAATTGTATAACTTCTCTATACAGTAAGTGATTTTATTTAGAATAATAAAAAGGGGTTGGCTTGCTTATAGAAGGCCGTGGAGCAGGAGATGTCCCTTGCTGCGAAACAATTATGTCACTGCATATTTTTTCGAGTTAGCATGACTCCTATCGATGGACAGTGGAAGCAAAATCAATATTCTACCTCCCGGCATTTAGGGACAGAAATCCAAGTAGCAGGTCAGTGCAAATATTAAGAGAAAATCAGCACAGAATTGCACAGTGAATGAAAATATTGCTGAACCAAACGTCACCTCTGGATTGTCTAGAAAATAAAATAGATCCTATAGAAATCGGGGGTGAGATTATGTGTAAAGTCAGCCTCCTTTCAGTAATCTGTCATCACTGGGTCTTGGGAAAAAAGAGTATCGGGTACTGAGCAGTGAAGGCTTGCAGAAGCATTCCAATCTAAATTCAGATGTCTGCAATAATTAGGAAGAAATTATTCCCACGCAAGCCGCGCAAGTAACTCATATCAAGAGGGCTGTGAAATGCGTTGCGAACCTTCCACAATGAAAAGTGTCCTCGTCTGACTTCCTTTTTTTCCCCCTCAGTAGACGAGCAAACGCTGTTCCTCGCTCCCCATGCAAATTTCGAAGTAATAGTGAAGTGAATTCTTTTAAAAAGAGAGTAGCTGACTTTATGTAAGATTGTTTGCTGTTTTAATGCAGTCTCTCTTCTCTTAATGCATTATTAAACTGGGAATCTTCTTCCTCCGCAGTGATAAGCACATCAGTCTACTTAGGATTGCGATTTCAGGACAGTATAAATACAAGGAGAGGAGGTTTTAAAAATCTCAGGCTTTGTGTGAAGTCTTGAAAACTTAAAGAAGTGACATAAAAACCATTGACAGTGCTGGCCCTGGAGACTCCGCCCACAAATTTTTAAATAATCACTCCCTTGTAGAGGCACAACATATGTATAGCATCCACCATATCCTTCTGTTACTATCAAAACAAATACCATATTAAAACCTGTGATTTGTCCTACAGCTGAAACTAATGTCAAAACTGCTGTTACAGAAAATGAATATCAAATCAGCTGTAAGAATGAACATCGGTGGTGTATAATGAGGTCTACTGTCTATGATCCTAAAAGTAAGGAACAGGGTGATGTGGTTGGAGTTGACATAAATGGTCCATCGCCCAAACTTTAAGCCTTATAATAAGTTGTCATTTAACTTCAGTCATGAAAAGTGTAATACATTCGTAAATGTAAGAGCAATCTGGTGTGAAACGACTTGCCTGCAATTATTTCTGGTGTACAGTTTCTCTTGACTGAGACTTTCTGATAAAGGAAAAAAAGGAGTTGACATCTTGCCAGCTTTCTGATATGTTATGCTGAGGAACTGCAAATTTCTTTTTAGCTATCACTCATTTGTGACTGTTAAAGTAGAGAATTAAAGAAACAGATTGGGCAAGATTCATACCTGTAACAATGTAAAAGGTGATTCTTGTGAAAAAAATAAAGTGTATCAGGCATTGGCTCAATGCATTTAATCAGATTTTTCAAATGGCAGTAAGTCTTGTTGAATCTAATTAATGCACTAGAGAAGACACCAATAGTGACCTTCTTGATGTTGTTTGTGCTCCAGGATATCCTCGCTACACTGTAATTGGAGATCACAGTTCAGGGGAACACCACCTGAGGATCCAGAGGGTCGAGCTAGCGGATGATGCTGTATTCGAATGCCAGGCCATCCAGGCTGCCATGAGATCTCGGCCTGCTCGACTCACGGTTCTAGGTGAGTTAAAACATTGCAGCTTCTATACACATTCACAACATTGGAAATGCATTCTATAACATTTTTTAAGACTACGTCAAAATAGCCGATGTAAGTGATGGTGCAAAAGTTGTGTCAATATTTTATGGGGAAAGTTGTATATTATATAGTATTATAGGTGGAAAGCTTGATTTTACACATGCATTTTGCATCTTGATTTTATGGTGGGCCACTGATATCATTACTTTCACTGCCTGGAATCTCAATGATGTGCAGACCTGCAGTAACTACAAGTCGAATAAAGTTGATTAGTGACATGATGAAGTTATGGGAAAGAGTAGTGGAAGCCAGGCTGAGAGAAGAGGTGACCATCTGTGAGCAACAGTATGGTTTTATTCCAAGGAAGAGCACCCCAGATGCATTATTCGCTTTGAGAATGTTGATGGAGAAATATAGAGAAGGTCAAAAGGAGTTGCATTGTGTATGGGTGTATTTAGAGAAAGCGTACGACAGGGTGTCGAGAGAGGAGTTGTGGTATTGTATGAGGAAGTCAGGTATGGCAGAGAAGTATGTGAGGGTGGTGCAGGACATGTATGAAGACAGTGTGACAGCAGTAAAGTGTGCAGTAGGAATGACAGACTGGTTTAAGGTGGAGGTTGGACTGCATCAAGGATCGACTCTGAGCCCTTTCCTGTTTGCAGTGGTGGTGGACAGGTTGACAAACAAGGTCAGACAGGAGTCTCAATGGACTATAATGTGTGCGGATGATATTGTTATTTGTGGTAAAAGAAGGGAGCAGGTTAAGAAGAGCCTGGAGAGGTGGAGGTACACAATGGAAAGTAGGGAATGAAAGTCAGAAGGAGGAAGACAGTGTTCCTTTTAAAATTGTTCAGTCAGTGAATATTCAGATGTCCCCTCATGACATCAGCCATTATTAAGATTGTTAGGTTTAAAATAAATCAGTTATTAGCTTAATATTTTCTACACCGCAAATTGATAGATACTGTATTAAAGCCTAAATTCAACTTTTTTTTTTCATTTTAATAAAATGCGATTATTAATACACATTGTGTTCAATAAAATAAAATGATTAAAATACAAAATAAATAGCATTCCGATGATATATTTTTGCACTATTATTTTAAAAGGTATACTGAATCTCTGCTGGATCATAAAGGGATCCATGGAAGTTATTTTTACGTGGAATGGGTCCCTGGCTGCAGAGATTCCCAAGTCTAAAACATTGAAAAAACCTGCCTTTAAACCCTGAAACAACACAGAGACGGAAAATGAAGACTGATGATGCAGTCACTGTATGTCATTTGCGCACTTTGGTCACATAACTCAGCTCTGAACACAATCCAGTGTTTGGTTTGAAGCTTTGCTGTGTATACAACAAAATATTTGGAAGGTAGCTTAAAAATCTTATGTGCAGAAAAAAATTATCTCTGGATTGATATTGAAGGGAATGTTCACACTTTAGGGGTAGCTTAGTGGTTAAGGCAGTGGACTTTGGACATGAAGGGCATGAGTTCAAATCTAGGCCACACTGCCACCCCTGGGCACCTGAGCAAAGCCATTAACCTGATAGCTGCTTAGTTGTAGAAGGGCATCTGCCAAATGCCATAAATGTACTTTAGTTATCTTCCAGATATCAAGATAAAATCTTATGGAAAAGTCTGTAAATGCACATGAAAATGTCACCTGGAGCTTACATTTAGTATACAGTATATTATGCGTATAAATTTAATTACTACACATCTTTTTATTAGAAAGCAAATGATGGTGTAATATTGCCTGCTACTGAATTTAACTAAATTGTATAAACCATGCTATGTTTACCAGAGGAGGAATTAATGAGTAGAGAAAGTAACCTTGCAGATAAGGTCCAAAATTCAGCCCTGTAGTAACACCAATAGAAAGATAATAGCATTCTTTAAAAAAAAAAAAAAAGATTTTTTACTGACCAGCGCTGCCCTGCTGGTGCCATAAGTTCTCAATTTTAATTTTCAGCTGCAAATCCTGCGATATTCATTATTAAACCAGAGAGGTCATCGAATCTTAATTAAACTTTGGATTATAATACAACGTTGCTGTTTCTGTGTTATTGGCCAGATGCTGTGGTTATCTATTCACATGCACCAATCAGCTACCTGGAGGGTTTATCTTTGGCACTGAGAGACGAAGCTCAAACACACATTCACACACTTATCTCTCCCACCAGGCCAGGCCTGGGAAGGTGTGCAGATAGAAGGGCTGGAAATGCAAAAAGAAAAAGGAAAGGTGAAAGAGAAAGAAAGAGATGAATGAGACAGATAGGGATAGAGAGAGAGAGAGAGAGAGAGAGAGAGAGAGAGAGAGAGAGAGAGAGAGAGAGAGACCACAATGTGATCCACCTTATTGATCTCTTTTAATAAAAAGTAAAACTAATGATCTACGAGGCAGAGGGGGTGACCATGGGGGGTGAGGGAAGGAAAGAAGACAAATTGCATTCTATGGTGGCTCGCCTCTGCTCTCGTCTGTAAATGAGTATGAATAAGTAATTATAGATGCCTTATTATGGTCTAAAGAAGACCAATCTCACCCTTCATAGGATTTAAACCAGCTGTGCTCCCTTAGGCACTGCATGCTTAAGGTAATGAGTTTGGAAGGCAATGATCTACACACTATGCTCTTTTTCTATTCTAAACCTGGTTAATTGGTTCATGTTTACGGTATCGTATCGGGGTTCTCTCAGCAAAACTAGTTTTTTAAATGACCCACTGTGAGTTATAGGTTCTGGTCTTCATATATTGTTTACACATTGGTTTTCACGTGGTCCATGATCTTTACGTTTGAATAGATTTTTTGTTTGCAGAAGAATACAAGCACACCTGCTCATGATTTGCTTCACACCATGGAAATTAAACCAGATCATGTATTGAGCGGAACGTAGAATAGATAAGGCAAGAAAAAAAAATCCTATTGTGATTCTATTTTTTTGGACGTTATTATGCTTTCAATTTGCAACAGCTTGTAAAATAATTAAAATGTTTTGCACAAAAGGAAATTCTTATCTTTAGCAAATATACCCAGGAGTTTAATGAGTAAACAAATTTACAGCTATTGTATTTATTGACAACTAATCAGTCTGGAGCTCTGTGTAATTTTTGAATCACAAAGACATTTTGAGATATTGCTATTGAATTTCATGGCATTATTGAAAGAGAACTCAGACATATTGTAAGAGACATGGAGGCATTTGCACATAAATAATGGAGACATAAAAAAAAAACCACCTACTTGAGCCTAGTTTATTTGGGCCATTAAATCAAGAGCACAAACACACCAGAAAGTGGGAAGATTTTGCATTAATTTGGTTAAGAATAGCAAACTAGGAGCAGGAATAAAGTTAATTGTGGGACATTGGCTTGTTGAACTAAATCGTACTTTTATTTAGTGCTACATTTTACATGCAGAGGAAAAAAAATATGTCTAATAAAGTGGGTATTTACTGCATCTTAGACACTAATCAAGTTATTTTGGATTGTTGATCATATAGGGTCAGGAAAAAAAAGAAACTGAAGTGTCATACAGAGAGAAAGGTTCATTTACAATATATTATTATCATTATTAGTAGTAATAATAGTTGTGGTAGTAGTAGTAGTGATATTAGCATACAATAGTAGATGTTGTTGAATTAGTAATATTTGTACCAGTAGTAGCCTCTTGTTAGGTGCCTGAGCACTAGAACAGAGTGTCCTTTCAAGAATTTGTATATATTTGAAGGTTTTCCTCCTTATTCAGCAATTTTCTCTCAACCATTGAAAACAGAAAACAACTCAAGACTGTGTGTGACTATCACGCGTAATCTGGGAAGTAATATATGCAAGCGTGGGATCACAGCCATCACCAGGTTGTCTGTTACGGCCCAGTCTGTGGTGCAGTGATGACAGGAGCAGAAACTAGGCTGCTCCTCTCCGCTGCATCTTACCTGACAGCTGGAGAAACGCCTCAGCCTTCCCAATTCCCCCTCATAACAGTGCTGTCGCTCACACAGTTGGCTGCGGACCTGCTAGAGAGTGCGAGCTGCCAATTCAGACAGCGCAGGACACAGTTCCAGCAACTGCTTTCATTTATGATCACACGATACTAAGTTTAGGAAATGAAACGCGATCCGTGCGGAATATACAGTAAAACTTGTAAAAAAAAAAAATTGCATTGTTTTCATAGAAACTGGGACAAAGAGAGAAGAAAATGCTTGCTGACTTTTCACCAAATGCAGTTGAACTTTGTGAAGATTAATGTCGTTCACGGACGATTTAGCTCTTTGTGTTTGATAAATCTAATTTTTTTGCCTGTGCTTCAGTACTTTTTTCAAATTTTTTGTCTGGCAATCCACATAGAAATTTGATAAATAGAGAATTTTTTATATTACTTTTTTTGGCCTGTGACAGAAGGTTGACAGGAATTTTGCTTGAGCTATACACAGCATTAAAACCTGTGGGCCTTCGTCTATGCGGCACTTTATCACCGTCTGTGACCGTAAAGGCAATGAGAAGTAAAAAAAAATCCTTTGTATGGTGATCTGTGAACTTGGCGCTGTATTTTAACCCGATTCTGGACTTGGTGTGACCTCTAGTGGCTCCTCTTGCCTGCGTTAGGGACGAAAGACGCGAGTAAGTGGTTCATCTGGGCTGTCTGTCATGCCCTTGAGGCTAATTATACATCTTCCGACAAGACAGCTTTCTCAGCCTGCTCTCGGGGGTCTTGCCGGCCTCACCTGAGTGTGACAGGTGGGAAAGAAGACAGATAAGCTTCATATAATTTGAGGGAAAAAAAACTATTCATGCAGTGCTGCATTCTATCACTTTGGTAAAATTTCTGTCTTATGAGAAGAATGATCATGACATTATTGATTTCATATAATGACATTTGTAAGGCACTTGAAAATGTGTCCTTGGATTGCTCTTTAAATGAATTCTCTTGACTCATTTAATTAGAATTAGTTTTTTCTTTTCTTTTTTTTTTTTCTTTTTATTTCTTTTTTTTTTTTTTTTTACTATACTTCATATAACACCGTAATTTTTTTTAATGCCATCCATTTCTACTGATTAGTGATTCTGACTCAGTCCCAGATGAAAGGCAACATGAAAGTCATGCAAACAATTTTCACAAGCTGAAATGCATTCCCGAGTATTCTCTGTTAATTCGAGCAATAAAATTGCTCATTAGAAAATGTTTGCCTTTCCAGAAATTAACTTCTAACAAAACACAAGGGCTAAATCTACCTCAGCAGTTTTGTTTTTTTTTTTGCTGCTGCTGTGCAAATTATTCATTAGCATGTACGGCTATGAAAAGATCAAGGGTCCTTGCGGGTGGAATAAACAGTTCGAAATGTAGGCTCCTTGAGTTAAAGAGCACTCCAAGTTCTTGGTGCTTGCTTTTACCCCCATCATTTGATAAACAGTCTCAAGGCATGAAGATTATTAACTTTTAATTGCTAACACACAGACACAAAATCACACATCTCCAGATCACGCAATGATCAGACGCCTAGTTGGTAGTTTATTAGGGTGAACAAAGGAACGTAATCAAGTTAGATTTTGCCCTAAAACATGGCAATACGTGATTTAAAGTTTCATTGGCCACAAATCAGAAAAGCCTAGAACTGTTTTGACCGAAATGCATTTGTTTGAAGTTTTAATTAACATTCGACAAAGAATAATGCGGGTTATAAATACACCGGCGATCGTTTATGATGAACATTTATACCTGTTTGGCCTCAAGAAATCCAAAGCAAATGCTTCAGAAATGCCAGCTTCACTGAACTGAAATATACTTTTCTGTTGAATATATCTTCGGTTGTATCGTCTGGTCTAGCATTCGAAATGTAAAGCAAAAAGATAGAAGATAGAATTCCAAGGATGCCAACATGGCCATAACCCAAAGCTCTAATTATCTTTGAGTGGGAGAGGCGGCATAATTTCTTCCTTATCTGTGAGTGATATGTAAAAGAAGTCAAATTGCACTTGCCTACAAATGTATACATCTGATACAGAAAAAAACAGAACTTTCTTCAGAAGTTTCAAAATGCTTTGTAATTTTGGCGAAATCGATGTTTTTTGTTTTTTTACCCAGGTTTTATTTGGAAATATTCCTGTTTCTTTATTAGTCATACTCATAAAAATTCACATTTGCCAACATTCTTGCCTGTCAAACACTGAAACCCATAAACAAATTAACAAGATGTGCATTGCTTTATACTCGCACACGCATCTCTTAATCCGTTCCTAGCAGATGTTTTCTGAAGGGTTTTAATCTTTTTATTTTATGGGGGCAAAACCCCTGCTGATGTGACCTGAGCAACCTTTATTTAAACATATCTGAGTTCTGAGTGACAAAAGCTTTCTTTTTCCAGGAGATTCAGCAAAAAAAAAAAAAAAAATTATATGCAAAAAGAACTTTCTACAGTTTATGTGCAATCAGGCAGGCCAACATACAAATCAAAGACATCCGAAGTAGAGGTGGCAATCCAAAACCATTAACTTTAAATCAAGATAAAGGTCAAAATAATCAACAAGGGCTGCTGGGAAACCGTCAGCTCAGAGCTTTCATGAGGTTGAAGTTGGTGTGTTCATGAAATGGTGACCCCTGCTGGTGGGGAGGAGTGTACCTGGGAGTTGCTGGGACTGTCACATTTCCTGCCTTCCTCTGAGAGCATCACGCAATCCACTCTCTTTCTATCGACACTCGTATTTATAAGATAAAAAGCCTGCTTATCCTCCTACTCCTGCTTAGTTTATAATGCCAGCCTTTCACATACTTTACTGTTATTCAAACTGCTGCAATCCAGTAAATAGAGTAGGCAATCTAGGTTTGTAAACCTGTTAAGATCTTTGATATCCACCCTTCTGGGAGAGTCAAAGAGATGGGCAGAAAGAGAGTGAGAATAGATGTGAGAGCCTATTACTAAATCCAGTCTGCTGTAAACAGTTTTGCTTGTGGCAGAGCTTGAAGGAAGTTTTTTTAATTCGGGCTGCTGAGCTACATATGTCTCCAGTCGCACTTTTAGCACTATGTTAGTAGTGTAATGGCCATTCTTTAGTATTGTTTAAGGAATTTGCCATAATTAAGAATAGTGTTGGTGTTTCACAACTCCAGGGTCCTGGGTTTCTCCAGTTTGTTCGGTAAAGATTTCAGTATGTGGTTTGGCTACCCAAAATTATGTTTTGTGTGTATGGCACCCTGCAATAGGTGTTGTACTATCAAAAGTGTGTTCTTACCCTAATGACCAGCATCCTAAGTTTTAGATCACCACATCTATTCAGACCAGGATAAAGCCATTACTTGATTCGTGTATATATTTCAGGCTCTATAATTTAGTGGCAGCTCAGTGGTTAAAATATTGGACTTCTGATGGGAAGGTTATTAGTTTAAATCCCAGCATGACCAACATGCCACTGCTGGATGTTTGAGAAAGAACCTTTAATCTCAAGTGCTCAATTGTACCATTGACATCAGTGTAAATTGCAGTGTAAAATGCACTTTAGATATAATTATTCACACATTATTAGTAGGCATCTACTAATAATGTGTGAATAATTATATCTAAAGTGTATTCCTAACTTGAGTTCAGTGTTATAAGGATCAGCTTCAACATCACTGCTTGGAAATACATGACCAAAATAAAGTACATACAGCACAGAAAAGTAAGCAGTATAAGTAAAATAAAAGGTATGCAGTCTATTTAAGTTTAAGCAGTAAATTTCAAACCCCTTCTATCAGACTCATTCCCCAAGCTGTCATAGGCCATAGTGCTCAGAATGCTGGGGATGGGAGTTGTTGGTGAAACAGATGACTACATTGTTTTTTCCAGACATGGCAGCATGGCTAGGCTTGCTTCACTGCATTTCTCAATTCTAGCTCTACTAATTTTGTCTTCCATTGTCCACCAAATTAGCCTCTGCACCGCTCTAAAACTCCATGCTATAGGATGAAAGACCATGTCACTGCCCTGTTACTCAAACTCTCTGCTCATATTTCTGGCCAGGGAGTAGGTGTTGGAAAGGCTAGAGTGGATTTTCTTTTTAAGTGTAATTGCGGTGAAATAACTCCGAGATCACACAGGCCATCACTTCTCTCACTCTCTCTCACTCTCCCCATCTCCCTGTGTGTGTTTGCGTGCATTAAGATTTACTCCTACGCGTAATTGAGGATGCTCAAAGCTTGGAGGCTTTCGGGACACTCATTTTGATTGGGCTTCTTTTTTATTTACTTTGTTAATTACAAGTCTATTTGCCTTATCTTAAATTTCTAGTTTTATTGAATTATCTACTCAAAGTAAATGCTTTAAACATCTAGCATTAAGTCTGTTTTCTAAACCTTACCAATCAATTCCTAACGGCATTTCTTTCTCTATTTTCTTTCTCAATTCCAGAAAGAAAATAAAAAAACACACTTTCTAGTCACCATTGGGCATTCTCATGCTCACATTTTTCATGTTCATGTTCTTTAGTATCTTTACAAAAAGCAAAAAACTTATCCTCTCCAGTGATTATAGCCCCAAAATGAACCTTAGATCTTTTTATATGTACCCTGTATCCACGTTTTCAGTGTTAGGCATATAATAAAAATGGAAAACATGAGGTTACCACCTCATTTACAAGGAAAGATAGAGTTTAGTTCCTGACCTGGAGTCCCATACAACCTTGATTTGTCATACTTTTTTCCTACAGTTTTATTACACTCTTGCACTTTTTTAATGAACTCCAGTTCCATCTCTTATCTACCAATGGGGAATAAGTTAATGAAACCCTCATGAATACCTTCTTGCATTTCTCCAGTATTCGCTCCTGTAATGGTCGCTTAAAGTACGTAAAAACTAGCTTGCGCAGCATTTATCATACCATAGACTTTCAATCAGGTTATCTAACAGGTATTTAAATATTCAGCTCCACTAAATTATATAGTTGAATTGGCAGAGACGTTCGAGAACAGATAAGTTACAGGTATCAATTGAACTTTCGCATCTACATTCGAAATCTATGAGTTGTTCTGTCAAAATAGAACCTTCGTTCATACCAAGAATAATCACTGCGGCCATACCTTTAGAAAAAAGAGTTTTCCAATTACAAAAAAAGACAGAGAAAGAACGTGAGTGAAGCGAGGGAGGATGGATAGGTTATCAGAAAGCTTAACTGAGGAAGAGGAAGGATTGCAGGCAGCTGGTTGGTAATTAAAGAGGGCCAATCAATCGGTTCTGCTGACCGGCTCATGAGAAATCTATCAAGAGGCCACAGTAAAGTGCTAATTTGGAGCCATTAGTGGCTGCCGAGTTTGCAAACAGGACCATAATGATGATGGCTTGTGTGGTTAAGGTCCTGGCTTTTGTGTGCGTGTCAGAGTGATGGTGCCTTGAAGGGAAAGGCGAAAGAAAGGAGATGGCTGACAAGGCTTTCCTGCAAAAGGCCTGAAATAACACCTTGCTCTTTTAATGATCACCGCCATTCAACCAGGAATGGACAGAATAATCTGTGCTTGAACAGAAAAAAGAAAAGTTACAAGGTCACTGTCCCTGACAATGTTAAAGACTGAAACTCCATTTTTTTTTACATTTTTGGAAATGTGAACTAGGTGAGCTCAATCTAATAAATATGTATGACTTCTTTGAAATAGCTGTCTCATTTATCAGTTTAAAATGACGACAATAAAGCTTTACTATTAAGGCTGCAATCTTCATTTCAATAGCTTGAACATTTCAGATGATTGCTTCTTCTTTTTTTTTGTAATCATTTTTTGCTTGAAAATCTGGGAACAGGATCTTGAGAGACAACACCCTGGATAGACTACTGGTCCATTGCATGGCACGTAGCACAGCTTTATACAGACCCTAACTTAAGATTTCTTGTTTTAGTACAAACTGCTTTTATATATCTGGCTTTTTAGTGAACAAGTCTTTATGTGACTCAGCTCATTTCTCATTTTCTACTGGATTGGTATGATCCCAAAATCTTAATTGGTTATGTACAATGAACAAAATTGAGTAGTTCATCTCATGTGTCCGAGTCGTACGTTCTTTTGTCACTTGACTTCCATAGAGGCTACACAGTGCAATAGATCAGGTTTTTTTGTTGAATCTTGTCATCACTGTTATCACTTGTCATTACAAAATGTTACGCAATGCAATTGCTCAGGTTTTTTGGTACGAATCTTGACATTATTATTACAAAAATTATGCGAGTCATGTGACACATCACAGACCAGAATATATGAGAGGTGAGCTACTTATTCTGTCTGCATTTTTTATATTTACAATATTGGAACTATAGTCAAAGTTTGTGCATGTAGACTTGTTCGGGGATCTGCTTATTGAAAATTTTAATTTGTATTTGATTTCTGATCAAAGGAACGAAATGAACTGAATGACTCAAAACAAGATTTATTCATTGTGATGAACGAGATTCAAAGAACCTGAAATGATCCGATCTTCCCATCCTTAATGCAGCCTGTGCAAATTTTATCAAGTCAAGCTTTACATTAGATAGACCTATTTTTGTACACATTTATACTTACTGAAATAGCACAAGTATGATTTGAGGTTTTTTTTTTATTATTATTTTCATAAATACCAAACGCCTGTCTCTTACCTATAAATAACCTGGGATATGACTGGTTTAAACCAGCCTGTCAGCTTATTCTGTTCAACAGTTTGAATGTTGGTGTTTAGTATGTAATTAATACCCAATCTAGTCTGGTTTTTAGTTGAAAATTATATAGTGTATATACTGTACTCTTGACTATAGGATTATGAACCTTGATCAGTGCTTACAGATATCCAGAGGATTCTTTAAAGTTCAATGAGTGCTTCATGCAGCCTTGTGCTTAAAATCTGATTTTGTTTCACAGTTCCCAAAGTGGAAATGGCATCAGCAGTGCAATCTCATGTGTCACAGGAGTTATCACTTTCCGTTCCTGAGTATGAACTTGTGAATAGAGTTTATCTAGGCCGATATCAATCATTCTTTATAGGACAGCCTTCATTTTAAATTCGAAACCTTGAAAACGCTTCACATGCAAATGATTACAAGGTAAAAACAAAATGCTTTTGATGCTAACTCGTGATAATTGGCCAAGTAAAAAAAAATGTTTGAATCTATATAAAAAACACTTTGTAGGGATAGTTTATGAACGATGCAAAGAACTAATTTTCCCACCAGCTGAGTTGCGACTGATCTTTGGGATAAACAGAAGGATGGCCTCACATGAGCAAAGTGCTCAGTTTGGGCTTTACTACTTCAAAAGATCAGCAAGAATCTTTTAATATCTTTTAAGGGCTTTAATCCTCAGAAGCAGGACTTTCGAATAGATCCATGCTGTTGCACTGTTGCATTCGCCAAGGTTTCTTGCAGGAGGCAGCATTGTGAGTTTCCGATTACATCTGAGCAGATTGTATTGGTTGGACGCACTCTTTAAATCAATTAATCAACAGCAAATATTATGTCCCAGTAAGAACCGTCTCTCTTTTTAACCATCTGTTTCCACCTGCATTTTAAACCTGATTTCCTTCTGCTCCGTATAAGCTGCTTAATGGATATGGGTACAGCGTCAGCATGTGTGTGTGTGTATACGTACATGTGCATGCAATGTAGGAGTGTCTCAATGAAACAGGAGAGTATGTAATTAGTACCATTCATGAACTCCAAGTCTGTAAGTCTTAACAGCAATCACACGCCTCCTCTCTCCTGCTGGTTTCCTTTTCCGGCCCGTCGAACTCCTTTCACTTTATTCCACCCTTTGCTACTATTACACACGCTCATGCACTGCTTCATTCCCTTCTATTTCCCATCCGTCTAATCGTATATACAAATAACACCTGCTCTCATTAAGTTCAACTGCACTCAGGCCTCAGCACGGCTGCTTTCTGCCGCAGTCAGTTTGCAGATGTTTTCTATGCTGCCTTTTTTCCTTTCACCTGTTTACTCAATGACTTTTGACAGCATTTGTAAAATATACATGATTACGCCTATATTACTGAGAAGGAATATATATATATATATATATATATATATATATATATATATATATATATATATATATATATATAAATATATATACACACACACACACACACACACACACACACACTGTTTATACACATCATTTTCACTCACCTTGACCCAGGACCACAGTGTGATTTTTTGCTCAGCTTTATGGCTCCACTTTAAATAATACATAGACTATGCCTATTTATGCACTCTAGCACAGGGGAGTAACAAAATACCTCTATATTTATCTGTTTAGTGCTCCAAATGATCATATCTCCATATGATATAAAATTGAAGTAGGTGTGGCCAAAACTGCATTATGAGACGTATGAGTGCTGGAAATAACTCAGAGGTAGAAATGGCTATACTGTCAGCATGATGAATTCTGGCTCTGACAGTTCCTCAATCTCAAATACATCACCTGAGTTTACAGCAGGCCTCAACTAGAGATCGGAGAGGAACTTTTTTATTTTCTTTTTGTTTACGTACTGCTCATATGTTTTTCTAACAAATTTCAAACAAATATTTGTAGTTATTGTTCCCCAAAATTGAAATAAAATATATATATAAAAAAGTGCCCGGCAATGAAACAGCATCTTATCCAATGTTTCCAGGAAAGGCTTGGGATCAACTAAACATGAACATATATATATGTATTGAAAAATTTAAATATTGAAATATTGAAATGAATAATATATATTTTGCAAAGTTACATTAGTAAGACAGCTTTTCCCATAGCTTTCTGCAACCTTTTTACTGATTAGTCAATATTGGGAGAAATAATACTTTACTGCCATATTCTTTGGCAAACACACACATCACTTACTAGACAAGGAAATGAGAGGGAAGAAGAATTTGAGAGAGAGAGAGAGAGAGAGAGAGAGAGAGAGACAGAGAGAGAGAGAGAGAGAGAGAGAGAGAGAGAGAGAGAGAGAGTGAGTGGAAGTGAGAGTGAGATAATGCACAGCTCATCAGTTTCCACAGATAAACTTATCATCCTATCTTTGAGTGCTTCCAATCTATATTTATTGTTTCAATCTCACAATATTATCGACACAGTATGAAAGCTGAGAATTTATTTGCTCTGAAAGCAATAACACCCGAAAACAGCCTGGAATCGAGTTTTTGTCTAAAAAAATCCCGTTTCTGCGCAAGTGGACCATTGAGATTTCAGACTTAAAATGATAGAATACAACGCATAGAATTCAGAAGCCACTATTCGAAGCTAATACAGTTTTTTTTATATAGTCCTCAATAGGATTACATTACTTATCACTAAAAGGTTGACATAAAATAGCTTTACTTATTGCCAGTAACACAGTATTAGAGTTTCAATCTAGAACTTTAAGTCAAACAGACTTTGTATCGGTCAAGGCCTGGGTTAAAAAAGATCGCCACAGGTATTGTTAGCCGACAGGGTACTGGTGAAAATTGGGCTACTGTTGGCCGAAGGAGAAGAAAGAGAGGAGGAAGACGTCTAAAGAGACAGCAGGGAAAGGAGCAGTGTAGGAGAGTGGAGGTTCGGGTTGGTACTTTAAATGTTGGTACTATGACTGGTAAAGGGAGAGAGATAGCTGATATGATGGAGAGGAGAAAGGTAGATAGGTTGTGTGCTCAGGAGACCAAGTGGAAAGGGAGTAAGGCCAGGAACATTGGAGGTGGGTTTAAACTGTTTTATCATGGTGTGGATGGAAAGAGAAATGGTGTAGGGGTGATTTTGAAGGAAGAGTACAGTAAGAGTGTAATGGAAGTGAAGAGAGTTTCTGATAGGGTGATGACTGTGAAGGTGGAAGTTGAAGGGATGATAATAAATGTCATCAGTGCCTATGCTCCACAAGTTGGCTGTGAGATGGAGGAGAAGGAAAGATTCTGGAGTGAATTAGATGAAGTGGTAGATGGTGTACCTAGGAAAGAACGCTGGGTGATTGGGGCAGACTTTAATGGTCATGTAGGTGAAGGGAACAGAGGGGATGAGGAGGTAATGGGTAGGTATTGTTTTAAGGAGAGGAATGTGGAAGGGCAGATGGTGGTAGATTTTGCTAAAAGGATGGAAATGGCAGTGGTGAATACGTATTTAAAGAAGATGGAGGATCATAGGGTGACGTATAAGAGTGAGGGAAGGTGCACACAGGTGGACTATGTGCTATGAAGGAGATGCAACCTTAAGGAGATTGGAGACTGTAAGGTGTTGGCAGGGGACAGTGTAGCTAGACAGCATCGGATGGTGGTCTGTAGGATGGTTTTGGAGGCGAAGAAGAAGAAGAGGAGAGTGAGGACTGAAAGAAGAATAAGATGGTGGAAACTGAAGGAGGAAGAGTGTAGTGTGAGGTTCAGGGAAGAGGTCAGACAGAGGCTCAGTGGTGTTGGATAATTGGGCAACTACTGCAGGAGTGATGAGGGAGGCAGCTAGAAAAATACTTGGTGTGACATCTGAAAATAGAAAGCAAGACAGGGAGACGTGGTGGTGAAATGAGGAAGGGCAGGAGAGCATAAGGAGAAAGAGGTTGGCAAAACAGAAGTGGGATAGACAGAGTGATGAGAAAAGTAGGCAGGAGTACAAGGAGATGCAGCAGGTAAAAAGGGATGTGGCGAAAGCCAAGGAAAAGGCATATAAGGAGCTGTATGAGAGGTTGGACACTAAGGAAGGAGAAAAGGATTTATACCAATTGGCCAGGCAGAGGGACCGAGCTGGGAAGGATGTACTGCAAGTTAGAGCAGTAAAGAATGGAGAGGGAAATGTGTTGACTAGTGAGGAGAGTGTGTTGAGAAGGTGGAGGGAGTATTTTGAGCAGCTGATGAATGAGGAAAATCATAGAGAGAGAGAACCCTAGAGCAGGATGTAGATAGGATTAGTAAGGAGGAAGTGAGAGCAGTGATTAAGAGGACGAAGAGTGGAAAGTCGGTTGGACCAGATGACATACCAGTAGATGCATGGAGATGTTTAGGAGAGATGGCAGTGGAGTTTTTAACCAGATTGTTTAACAGGATTCTGGAAGCTGAGAGGATTCCTGAGGAATGGAGAAGGAGTGTGCTGATACCAATCTTTAAGAATAAGGGAGATGTGCAGACCTGCAGTAACTACAGGGGAATTAAGTTGATCAGTCACACCATGAAGTTATGGGAAAGAGTAGTGGAAGCCAGGCTGAGAGAAGAGGTGACCATTCTGTGAGCAACAGTATGGTTTCATGCCAAGGGAGAGCACCACAGATGCCTTATTTGCTTTGAGGATGTTAATGGAGAAGTATAGAGAAGGTCAGAAGGAATTGCATTGTGTGTTTGTGGATTTAGAGAAAGCGTACGACAGAGTGCCAAGAGAGGATTTGTGGTATTGTAAGAGGAAGTCAGGTGTGTCAGAGAAGTATGTGAGGGTGGTGCAGGACATGTATGAGGACAGTGTGATGGCAGTGAAGTGTGCAGTAGGTACGACAGACTGGTTCAGGGTGAAGGTTGGACTGCATCAAGGATCGGCCCTGAGCCCTTTTCTGTTTGCAGTGGTGATGGACAGGTTGACGGACGAGGTCAGACAGGAGTCTCCCTGGACTATGATGTTTGCGGATAATATTGTGATTTGTGGTGAGAGTAGGGAGCAGGTTGAGAAGAGCCTGGCGAGGTGGAGATATGCGCTGGAGAGAATGGGAATGAAAGTCAGTAGGAGTAAGACAGAATACATGTGTGTGAATGAGAGGGAGGGCAGGGGAGTGATGCGGTTGCAGGGAGAAGAGCTGGAGAAAGTGGAGGAGTTCAGGTACCTGGGGTCAACAGTGCAAAGTAATGGAGAGTGTGTTAGAGAAGTAAAGAAGAGAGTGCAGGCAGGGTGGAGTGGGTGGAGAAGAGTGACAGGAGTGATTTGTGATAGAAGGGTATCAGCAAGAATGAAAGGGAAAGTTTATAGGACTGTGCTGAGACCTGCAATGTTGTATGGATTAGAGACAGTGGCATTGAGTAAAAGACAGAAGGTTGAGCTGGAGGTAGCAGAGCTGAAGATGTTAAGGTTTTCGTTGGGAGTGACAAGGATGGACAGGATTAGAAATGAGTTTATTAGAGGGACAGCGCATGTAGGATGTTTTGGTGACAAGGTGAGAGGGGTGAGATTAAGATGGTTTGGACATGTGCAGAGGAGGGACATGAATTATGTTGGTAGAAGAATGCTGAGGATGGAACCACCAGGTAGGAGGAAAAGAGGAAGGCCAGGAGGAGGTTCATGGATGTTTTGAGGGAAGACATGCAGGTAGTTGGTGTGAAAGAGGCAGATGTAGAGGACAGGGTGGTATGGAGACGGATGATCCGCGTGGCGACCCCTAATGGGAGCAGCCGAAAGAAGCAGAAGAAGAAGAAGAAGAAGACTTTGTATAGTGTTGATAAAACATATCTCATAGAGAATAGTGATTTACTTTCATGGCTTCATAGCAAGTGATTAATAGATGATAAGGGCGTATTCTGTTTGTTATGCATACCTTTGCATAAAAATCACATACACTTCAGCTCTTCATTAGAGGTCGATTTTCACCGGTTTGGCACCGATAGTTCATTGCTGGAACTATTGGCTATCGGCAAAAATCCATACCGATAGTTTTTCAGGGTTGTGTCTGTTTTTGAAGCAGTTGAGATGGTTCGCTGTCATTATGAGAACGGCCTCTAGAGGTGAATCATTGACGCAACATGCTGTTTTTGTTTTTACACGTGAGACTGTGCGCTGCACAGAGAGCACTATATGATATTTATTGATAATTATTTATAATTTCTAAATTCGGTCAATGATTTTGGGATTGTGCCCGGCATTGGGTTTAACACTCTGTTCAGGTTCCTCCCCTGCCTTGTGCAGCTGATGGGGAAGCTCTTTATAAGGAGGTATATATTTAACATTTATGGAAGGAGACTCCAGTGTAAGCTACAAGTCTTCTGCCATTGAGGGAATGTTTTTAGGACAAAACACTTTGAACTTCAAGTTTCATGCTAACATGACAAGCTGTGCTTTTGCTGTTTTTTTTTTTTTTTTTGAGTACGATCCATATAGAATACTGTTGATTTGTGCTTAGTTAAGCAGATGGATATCCCCCTGAGCTCTGCCACTCACTGACATGCATGATGTTCTTTCTTCTTCTCATGATGCAGTTCCACCAGATAACCCAGTTATTGATGGAGGCCCCGTGGTGAGTCTGAGAGCAGGAGACCCACTCAACCTGACATGTCATGCTGACAATGCCAAGCCTGCTGCCTCTATCATCTGGTTGCGAAATGGGGAGGTGCTAAATGGAGCCATGTACTCTAAGGTAAGTACAGATTTAGCTCTCCCCAGGAGACCACGATAAAGAGAATACACAGTAAATTCACACAACAACCCAGAACATTCAAAACTATAAGACTTAATAACAAGTCACATTACTGATGTGCATTTTTTCCAATTCTTTTACAAGATGTATTGGGTTTTACTGAAGCTTTGCAATCAAATGGCCTCTTGCACCACGTCTGTGATCGTTTGCGCCATCTGTTAACCTTTAATTTAGCCCTTAGCTCCGTGTGATTGGAGAGAAATCCCAGGAAATCCAGCTCACAGCTGCTAAATGTGTCAACAAAACAAGCAGATGGCCAGATAAGGCTGAGCACTGGTATTCTACCAGAATTCAAATCCATTCATCTGTACCTCCACTTAGAATAGTTCTACCACCTGGAGTTGTCAAAGCTTTATCATACAAAAGAGGGTTTGTGAATGTTGAACAGTCTGGGAAAATATGTCAAATGTTACTGTTGCTGATTCCTGGAAAATATCCAAAAAGAAAATTTTCACTTGAATTTAGGGTAAATAAAAAGTAACTTTGAATGCTTTCTAACCACGCCTTGGTATCTGCCTGCAAACACCAACTGTAATGTAAAGGTTTTACAGCTGTAGTAGTTAAGAACATTCTACATAAAGATGTAAAACCTTGCTAAGCCATTTTAAATATCAGGTTTTGATCAAGTATCGGATCACCTAATCTAGAAGTCCCTAATCACCAGGTTGCGACCCAGTGACATAGTCTGTGGAAGAGCTGTTACCAGGTCTCCGGAACCTTATAGGAAAAATTTCTCTAGATATGACAGTGCAGTATTTATTGTGCATTGTGCTCTTATCCAATTTTTAAAAGCTACTATGTAAATGTACATATATATAAAAACTTTCTTTCGGCTTCTCCCATTAGGGGTCGCCACAGCGGACCATCTGCATGTTTGATTTGGCACATGTTTTTACACTGGATGCCCTTCCTAACGCAACCTTTCCCATTTATCCGGGCTTGGGACCGGCACTAAGGCTTGTGCAACCCTAATGGCTGGGGTTGGTTCCCTGACCGGCGATCGAACCCGGGCCGCAGCGGTGAGAGCGCCGCATCGTAACCACTAGACCACCAGGGAACCTAAATGTACATATATATATATATATGAACGATATGTACATTGCAGCCTTGTAAAATTCTTTCTTCACATATCCCTGTGATGTTAGAGAGCTGGGGTCAGAGAATGCAGGGTCAGCCATGATACAGGGCCACGAGTGGCAGCTTGGTGATACCGGTGCTTCAAATGCTTAAGTATGAAAAATTCCTATGATTTATTATGACTATAATGTTCTTATTATCATATTTGTCACAAGACTCTTTGCTTAATCTATTCAGTTTATGTAAAAAGACTCTAATGTTACTCTCAGCAAACCGATCTATTAATAGAAATATTGATATTTATGAGTCAAATATTGATTGATATTTAATACAATTATCATGAGCCCAAAAACCTTTTCAACTTTTTTAAAAAAATCATGCAAATAAAACCACAGGTGCCGTGGAAAATTAGAGTCAGGAGTTCCTTCCATCATTTATTCCTCTTGAAATATTCTGCTTGCTGTTGAACTGACGCTGAACAGCACGTGCTAAGTAGATACCACCAAGCGCCAATCAAAACACATTTAAAACAGAGGGCTCTACTCTGTTCGGTGACTTGCTGCATGGTTGACCAGTTAAGTTTTTATTCACTCCTAAAAAACTGATTTTGCAAAATGTAGCTGAGCAAAAAGTAGAAAATTTGACTATGAAATGTTACAGTCTTCTCTAATGGAAATACTTTGGTAAAGTACAGATATGCAAAAAAGCTTCTTAAGTACAGTAAGGAATTAAGTTAACTTCATCACTGTCCATCACTGCATTGAGCCCACAAACCAGCTCCCTAGGAGCTACATACTGTCTACAGCAAATGTATTCCAAGAGCAGACTTCCTGCCATTTAAAATCCCAGTTTTGACCCAAAACACGGAAAATCCAGGTAGAGATCTGCACCCTCAGGCTTCTAATCACCACATCCTTGCCATTTCCATATAAATGAGCAATGCAAGCCAGCCCTTTAGGGCATCCCTCTCATCCTATTATTGGCTTTTTTTTCTGGATGCGAGATAAATGGCATCGATCTGGCCGGGACGAAGAAGTGACAGTTTACCCATCATGCAGCTGCATGCGGTCGTTAGCGGTGGTGTCGCTAATCAGATGGCTTTCTGTGCCTGGCAGCAGCGCTGGTACAGAGAGACCTTCTGCCTGGTGACGGATGGAAGTCGTCCAAACTCCTAATATCTCTCTTCATAACATTAAAAAGCAATGCACTCAATTAAGATCTAAATGCTTAGTCTGAGTAATGGAGGCTAATATAGAGGATAATAGAGTTGTGTCTGTCTGGATTCTGCAGACTGGGAGAACATGTGTTTAAAACCATTAACTTTGTCTGTATTTTATTTGATGATTTATTCATTAATTGATGATTGAATAAATATCAAATATACAGGACCTTATGCATGATCATGTCTTAATATATCGCAATAGGGACCATAAAGGACAGTGGAAATGTAAACATCAAAAAAAGCATCACGAACTCAGTCAGGAATCTGGTAGATTACTGCTGGTAAGAATCTGGTGGAAATGTTTCATCATACCATCATATACACCAGTGGATCTTAAATTGGGAGAGGTCTGAGCGGCTTTAATTCTGGAGAAAGGTAATATTAAAATGAAAGCATTTAAAGACTGAGATACAAGAATCTTCCACACAAGAATCGCATATGGGGGGTGATGGCAGGTGTCCACATACTTTTGCCTGTTGTATAAACAATGTATGATCATTTGGTTAGAAGTTCAGGTGTAAAATGCTCCATGGCTTCGAGAAATTATTTTACTGAGCTGAAGTCTCTATGTCACTAATGGAACCAGTTTTTCTAGAGAACAGACTTTATTGATGGGATTATTGCCATCTACCCTGCTGGGGTGGAATTGCACCTGCAATGAAGCAACATTTGTGCAAGATCATTGATTTCAGGTTAGTTTTAGAAAATAATTACCAGTAATAAATCAGCCATGCAAGACAAAAAAAACATAATATTATCATTCTCGAAATATTATGTCTTATTTTTGCCTTTTTTTTTCATATAAACTCTCTTTTTTCGCAAATGATTTCTTTGTCATGTTCTCATTAGCATATGATTAAAATCCTAAGTAGGTTATCTAGTTTACACATAGCTGTCAGACTTCACAGGCTAACATATCTTGGATGTCTAAGTGCTGTACCTCATACACTGTCAACAAATAAGCCAATATACAGTGAGGAAAATAAGTATTTGAACACCCTGCTAATTTGCAAGTTCTCCCACTTAGAAATCATGGAGGGGTCTGAAATTGTCATCTTGGGTGCATGTCCACTGTGAGAGACATAATCTAAAAAAAAAATCCAGAAATCACAATGTATGATTTTTTAAACTATTTATTTGTTTGATACAGCTGCAAATAAGTATTTGAACACCTGAGAAAGGCAATGTTAATATTTGGTACAGTAGCCTTTTTTTGCAATTACAGAGGGCAAACGTTTCCTGTAGTTTTTCACCAGGTTTGCACACACTGCAGGAGGGATTTTGGCCCACTCCTCCAAACAGATGTTCTCTAGATCAGTCAGGTTCCTGACCTGTCGTTGAGAAACATGGAGTTTGAGCTCCTTCCAAAGATTCTCTATTGAGTTTAGGTCTGGAGACTGGCTAGTCCATGCCAGAACCTTGCTATGCTTCTTACAGAGTCACTCCTTGGTTATCCTGGCTGTGTGCTTCGGGTCATTGTCATGTTGGAAGACCCAGCCTCGACCCATCTTCAATGCTCTAACTGAGGGAAGGAGGTTGTTACCCAAAATCTCGCAATACATAGCCCCGGTCATCCTCTCCTTAATACAGTGCAGTCGCCCTGTCCCATGTGCAGAAAAACACCCCCAAAGCATGATGCTACCACCCCCATGCTTCACAGTAGGGATGGTGTTCTTGGGATGGTACTCATCATTCTTCTTCCTCCAAACACGTTTAGTGGAATTATGACCCAAAAGTTCTATTTTGGTCTCATCTGACCACATGACTTTCTCCCATGACTCCTCTGAATCATCCAAATGGTCATTGGCAAACTTAAGATGTGCCTGGACATGTGCTGGTTTAAGCAGGGGAACCTTCCGTGCCATGCATGATTTCAAACCATGACGTCTTAGTGTATTACCAACAGTAACCTTGGAAATGGTGGTCCCAGCTCTTTTCAGGTCATTGACCAGCTCCTCCCGTGTAGTTCTGGGCTGATTTCTCACCTTCCTTAGGATCATTGAGACCCTACGAGGTGAGATCTTGCATGGAGCCCCAGTCCGAGGGAGATTGACAGTCATGTTTAGCTTCTTCCATTTTCTAATGATTGCTCCAACAGTGGACCTTTTTTCACCAAGCTGCTTGGCAATTTCCCCGTAGCCCTTTCCAGCCTTGTGGAGGTGTACAATTTTGTCTCTAGTGTCTTTGGACAGCTCTTTGGTCTTGGCCATGTTAGTAGTTGGATTCTTACTGATTGTATGGGGTGGACAGTTGTCTTTATGCAGCTAACGACCTCAAACAGGTGCATCTAATTTAAGATAATAAATGTAGTGGAGGTGGACATTTTAAAGGCAGACTAACAGGTCTTTGAGGGTCAGAATTCTAGCTGATAGACAGGTGTTCAAATACTTATTTGCAGCTGTATCATACAAATAAATAGTTTAAAAATCATATATTGTGATTTCTGGATTATTTTTTTTAGATTATGTCTCTCACAGTGGACATGCACCTACGATGACAATTTCAGACCCCTCCATGATTTCTAAGTGGGAGAACTTGCAAAATAGCAGGGTGTTCAAATACTTATTTTCCTCACTGTATATATATATATAATATAAAGAGCATGCAATCACATCCCAATTAAGCCTTGTTAAAGTCTCAGGTCCATTTCACGTGCTATGATGTGAATTTAATCTGTAACATAGATAAAATGATATCATTTCTTGGATAGGTTGCCTGGTCGAGGAGATTTTAAGTGCTATTGGCTCTCTAATTTCAAATAAATTTAAATAAATGATGTGACCAAGGTGCTCAATTGAGTATGTGCGTGTGTTTTGCTAGTCTTTTATGATACTTGTGCTTTCAAAAGTCTTTACATGAATGTTCAGTGATCCCTCATGCATCCCGCTCACTTCCCTCACTCTCTAAATATCTGAAGGGATTGGGCATGAGTGCTAATTGAAGTAAAGGAGATCAGCGAATAAGCTGCAATAAGGATGATTGTAGTTCCTCCGTGAACACAGGAGAGTAGTTTCACATTAGCAAAGAGGCAAAGAGATGTTTTTTTGAGATTAGAGGATTTAGCATTGAACAGCACACCAGATGAGCTTTACAGTAAAGAGCTCAGTGACTATTGAACACAGCAAACATGTACTGCAATGGCGAATGCTAATCTCAGACATACAACTAGCTTTATAGCTATTATAGGATGCAATATCAGTCACATGATGCCCGCAGGAGCTGTAAACTGTCATGTAGCATACCATAGGGGATACAATTACTCTTAAATTATCAGATGTTGAAGGCTACAATAAGGAAAATCAGCTAATTGGGTTTGATTATATAAACTTATGTGTTTTGTAGGGTGTAATAAAAAATGATAACTGATCCCTGATTAAAATGTTCATATTTTTTGTGTTTCGTCACACCAGGGTAAATTCATTTTATATCCTTTTTCTGTTCTCATTTCCCCCCACATGCCTTCAAAGCCCTTTCTTTTTACCTGCCTCATAAATTTCATTAATTCTCCCACCCATTAATTCCATATAACCACTAATATAATTAGAGCAAAGGCTTTCATCATAACCTTCACCACGAGACCATCTTCCGAACGGGAAAAACTGTTGCCACTCTAATGAACTTTTTTTCGCGTTCCGAATGAATTTTTCATGACGCGGGGTCAAGCTGAGAATTTCAGAAGGTTTTTCGGTTGTAAGAAAACATTATAAGTGCAGCTACATTTAGCACGACTGACCTCTTCTATTAAAGCTCGAAACATCAGTCCATTCCTCTCTATTGTCAAGCTTATTACCCTTGCTGGCATTCCGCCACTGAATTAAAATTGGAAGATGGGAAAAGTAAAGAGGCATTTAATTAGCTGTGCTGTAAAATGGGCAAAATGAATTAATCAGAACCTGAGGTGCAGGGATTAAATTAGTTAATCAAAGAACAGCTTCTGACCCTGGGTTTGAGAAGAAATCAGCACTTTCTTTTAAAGAATATAGAAAACAAAGCCATTGCAACTTATTGCTTTAATCGGGTGTAATATGCTGCATGAGACAGTATAAGGCCAGAGTAGTCTTCAATTATTGCCCAGAAGTAGATGTAACCTCAACATGTTTTGATTATTCAAAGATTTGTCATCTTAAAGAGTGGGATGCAAAGCCAAATTATTCACCCAACAGACAGGCTTTTGACATCTAATCCCTATTCCTTTTCCGTCTTTTAGCCATCCATTTAAATTTTATCCGCCTCATTCACTCTGCTAATTAACTTAAAAAAAAATCCAGATTGTTCGCAGATCAGAAATACAGCACTAACCGAAGATAAAATGTCAAGCTGTGTCTTGACCTATATCATTTTGAAAATTAGTATAATATAAAACTTCAGTGATTAATTATATTGTGACAATTCAGCTTCTTTTCACAGATGTGAATTGGATCAAGACTACTCTTTTTTTCTTGCTTATCGTGCTCATCCTTCTACTTTACCCCCTGCTGCTTTCACAAAAAAAAAAAAAAAAAGTAGGTCTGTTAGTCTCCTGACAAGCTTCTGGGCTGTTATATGATGTATGATTAGTTTGTAATTGGGAGCTATTCTGGGCCTAGCAAAGGCTAAGTATTGAGACCCATTCCGTTTTTGTGTCCATGCGATGTTAATAGCTTCAGACAGGCCATGGGCCATGAGAGAAGCAGCACAGACTGTGTCATGGAGCATATTTTATCAGCACGTCTATTCACTGACAGCCTGCGGCTCACTGCAGGGGGCTCAGAGTGCTGTGAGGCTCAGCAGAGGCTTTACCGTCTCCATCTGACTCACATCGCTCAGCTACTGGAAGTGGCAAACACAATTCAGGCTAAGCGGGAGGGGCTCTAGGCCAGACTAAGTATAGTCCAAGAATTAATTAGGTGGTCAAGGGAGATTCTCCTTTCTGTTTTTTTACTTCAGTTCAGGTTGAAATTAATTTCATCTGTGAGAGTTTGTTTCTAGACATTCGAAATCTAAGAATATATTAATTTGTAGACAAATGTTGGGACAAGCAAGGGGGGAAATGGTAGCTAAGTGGTTAAGGCTTCGGATTACAAGATAGGAGTATTGCCATGCTGCAACTCTTGGGCCCTTGAGCAAGGCCCTTAACCCTCTGTTCTCCAGGGGCACTATATCTTGGCTGACCCTGCATTCTGACCCCAACTAGCCATTTCTGAGATATGTGGAAAAAGTTTTCACTGTTCTGTATTTTACATTTTAATGGTACAAAATTTTTTTTTCAATTTATAGCATTTTTATTTAATCAATTTATCAATTAGTGCCTATTTAATCGATTACTTAATTGACTCAATATAATACAATTTGAATTTTGAATCTTCACACAGACTGCAACCCATGCTTAGAATCAATCTGGCAACCCTGGTGCTGTGAGGGTGTAAAGTTACCTATCGTGCTAAACCAACTGACCCTGATTTAGCAACAATTCTGACTAAGCTGTGTGAATTATCATGCAGCACAGTGGGTAGAATCACAGCACTGAGGTCCCAGATTTATTTAGATCTTGGGTTGATATGTAAAGTTTTGTTCTCCTCCTACCTTATAAAAACTTTCTCGTAGGTAGATAGAGGTCTCTAATCTATAAACTGAGCTAAAGGTGTAAATGAGTATGTAACGTGTAATGGTGCCCTAAGCTTTATTCCCATCTTGTACTTAGTGTTTTTGGTGTAGTTTCTGGCTTGACCATTACCTTGTATATGATTATGGTAAAAATGTTTACAAAAGGTGAACAAATGAATAATTTGTCAAAAATCTGTCAAAACATTACCATGTAATATAACAGTACAAAAACCTGAGATAACCCGTGTTTTTTTTATCTTTGCTGAACATTTTTTGGTTGGACTATTTTGCACTTTGTGAAAAGAAGGAGGCAGAAGTGCTTTATTTTATCCTTTGACACTTTCATTCACGCCCTAGTTCCCTCCGAGTGGGATGGCAAACACCAGCTTTCATTCTGATCTTTATTATTTCTTTCTTTCTTTTAATAAAAAAAGGAGCTATGAAATAGCGAGGCAGTAATTGCTACTATTAGCGAGCTCACTGTCAATAGTCTGAACATGCTAATTATTAGCATGTAACTACTGCTCTGGTTTCTTCCATTATTTCCAGGACTTTTCTTCTCCTGTGTGAGATGAGGGAGGTGGTCTTTGGCTTTTAGAATGTGTGAGCTACAGATTGGTTCTCAAAGCAACTCCCACACAAGTCGACGTTTTTGGCAGCAATCGACGACAAGAGCTAAGATGTATAGCAAAAGCTAGTGAGTTTTTGATAGGAAGAGGGTTTTTTTAGGCACAGAAAAGTAAAGGGAATCTTTCCACTCCAGTGGGTAATGCAAGTTTGCCCAGAGCTCTATGACACTGCCAATTTGTTCCACTAGGTAAATCTTCATTGCCCATGCAACACCCAGTGTCTTTTTTTTTTTAATCTGTTTATCTTTCTAACATTTTCTTCTTTCCAGTGGATCAAGTAGATTCGGTAGAGTCTTCCAGATGGTATTAGTAAAAACAAGAGTAAAACAAGATAGATTTCCTTGGTGGCTCATGACAAGCCAATCACTGCACACCAAGAAACCTCCAAGAAAAAGGCCCCCAAACATATTGTCTTGTCTTATTTTGGTTACAATCAATCTGCCTATGTTATGGAAAGTTCAAAGAAAGCTAGTGCAGCGGTGTCTCTATTGTTTGCAGGCCATCTGGTTGGTAAAAATGTTCTACTCTAAACTCCAGGAATTAAGACGGCCTTTGACTGATGGTGTTTATGTGTTCTTTGACCCTTTGCACACTCAGTTGATAGCCTAGTTCGACCTGCCTTCTCTTCCATTTGCCTGGAGTCACTGTTCTTGTTTCTTTTGCCTTGCTCTTTGTAGACTCTTTTTCGAGATGGAAGGAAGGAGAGTACCGTCAGCACTCTGTACATTTCACCACCCAACATCGAGACAGGACAGACGATCATCTGCCGTGCGTCAAACAAAGCTGTCCCCAATGGCAAGGAGAGCAGCGTCACCATCGACATCCAGCGTAAGAAAACCGCATCATCTTTTCCTTGTTCTTTGTTGCTAACTGTCTCTTCTCATCTATTTCTATAGCAAAGAATCTCACATACTTATCAGTCTATCTCACATATAGCTTCACTTCCTAGCAAGTTAACTCTAACCGAAAAGTGCTGTATGTGCTGCATCGCTAATCACCTACACATGAAATTAACAGAGCTGTAAGCATTCTCTTTGCATCCCTACATCATTAGGATTTATTGTCTGAAACTATCAGCTAATGCGTTTTTTTACGTAGACTCATACATTCCAGAAATAAAAGATATTGTGATATTGTTTGCAGGAGTTTGCTTAAATAATCATCAGGAGCAAACCTATTGAATTTTTTTTTTTTTTAAATGAATAGCACTTTTTTGCAACTTCTTTCAAATCTCATTCTGATCCTCAGCAACCCCTCCTTCCTTACAAATTTCCACTCTGTGCCAGGCAGAAGGCACCCAGCATGCAAAAAAAGTGCAATTGTCAGAGAATCTATTATTTTATCAAACACTATTCTCCAGAATTATCAGAGCGAACAAAAGCATCTCCATATTTCATCAATCGTGCTCTCCTTCCCCACTATTAGCTATGACTAATAAAGCAGAAAATGCTATTTAGAGATCCATTACTGTTGACAGCTTCATTTTTTTTTTATAATAAATTCTATAAGAAAGGCTTCAAGGCAATGTGTCAGTGATTACCGGTCGCCAAGTTTTCCGATCAACTCGTTATGCGGTTTGATAAGCATCTAATGATAAATGAACAAAATTGCCATCTGTGGAAGAAAAGTCAGTCAGAAAAGATGTTAATATTTGTTATTCTTTCTAATTCAAACACCAAGCAATGACAGAAAAATGCTGCAGCTTGAATCTGATTTTGTCCCGGTTATAAACATGTGCTGTTTCTTTATCTCTTTTGTTCATCATAATGGCTTATAGATATTTTGAGATACCGAAGCGCTTTGCTGATGTCCACATCCCGCTCCCACTTCAGCATCCCTCTTTTAATTAAGCCACGCGAGAAATCAAACGTAGTGTAATTGAACTTTGATTTAACCGCAGCAGGCCTCCAGTTTGCTAAGACTTGCTGCTTTCTAATTTCATTCAATTCTTGTCTACTCTCCATGGATGAGTGGGAAATGACAAGAGAGAGAGAGAGAGAGAGAGAGAGAGAGAGAGAGAGAGAGAGAGAGAGAGAGAGAGAGAGAGAGAGAGAGAGAAAAGGAATAGAATGTATTCAGATGCACAGTGCAGACTGAAGCTTGTTGAAAGATTTTCAGAGCAGTTAAAACGAATGTCCCTAGGAGAGAGAAAGGTGAGCATGAAAGGGCACACACACAAAGAGGATAATGAGGCTTTGAGTATTACATGCAGTCACTTACCCACTCAGCTTTATACATGACCAAATAACTGGTGGTCTAAGTGGGTTTGCGTTCAATGCAAAGCGTCAAGCACCAGAGGAACGCGAAGGAATGTGTGTATCGTTGCTAACTTTCTGCTATTATGCACAAACAGGTGTTTGATGAATATGAAGGGGATTAGTTGTAGGAAAACGAAAAGCGGGTGCCACTGAAGAGGCATCTTTTAAACCACAAGGGGTGCTGGGGTTTTTGTGGTTCTGGAGAAGGGGGTTACATTTTGAAAATTGCTATAGGGAAAGAGAAAACTCAAGGGGACAATACACACACAGGTGTCAACAAGCACAAATTTGCTGAAATCTTCAAGCAAAATGAATGGCTAATATGAAATATGCTTATATAAGCTAGAAATTCGCAAGCAAAACATGTACATCTTTTCTGGTCGACTATGGATTTGAGATTTCCGAACCAACTCATCACTGATGCTTAATGTACTGTATTCAACAAGGGAACCCATTCAATATTCATTCCTTATTCAAGATCTAAATAAGATGCTTCTGAAGCATCGCATCTTCTCCACTGGGAAATTTCAAGTGTTTTGTAATATAGGCATATTTTATTGCATGCTCAGTTTGTTATATTTTCTGTTCAGGGCAAGGCATAGATGCGTAATAATATAGATCATTGAGCACTGATGCTGTTTTAGCTCATGATATTAAATCAGATGTTGGCTATTGGAAGGATCACTGGATAATCCCAGGTGAAATACAGGTCTTCTTTTAGAAGAAAGAGCAAAGCTTCAGCAAAGGCTTTGAAAAGTAGACAGAGGGGGCAGAAGACAGGAAGGTAGACCTTGTCCTAGTTTGCTGTGCTTTGCAGCCACCTCAGAAAGCCCCCTGGAGTATTTCACAGTAGACACAACTTAGGGGCATTATTTCAACCGAATGGCATCCTTTTGCACTGCAACCATATACTAATAAAATGGTAAAAGTGATTTCCTGTCACTTGTGTCTTTTCTGCATTTAGCACTGAGAATCACACATGCCAAACAGGTTATTTTCTATAAATAATGAGAAATTGAGAAATCTTGACTAAAAAAAAGTATCCAAGCTGCCTAATATTTTCTCGCATCCATTCCAAAATTGACCAGTTCTTGATTTTCATTAATTGAACTTTTTGGCCAAAGCGATGTAATTGGCAACCAAATTAATTAAATGCTAATTTAGATTTATACTCTGGCTGCAATAAGTTATATCAAGTTTTCTGAGTGACCAACCTCTACATGTCTGCTAGAGCACAGTACTCACCGAGCACATTACTCACCGATTCACTTTACAGCTTGGCTTGTCAAATTCAATGAATTTTACGGCCTTATTTGCTCTCATTACCATTGAGTCCCTGATAATTAGATGCATCCTTGCATTACTACTTACCAAAAGCCCTCATAACAGATTCTGACCCAGGGTTAATCAAATAAGCATCTAAATATGAAATTTACTAGGAAAAGCAAACGATGCATTGAATTGTAAAAGGTTGCATTCCTCCCTCATGTAGATTGATATTTCGATGCTGTAAGTAAATAAGTAACTGCTAGGTAAATAATTGCATCATTAATAATTGCTAGAATATGAAAATGCAGATGCACCAGAGAGACAGAGAAACATTTGCATTTTGTCACAAGAGTAATTATTTTGTGACATGGTGGAACTCAGCAACTTTTAGGAAACGTGATCATGTTAGTCAAGACCAGTCATATATCAATATGTCATGCAGACCCCGAATTGTAAAAAAAAATAACATAAAAAAAATGTCTAATCCACCAATTGCAGCATACCCAAACAAATAGAATCACCCACAAAATTGGATCATAAGCCTTTTTCTGCACTTGCTGCTTTTTTGCATTTGTGCAACATTGACCCAAACATAATAAATATCATATGTATGTAGGACTTATTTTAGGAGCATGATGGAATACAGGAATGCACAGGCATCACCTTGTGGGAAAATCCAGAAGAATATTCTGGTGAAACTACAAAATTGGCACCACAAACTTGAACTGTGGTCTACACCAGAGAAGAGTATGTTGCATTGTGGTGTCATGGCTCCAGGATCCTTGGTTTGAGCTTGAGCTTGAGCTTGAGCTTGATCTTTTTTTTTGTCAGACACTGCTCTAGATTTCAAGAAAAAAATGTATATAAATACTATATAATTAAAAAATAAAATAAAATATTCTATACTTAAAAATATGCTTAAATAGAAAAAAGGTTCTAGGTTGGTGGCCAGTTACAAAGTAAATGTACTTAGTAACTGTATTTAAGTAACATTTTCATGTATCTGTACTTTATTTATAAGTATTTCTATTTGGGGAGTCTTTAACTTCAACTTCACTACATTTTAAAGTCAAATATCTGACTTTTTACTAAACTAAATTCTGCAAAATCAGTTGTAATTTTTATTTATGAGCGCATAAAAACCTAACTGGTCAAACACGCAGCAAGTCACAAATCAGTGTAGAGTGAGTGCTCTTTTTTTAAACTTGTTTTAATTACTGCTTGGTGGTGTTTACTTCACCA
The DNA here is from genome assembly GCF_946808225.1 of Silurus aristotelis. NCBI lineage: Eukaryota > Metazoa > Chordata > Actinopteri > Siluriformes > Siluridae > Silurus > Silurus aristotelis. The sequence goes on along the minus strand of NC_139583.1, from coordinate 5,942,289 downwards.
AGTAAATGTATAAAGGGAGCATTTTTACTGAGTACGTTTTTACCTACTGTATCTCTGTATCTAGACTGTATGCTTTGTGTACTTCGTCCACCACTGCTAGTGTACTAGTCTGCATATAATACAGCATAGGAAGTTTCATATGTTATCCAAAAGATTGTGTCCTATAGGTTGCTGGGTGGTTTTTGTCCTCTAAATTGTCTTTAGATAAATTGGTCTCCCATTCAAGATGTATTTACACCAAGCACCCAGTGTCTATCAAATTGGTTTTCAAATCCACTGCAAACCAAACCAAGATAAAACAGGTACTGAGGATGCATCACAGAATTTATCAAGACAGCTGACATCCTTGTTTTGTAGGCCTTTATTGATCTAAGTGTGGGCATATTAAAGTGTTAGGGGAACAAAATGGCATGTGAACTATTTTTTTTTTTCCCTACCTCTTCTTGTATTCCTTGCACATTAAAAGGTCTAGAATCATATTTTGCAACCTTCCCCATCATCTCTTATTTAAAACCTCTGTGCAGTCTTTCTGGGGAACATCTGGCCACTGTGACCCAGTGAGAAGGGAGATTGAGCTTTAAAAGAAAGGACGAAGCCGTTCATGCTGCCTCATCCTCCCTGCAAGAAGTTGGCCGATTGTTCCAATATGCCATCTGCGCTCTGCTTTGAACTTCCGATCAAAAAGCTGTCAGCGCACCACTGTCGTCGTCTCATTCTTTATTTATTTATTTTTCATCTCTCCTCTCTTGCTGCTCCTCTGCTCCCCTGTTGTTGTCGAATCTGTCGTGATGGTGGCTCTGTTTCAGACCCCTGCGTGCACTCTCCAGATGAAGGCGAGAAATTAGCACCGCTGCATATTGATGGCCTGTCGCTCACATGAGGCTCAAACTGGAGAGCAAACTCATGCATTTATACATCAAAGTGACAAACTGATTTTATTAAGCCACTGTCCCTCAAACAAGACCGGGTCGATGGAGCTGTCTCAAGCCCCAGTCAAACTGCCTACAGAGGTTCTCAAATGGTATCTACATGACCTGTGTAACCCAGTTACTCTTCTTTTTTTTCTTGGCTCCATTTGTCTAAGGAGAGCAAGAGGTTGCTTGCTGTGATGTATAAGAATGTGAACGAACCACATGCATTAAGTTTCAAATATTCATCCTCTGACAGAACTCCTTTTTTCACCATGACCTGAGTTAAAACAAATATTCATTTCTAATCACAATTTATTAGAATTCCAATTAAATTTAATTATATTTGCGGTCATGACCCAGTTTTGGCTTATACAACAAGCAGTTGAACTGGACTGTCCTACAATCAAGGTGAGTGCATCTCTGGTTGTCTTGTAGCTATCTCTGCACAATTTGTCCAATTAGGTGATACTAACGTTACACAGGTAACCGTATGGTGACCATGCGAGCTGCTGTGTGATCAGCTTGGCTGCCCGGTGGAGCAGGATGTCTCGTGGGTTTCAAAATTTGCATTCCATCTTGCGCTGGCAGGGACGGGCCTGGCACAGTTGTCTGTGTATCTGTGTGTGTGTGTGTGTGTGTGTGTGTGTGTGTGTGTGTGTGTGTGTGTGTGTGTGTGTGTGTGTGTGTGTGTGTTGAGCCATATTCCCTGCACAGACAAAAGCAGAAGAGGTTCAGGATGCCACCTGGAACACAATCCAACTGGGAATGCAGCAGCTGAGCTCACTCTGTCCAGCTGTGTACCTTCAGGGTACATAAACTACAAGAACACACGCACACAAAAACGCTCAGCTGGGACTCAGCAGTGTGGGCCTAGTGTAATTCTATTTCTAATGCCAGTCTCCCTGCCCATTTTTCTCCACCGCTGCTCGAGACCATGCCCAATAGAGATTCTATTGCTGTAACTGGACTCGCAGCACATGGAGACAGGATTGCTTACAAATACACACAATGTATTGATGCCAACCTGATCCAGATCCACTCTGATATAGACTTCCTCTATATTTTTCCTAACTTTCTTCTACCCTACCTTTCAACATCACCATGTGTCACAAATTCTGATGTGAGCCACTCAATGCACTCTGTTCACAAGTGTCTCTAACTGCTTAACAATCCTTTCCCTTTTTTTTAATTGGGATTTTTCCTTTTGTTGGATTCTGTCCAACAAAGGTCCAGTAGTTACAGAGAAACATGACTTTTTTCCAGAGAATGTGGCATTTGGCAGTTGACTCTTGAACAGATATGAAGAACAAGGGAAAAGAAATGAGTTTGAAATTGCTTTTTGAACTGGAAATCTCTCGGCTGAATAAGAGGGAACCACACTCAGGCTCATGTGCCAATTGTTCCCTTCTTTTTCACCATTGGTAGCAGTGTATAAATCATTAAAAAGGATTTGTTGCATGAATATCCAAACTAGAGAGACCACAAAAGTACAGCATATTTATGAGTTTTTATACTGTTAGCATGGGAAAAAAATAGGTTTCATCTAATCTTAAAGTTTGGATCTGTAATGATAGAAAACCTTTACAATATTCCAATCGTGACTATCCTTCAAAAGACTTTGTACCATTCGTCTTTATATTATACAGAAAAATAATGACGTGTTATCCAATGATCTGGTGTCACCCAAAAGAGATTGGGTTCCCTTTTGAGTTTGTTTGCTTTGTTTTTTTCCTCAGCACCATCACAAGTCTTTTGCTCATTAGGGATCTAAATATACAGTACATCCAGAGCTCTTGAAAGCTGCACTGTGGCAATGTCTATTATCAAAAGTGCTGTTCAAATCAAGCTTTATTGAATCTAATTCTTTGGATTGTCTGCAATGGCTCTGAGGAAGCCAAGGACCTTTGTTCATGTTGTCAAAACTTTACTTAATGCACAAATATATGTAATACTTAAACATACATTTCTGACAACTTCCAAGTAAGTTCCTACATAACTAAAACTTTCAAATGATATATATATATATATATATATATATATATATATATATATATATATATATATATATATATATATATATATATATATATACAGTGGGTACGGAAAGTATTCAGACCCCCTTAAATTTTTCACTCTTTTTTATTTTGCAGCCATTTGCTAAAATCATTTAAGTTCATTTCTTTTCCTCATTAATGTACACATAGCACCCTATATTGACAGAAAAACACAGAATTGTTGACACTGTTGCAGATTTATTAAAAAAGAAAAACTAAAATATCACATGGTCCTAAGTATTCAGACCCTTTGCTCAGTATTTAGTAGAAGCCGCCTTTTGATCTAATACAGCCATGAGTCTTTTTGGGAAGGCTGCCACAAGTTTTTCACACCTGGATTCAGGGATCCTCTGCCATTCCTCCTTGCAGATCCTCTCCAGTTCTGTCAAGTTGGACGGTAAACGTTGGTGAACAGCTATTTTTAGGTCTCTCCAGAGATGCTCAATTGGGTTTAAGTCATTGCTCTGGCTGGGCCATTCAAGAACAGTCACGGAGTTGTTGTGAAGCCACTCCTTCGTTATTTTAGCTGTGTGCTTAGGGTCATTGTCTTGTTGGAAGGTAAACCTTCAGCCCAGTCTGAGGTCCAAAGCACTCTGGAGAAGGTTTTCGTCCAGGATATCCCTGTGCTTGGCCGCATTCATCTTTCCCTTGATTGCAACCAGTCGTCCTGTCCCTGCAGCTGAAAAACACCCCCACAGCATGATGCTGCCACCACCATGCTTCATTGTTGAGACTGTACTGGACAGGTGATGAGCAGTGCCTGGTTTTCTCCACACATACCGCTTAGAATTAAGGCCAAAAAGTTCTATCTTGGTCTCATCAGACCAGAGAATCTTATTTCTCACCATCTTGGAGAACTCTATGCGGGTTTTTCATGTGTCCTGCACTGAGGAGAGGCTTCCGTCGGGCCACTCTGCCATAAAGCCCCGACTTGTGGAGGGCTGCAGTGATGGTTGACTTTCTACAACTTTCTCCCATCTCCCGACTGCATCTCTGGAGCTCAGCCATAGTGATCTTTGGGTTCTTCTTTACCTCTCTCACCAAGGCTCTTCTCCCCCGATAGCTCAGTTTGGCCGGTTGGCCAGCTCTAGGAAGGGTTCTGGTCGTCCCAAACGTCTTCCATTTGAGGATTATGGAGGCCACTGTGCTCTTAGGAACCTTAAGTGCAGCAAAAAAAATTTTGGAACCTTGGCCAGATCTGTGCCTTGCCACAATTCTGTCTCTGAGCTCTTCAGGCAGTTCCTTTGACCTTAATGATTCTCATTTGCTCTGACATGCATTGTGATCTGTAAGGTCTTATATAAACAGGTGTGTGGCTTTCCTAATCAAGTCCAATCAGTATAATCAAAAATTTCTGGACTCAAATGAAGGTGTAGAACCATCTCAAGGATGATCAGAAGAAATGGAAAGCACCTGAGTTAAATATTTGAGTGTCACAGCAAAGGGTCTGAATACTTAGGACCATGTGATATTTCAGTTTTTCTTTTTTAATAAATCTGCAAAAAGGTCAACAATTCTGTGTTTTTCTGTCAGTATGGGGTGCTATGTGTACATTCATGAGGAAAAAAAAAATAACTTAAATGATTTTAGCAAATGGCTGCAATATAACAAAAAGTGAAAAATTTAAGGGGGTCTGAAAACTTTCCGTACCCACTGTATATATACATACAGTACACATAATTGTTATTATTATTTTTATTCTTTTTTAAAATGTAGAGTACTTATTATGCATCTCTCTTAAGTGTTGTTTTTGGATTTTCACTTTGATCCATCTTAACCAGCAGAAAAGCTCTGCCAGAGAGTGCATGAAGAAATGAAAGAAAATGAGAAACGGTACATGAGAACCAAAGTCAACATTTACTTAATGAGCGTAACTGATGGGCTTGTTATTTTTAAGCCCAGTTTTAATATCATGATCAGGATAGTGTTTGCTTCTTGCTTTAATACTCGACACATTAGGAGGAAATCTGACTATAATTAATCCTAATATGTGTAGCTACACATTAAATATTCATTATGTGCTTATTATCCCTTTACTATTTTTTAAAGACTGAATTTAATTCCAGGAGTTAGTCCAGAGTATAAAGAGCTACCATGAGACACATTTGTATTCTGGAGCTATTTTACTAATTGTCACTATGACATTTCATATACTGTAAATGGCCAGGTTTACTAAATGAACGCTATATTGCAGCTATTTTAACCACCATTTATGTGTGGGCAGAACAGTAGGACCCTGGGTGTTACGAATGATGAATGCTTCATGTTTGGCTTCCAAGCTTTGTGAGTTGGTGTATACTATATATTTTTTATAATGAACTATCACCCCCAAATAAAGTTCTTCACCCAAACTTTTACCACAGATGTTGAAGGCAAACATTTGTATAGTATGTCATTGGATGCAGTAGAATAAATCTTTTAAATAGAGAATTACATTTACCTAAACTAGGAGACCCAAACCTGTTCCAGCATGCCCATGCCACTGTGCATAAAGCCAGATTTATTAAGATTTACATGGGTTGGAGTGGAAGATCCTGCTATAGAGCTCTGACCTCAACAATATTGAACACCTTTGGAATAATTGGAACACAGACTGCACCACAGACCCCCCTCATGTCACCTACATTAGTAAATGACTTCATGAGCACAAATATCATCGAGGACACTTCAAAATCGAATGGATTTTAAATCAACCTGGTTTCAAAATTACCCCACAACTATTATCTATTATAATATTTTATGCACCCAGCAGCAAACACATGATGGTTTGGCAGGAAGCAGAAGTGACTGAAAATGTCACAGAAAAAAGAAATTTTGAATTTGTTTAATTTTGAATTTTATTTTTGTGCTTGTGCTCACCGCTCGTTGTACAAATCATGCCCATTATAAAATGGTGAAGCTTTTCATGCTGTCAGATCAGTTTAAGCAGCTCTAGGTGCAGTTTTTTTTATTTTTTAAGCATTCCAGTTAAAATTCAGTCAATGGGTTTTTTCCTCTCTTTCTCTCTAAAATTCTTTTATTGCAAAATGATGATATTTACATCCAGTCTTCTTCTGTATAGTGATATATATATATATATATATATATATATATATATATATATATATATATATATATATATATATATATATATATATATATATATATATATAAAACCAAACTTTACTTAACTTTATTTTTGTGCTATGTCTGTAGTTACATCTAAATTCTGAATACAAAGTACACAATTTTGATATTAACTCTTCATAAATTTGTGCAAATCAAATCTTTAAATATAGCCGGAAGTCAGTCAATGCTACCAGTCTTAGAAATAAACTAATATTTTACATCGTGCAAATAAATGCATCCTATTAAAGGTGCTGAAACCATCTGTTTTGGTCATTGAGAAAGGTTAAGGACTCTAAATATTGTTTTCAGTGCAGAAAGTAATTAAATGGCCTACAAAAGGTGGTGTAGAATCTTGATCTTAATAAAAGAAGCAGAAGGTTGGTGCTTTGGGTTTGAACATGTTGCTGTGTCTGTTCTCCTTGCAGACTTACCACTGGTGAACCTCTCAGTTGAACCTCAGCCAGTGTTGGAAGGAAACCTGGTGAAGTTCCACTGCTCTGCTAAAGCCAATCCACCAGTCACTCAGTTCAGGTAATATGCTTGTGTATAAAGCAAATTACACACACACACACACACACACACACACACACACACATATACACACATATGCACATGTGCTTCATGGCGAATTTTGGTGCTGATTTTAGACTTGGCGTGTCAGTAAAACAGATGTTTAGTAATTAAAAGTTATTTTTCTGTGGCGTTTATAATTTTGTTCTATATCTGAGTAATGAAAGGATGCCGTGAATAAATGTGTGTTGCTTTGAAGGTTTTAATTTGATCTCTTCTACATGTATATATTTATAATAATAATATGTGATACAAATGGTCAAACTGAAGTGCGTGCTTCATTAATCATGTTTTATATATATATATATATATATATATATATATATATATATATATATATATATATATATATATATATATATATATATATATATATAAGAATATAAAAGTATATATACATAAAAGAATTTCAGTACTAAATATGTTTGAGAAACAGGCTCAAATTCCTTTGAATATCATCATATACTTATCTAAAGGCCAGGTTTCATACCTTTTTAAAGCATATCTTTTGCAAACATTGGACTTTGTGATATTTGCCTTGCCAAGTTTAGGAGCAGATGGACATACTGACATTTCTTGCTAAACAGATGGAACTAAGAGCTAGCTATATTTTTCTTTTTTCAATTCCAACCCACATGGGGATGTATTTCTGAACATGCTTTTAAGCAAAGACTTTCAATCTAAGGTTAGTTAGGTATGAAAAGTGTAAAATTCCAATTCCCAGAAACCACTTAAAGCACAAAGTCTTTAGAATTGTTAGGAAAATGGAAAAGAGATGTAGAGTGCACACAGGTGCCTGAACTGAGAAGCAAGAAACCTTCTAATGGAGTTTGATTTCCTTTTGAAATAATACACCATGAAGTCCAGAATTGCTTTGGTTTGCTTATTGATTCAGACCAGAGGAGTGATGTGCATCTGTAGTTCTCTAAGGTCATTTTTTATTTTGTCTCATTCCTAAATGTAGCAGTGGTCATGCAGGCTTTTTTTTCCTCAGAGACTTTTACAACCTAAGGAAAACAGTTTGTTGGATGTTACACAGCTCATTGATCCAATAAGAGAACAGAAGAGAACAAAATCAATGGCATTTAACGTTGAAATATCCAGACATTTAAAAAAGCAATGCAGCCATTCTGATGTATTCTGTTTTCCTAAATATAATCCAATACAGAGTATTACTTCACATTACTTCAGAGTGCTAGTTTATTAACTCTGATTAATTCCAAGTCAATAACAGAGAAGATCTTGTGTATGTTGAGTTCCTTCAAATATACATATCAACAGAAAACATGAAGAAATATAGATGCACTGATTGAAAATGAGAGATGGACTGAAATGAGTTCTTGGTAGATGGGTTTAATCACTTTAGAGAGATAGTGAGACAGGGTAGGGCCAAAGGGAGGTTATGAAACACAGAGAAGTATGAACTACATCAGACAGAGCAGAAACAGACCATAATACATTATGTCTGTTGTAAAATTCTGCTTTTCTGTGCATGTTAAGTTTAAGAAGTCTTCTTGTAACCCCAAAGAAATCCCTTGGCACTTTACTGATTCTTGCTCAGTCTCTATTTCTGTCAGATTCTCTACTATCTTGCTCTCAATTAAGGAAGCTACATTGGCCTTACTTTATAAATTTTGCCATGTTATACTAGCTGCAATATTAATACTTCACTGAACATTTTCAGGAACAATGTCCTCCCATTCTGAACTCTTAACATCCTCCCCTTGCAAGTATTACCTTTCATTTCTCTGGTCTCGTTACACGTTTGCGATTTGAACAACACTGTTGATTGGCACATGCCTTGATGAATTTCAGAGTGGGAATGCACTGAGGTATGAAACTAGAACTTGGATCAATAAAAGATGATCATTGGGCACTTGTGCACCATATTTTTTTTTAACTATACAAGGATCAGTGTGTTGGGGGGCACTGGGGTGCATTGTTATGTGAGAGATGGCAAACAAAAACCTGATGAATTTATATAGGAGATGGAAACATGCTCGGTGTGTTGCAGTACGTGTCTATCCTATCCTATCCTATCCTATCCCATCCTATCCTATCCTATCCTATCCTATCCTATCCTATCCTATCCTATCCTATAGATAGAAGAGAAGACACATCTTGCAAGACCCCTTGATGGGATTCCATCCTTCCACCATATAAAGATATAAAATCCCCTGAATCTCTCGTGCCTGCAATGATTATGCCGTGGTTTTTGCTTGTGTGTTTGCACAGCTTTGCCATGTTTTTTGTTTAGTTACATATCTCCATATTAATGTTTTTGAGGTGCTGGAGATGAAGCTTTCGTTCCCAGTTCAATGCGCCTGCCGAGGGTTTTATGTGCACACACAGAAAATAGGGAATGCTACTTGTTTTTCAGTGCCCGGCGATCCCTTGTGACTCTGCTTATGTTACTGAAATAGGCATACACATTGAGCAAATTGCTTAGAACAGGATCTAAGAGCCAAGGGTGTGAGCGATAAGAATTCTGGCAATGTGTCTGTGCACTGATGGTGAAATAAAATGATCTCCCAGTAACTGTGTGAAACTTCTGAGCCAGAAATAACATATACTAAATATGTTGGAACATGGACAGAGAGAGATATAAAGTCACAGAGATTATGGTTGGGGCAGGAGAGATAAATTTAGAAAAAGGGATCACCATTGCATGCAAGATTCTACTCGGCAGTATAATGAAACATCACTCATACAGCTGTAAAGATGAGAAAACATATCAACTCAATCAACAACCCCACCCTTTTTTTTGTTACAGAAAACCTGATGGATATTGTGTGGCTGCCAATCACAGAGATGTCTCTCTATAGATAAATCTCTCATCTCCAGACTCAATGATATTGAAATGTCTCTGCACCTGAGCAAATCCCTGAGTGAAGTGAATTTATTGTCAAGTGTAATCTCCAACAGCAATCTCAAACATACCTAACAGAGCTCTTTTAAAAATGCAGAATAATCAAGATGATCTGGGTTTGTTCCAGCTGGAGACAAGAAGAGCTTAAAGGTTTTAAATCGCTAAAATAATACCAAAAGCTTGCTTCAGTGTTAATAAATATCCATCCTGCGTATTATAGTAGGCATGACACAATTCAGGGAGTAGAGAATTCTTGGCTCAAAGTTGCAGAAGCCTGTTTAAAACTGAGCTGGATGTTTGTACAGGTTCTCTAGTTTCTTCCCATCACCCAGTAAAATGCCAGTATGTTAACTGACTACGAGAAATCGCCCCAGGGTGTAAATGGTTATGTTCATAGTGCCCGGCAATGAAACAGCATCTTCCTGTTGAAGATGCTGTTTTTGGGAATATATATATATAATTGGGAATATATATATATATATATATATATATATATATATATATATATATATATATATATATATATATATATATATATATATATATATATATTCCCAATTTTTGTACAATATTGTATACAACTTTTAGTTAAAGGTTTTGGTTAATGTCCAAATTATGGGTCAGTATCAATATTTCCTACCATTTACTTCCATGCAGGTGTTCCCATTCCGGTTTCTCTGCCTGAGAAGGCTTATATACATATCTCTAGTCGAAACATTGTGGAAATGATGACTCAGATGGAGTCCCGAGGTATATAGGCACCAAAAACTTGTTGACAAAAGAAAAACACCTATTAAGTCTAATTATTGTCACAAACATGTCAGGAGACTTTCCAGGAGCCTGGAAAGTAGAAACATTAAAACCTAATTAATGTAATGTAGAATAACAGTAATTTATAGGAAATGATGTACAAACATCTAATAACCACAGTTATTCAGTTTGAAAACAGGGTTTTGTGAAGGGATTTTGAGCAGTTTCTGGTTGTAGTCTTCGTTACGGTAATATATGAAAGGAAAGCTCTTTTTTTCTGTCACTTTTTCAGGGTTTTCCTGAGGGAAAAATGTAACAAATTAATGGAAATTCATTTCCGATAATTGGCTATGCCATTCTCTTTGATTGGGAGAAATGTAGCAATTCTGAAGTCTTGGTATTTTATTTGCTGTTAAAAAAACCTCCATATAATCCTTCTATGAGAAGGCACACTCATTCAGATTTCATAAATCTGAAACGGAAATTGATTTTCTTGCTAAGTTTCTTTCAACTAGCTGCACAACCTACTGACACCATCCAACAAGTTACTGCAAGTGGTACATTTTACTGTTTTCTCCAAACTTATCTCAATTGAACTTTTATACTTTAGCTTTCATGGTCAGCTTAATAAAAAGAAATTCAGTATGTACCTTGCATAGACATTACTATAAAAAAAAGAAAGAAAGAAGCTTGGCAAAAGTTTCCAGAGCATCGCAGGTCTCTTCATGTTCGTTTGATGTACTTTTTTTCTGATATTGCTTGTCATCATAACATGCTTCTTTTGAGAGTCATGCTCTTGTGGATAATGTTTTTGAAGATTAAGCTACAGATTGGACGCCATGCTGTACACACTGGCAAACATGCTGCACATCTGGACGGGCAGCCATGAATATGGTTTAATTTTGAATCTAATAACACAAAGACATTCGGGCACGTTAAAAGACTTCATGTCTGATGCTTGATAAGCATCCTCAGAACCCACTGGAAAACAAGGCTATTTAGAGCCACATAGAATTACCGCACTAGCCTATCTATTGATTTGGTTCCAGAGAAGGGTGTGGAGTGTTGTTTGGGAACGGGGTGGTGTATTCACTTTGGTAGGCACATAGATGGTGAGTGCTGGTCTAATTACTCATAAAGAGAAAGTTTCAGACTGCAGCACAGTCTCTTTTCCAAGAGCAATTATGTCTGGGGCTGAGGCGACACAAGCTCCCATCTGCCCTGGTTTGAATATTTTTGGAAACGCAGGTGTTCCTTTGCACATCGAGCTGACAGAGTTCTCAGCCACCCTCACACAAGCTATAGTGCAAATCCAAGCATTTCTGCTTTTAAATGATTCTTATTAGGCTCAACATTGTGGATTTAATGAATGTAGGCAATGCTAATTTGTGATTTATTTTGCACCTTTAGTTTGAGAAACATATCTATTTTTATAGACGTGTGTAATTCTGTGGCATTCTTTTTCTCCACTATGATGTAACTGGGACAGAATGTACCAATTTTCAGAGATTTTTTTTTTTTTCATTGCCTTGAACAAATGAAGCTCAAGTCAGACACCAACAGCCCTGGTGACGTTCTAGGAATCGTTACAGAAGCAGGATGGGATACAAGGCATGATGCCACAGGATGCTGCTTTCCAACACAAATGAAGCACTTCTCATGTAGAGATACATCGATTCATTAATGCCTGCCTCCTTTGTGCTGCGGATGGCTGGTGCCATTTACTAACGTTTGCCGCGGCCTGCCTATTTGTCACTTTGAGATTTGTTTTCCTCAGCGGTGTAATGGAAGTGTAGGCTGTCAGCTTGCTACCAAGGCATTGAAAACATGCTGAGGCCAACAGGGATCAGTCACTTCAATGATTCCCGTACCACACAATGTCGCAGAGACTCTAAAACCACTAGCATGTAAGGGCATGTAGCACTTGTCATTGTGTTTCAGCAACAAAATATTAGCCAGACATCATGCTTTGTTTTGTCTGCATGACGTAGTTATTTGGATCTTCTGGCTCTGCTGTAGCGCCATGAGAAATAGTATTGAGATTCTTATTGTATGGATGAATAGCTTACGGTGCTCATTTATTTCCATTCAACTGAGAGATTGACAAAAGATGTTGGACCTGTTTTTCTTTTTTTCTTTTGTAATAGTTTTATTTCTTTTTTTTTTTTCTTTTTTTTTTTTTTTTTCATTTCAGATCCTGTGATCTTGTCTACAGCTCCGCATTAGCTCTACCTTCTGTTATATTATAATATTATATCATCAGTAAATAATACAACTCAGTATAATCAGTATAATATTACAACTCAGTACTAGACTACAATATAATGCTCAAATTATTTACATCCTCTTTACTGATTACATTTTACAGGTGGGCCAAAGGTGGTCATGTGATCAAAGAAGTATCCGGAGACACCTATGAAGTCGTAGTGGACCACACCTTTTTCACAGATGCCGTTTCCTGTGAGGTCACCAACCCTTTAGGAAGTACAAACATCAGCCGCAACGTAGACGTCTACTGTGAGTTTCCTGCTGGCTTTTGGTTAAAAAAAAAAAAAAAAAAAAACTTTTTCAATTACTGACTTGTTATTTCTGCATTGCAATTAAATTGAACTATGTGTTATCTGTATAAAAAAAATCATTAAATATAGTTATAACACCAGCTTACTGAAAATAATCAACTCGGTGCTTGTTTGCCACAGCCAGAGAAAATTAAATTGCATGTTCTGGCCCCGTGTCTTATCAATCCTGCTGAGCGAATGTTTGTTTTCTGCAGTTGGACCTCGTATGGCTGCTGAGCCGCAGTCCCTGCAGGTGGACCTGGGATCGGATGCGTTGTTTAATTGCGCATGGACGGGAAACCCCTCTCTCACAATTGTGTGGATGAAAAGAGGGTCTGGAGTGGTGAGTTTTTTATATTGATTGTGAAATTATGTTTTAAACTTCCTCACTCCAAAAAGTAGCCTTGGAAGATTTTCGCTTCCTGTTAAACATTTTATAATGCATTTAATGATCATGTTATAATGCATTTAATGTTCATGTTATAATGCATTTAATGATCGTGTTATAATGCATTAAATGATCATGCTATAATGCATTTAGTGATCATGTTAGAATGTATTTTAAGTCATTCACTTCCTTGTGAATATTACATACAGCAAACAGCATTTATAATTAAATTTAGAATAAGCTTTTGTATAATCCATTATATAATATCTCCCAACACCAAAGAGCCTGAGCCCACTTTTGTATAGTGATTCGTAGTATCTGTGTGGGTTCTTTCTTTCTTTCTTTCTTTCTTTCTTTCTTTCTTTCTTTCTTTCTTTCTTTCTTTCTTTCTTTCTTTCTTTCTTTCTTTATTTCTTTCTTTCTTTCTTTCTTTCTTTCTTTCTTTCTTTCTTGTCTGAATGGACTTGTCGGTGTCTCTAAGACTAAATCTAATGCGCCTAACAAATGCTAAATACATCATGGCTGCATTCCTTTGGTATGAGTAATATGCGTTTATACATTTTAATTCCTATAACATTTGCAGAAGGTGTTACCAAAATGTTAGTAACTGTTGCTCTACAGGCTTGAACTTATTAGATTACTCGATAATGAGCTGAGGACTTGAACCTGATATGATAGAGCAGAAAACTTTTTGCACTATAAATTATATGGTATAAATCTATTTTATTTGAATAGTCTCATGAACTCTATATTATCCCACCATTCGCTCATACTGTGCAAACGTCTCTAGGAGATGAGGAACACCTCAGAGGAATGAAGTCATGAGAATGTGGAATGGGCAGCTTTATTTAGAAATTTGAGTAGGCAAATTCTGGGCACCGATCAGCATGACGGTCTCATCAAGCGATTTCCCACGAAGCTTGTTTATCGTTTTTTTAAGTAATCATTACCATGCGCATGCTGATTAATCTATAAAACCTATAAATGGTAGCTGTATATGTACAGTGATACCTTCTGGAAAATGATACTTTTGGGTTCTTCTCACCTCCTCCAGAAAGGAGCAACACAGGATCGAAAGTGAAATGCAGTGCATTGGGCTAGTTCATTCATTTCTGATTTAATGTGTCGGAAAGATTCAATAGTTTATTGTCAAATGTGCAGGAAACTGTCTGTAACACCATACAACCTCTGGCATTAATTATAGAGGACAAAACGAAACATGCATTATGAATTTAAAAGATAGCAGTGTTGCGAAAATACAAAAAAAGGGAAATAAAATACGTAAAGAGTGCAGAGCAAATATGGAGGACATGCATCTGTTTTCAGTGTGCCAAATTGCTCTCTAGCGACGTAACGTGACCATCTATATATTAATCTCGCATGGAATTATTTAAAAATGATTCTTATGTTTCATTTGTTCTCAGAGAAGAACACGTTCATGGTAAAGTGTTTATATGCCGTCTCATTATTGTTACATTAGCACCCTCCCGAGAAACGTTTTCCTAACAATTTTATGGTTCTTTCAGCTTCTCCCATTAGGGGTCGCCACAGCGGATCATTCTTCCTAACAATTTTATTCTAACATCCATAATATAAACAGGAAATGACCTTTAATTTCCAAACAGGCAGGCAAACCATATACTCCGAATACAATGTGCAATTTTTATAGTACTCAGGTGTGCATGGACGTTTCCTTGCCCCGATTAGCGTACCAGCAAGACGTTTCTTCTGCATGATCACCTCGGTTACTAGAACGCAGAGATCTTTGTGTCCTGTTCTGTCATCCCTAGTGAAGTTTTGATGACTGTCAATCCACCATGGAAACTCTGACGGTTTACTTTACTTCTTCCCCAAATTAGATTTTAATAATTCAGCAGAGCCGTTGTAAATCTACGCTGCCCAGCAGTTCTGTTTGTTGTACAATGACCATAATTGTTTTCTTTTGCTAACAGGACTACCTCAGATTTTAACCTTTGTTAACCTTTTAACCCTCAGGTGCTGAGCAATGAGAACATCCTGACTTTAAAATCAGTGAGGCAGGAGGATGCTGGCAAATACGTGTGTCGTGCTGTGGTGCCTCGAGTCGGGGCTGGAGAGAAGGAGGTCGCGCTTACAGTGAACGGTAATTAATTTTTTGTCCATGACATACACGAGGGCATAGTTATTTTAGTAAGAAGCAGTACTTTCACACTTGAAATCCCAATTACACGAAAGCACCTCCACTGACCGTGAGAAAGAGACATTTCTGAGAACCTAAAGCACATCTACGCAGTCTGATTCTGAGATGTTTGCATGATTCAAAAGTCAGTTTATTACACCTCGGTTATGATTGATTTCTTGGTTTAACTTGATTATATTATAAAGTTTAAAACCAAGAAATTTTCATTTTATTCAAATTTTTTAACACTGCAGTACAGAAACACTTGACACATATACCAATAAACGGATAAAGGGTGGAAGCTCAGTGGTTAAGAAATGGATCTGAAGGTCATGAGCTCAAATAAGATGCCGCTGCAGAGCCTTTAAGGAACACGCTTAATTGTTCAGTCATAAATTGCTCTGGATAAGGGCGTCTGTTAAATGCCATAAATGTAATAATAGAAAAAAAATAGTGTATTGGTATTTAGGAAATCTAGAAGTGTCTATTTTGCATATTTAGAAAACTTTGTATTTGTCATTGTATAATTTTCTTTTTATTGTTGTTATTATTATTATTATGATTATTATTATTATTATTATTATTATTATTATTATTATTATTTTAATATTTTATTTATTTTCAATAATGGGCTTTTTGGCAATAAAAAAAATATATATAATAAATAATGAAAATAATAATACTAATAATAATAATAATAATAATAATAACATTAATAATAATAATAATAATAATAATAATCATTAGTAGTAAGCAGCTTTTAAATAAATAAAAACTCAACTTAATAACATTTTCTAAATAAAAAAGGAAATAAGATGAAAAGCATTAAAAGGTGCATTAAAGCAGATGAGCAAATGTGCCCCAGTTGGCGGGAGTTTGACGGTGGCAAACTAATGAAGGGTACAGGATAGTGTGAGACTCAGCTTCTCACCGATAAATGACTTCATTACGCCTGCTTGATATTCAAGCAGCAAACATTAACCATGGAGCCACTTCCACTAGAAGAGAGCTTTGTAGGCAACAAACACTTTGTAGCCTCCTGCTATCATCCAGCACTGTGTCTTGAGCTGATTATAGCAGAAAACATTCAGTCGTTCTGATTTGTTTGGGTTATAAAGGGAGAGAATGCATTGCTAATGTAGTTTGGCCGTAGTAAATTACAGATGTCACCAGTAACCGTATTAGACTGAGTAACTAAGTGTAGAACCTCTAAGAACTGAGGATGTAGAAAGTAAAAAGGGATTTTTTTTCAGACGCTAGCAGAATAAGGCTATGCAGAAAGACAGATTATTGCTAAAGTATCTTTTTTAAATTGTTATTTTGCCTTTAATGTACACTAAAATGTCAAAAGTATTGGGACACCTGACTTTTCCATCCATGTACTTTTTTTCTTAAACTGTTACCATAAGGTTGAAAGCACACAATTTAATAGGCTGTCTTTGGATGTTATATCATTACATATTACATTCATCTGAATTACAAGAACCAAACCTGTTTTAGCATGACGTATCCCTGTGATCAAAGCCAGCTCCATGAACATATGCTTTACATTGGTGGGAGTGGGACATCTTGAGTAGCCTGCTCTAAAAGCTCTGATCTTAACCTTATTGAACACCATTGGAATTAATTAAAATGCTGTTCATTTCCGCAGTCCTTTTCATCTTACAGACGTACCTGACTTCACTAATGCACTTGTAACTGGATAAGAGCAAATCTTGCCAATTACATCCAAAGAGCACATATGAATCTTATGGTCGGGTATCCACTCCCTTGTGTGAACAACATGAACCAGGCATAACTTTATACCATTATATATATATATATATATATATATATATATATATATATATATATATATATATATATATATATATATATATATATATATATATATATATATGTGTGTGTGTGTGTGTGTGTGTGTGTGTGTGTGTGTGTGTACAGTAAATGTGACAGTGAAGTGAATAACACTGATTATCTCTTCATCATGGCACCTGTTAGTAAGAGGGATATATCAGGCTTCAAGTGAACATTTTGTCCTCAATGTTGATGTGTTAGAAGCAGGAAAAATGGGCAAGCGTAAGGATTTGAGCGAGTTTCACAAGGGCCAGATTGTGATGGCTAGACGACTGGGTTAGAGCATCTCCAAAAGTCAAGTCAAGTCAGTCAAGAAGCTTTGATTGTCATTTTAACCATATAAAGCTGATGCAGTCCACAGTGAAATGAGACAAAGTTGCTCCAGAACCCTGATGCTACATCAAACAACATAGTTACATAGCAGAACATAGGGCTAAAAAACTAAAGTAAGATGTCCTAGCCACATAAAGTGCATTGTGTGCAAATGATTGCAAACAGTGCAAGACAAAAGACAGATACACATCTCTTGTGAGATGTTCCTGGTCTGCAGTGGTCAGTATCCAAAGTGGTCCAAGAAAGGAACAGTGGTGAACCGGTGACAGGGTCGTGGGCGGCCGAGGCCCATTGATGCACGTGGGTAGCAAAGGCTGGTCCGTGTTGTCTGATCCAACAGACGAACTCCTGTAGCTCAAACTGCTGAAGAAATTCATGCTGTTAATACTCGACAGGTCAGAACCGTTTTGGCAGCAAAAGGGGACCAGCACAATTTTATCAAATCAAATCAGGCAGGTGGTCATAATGTTATGCCTGATCAGTGAATAGTGTATGTACTACATTGATTATAGAAATATTATATGTGTTATTGCGAAGGCTCAGGCAGATTCGAATGAATAGACTTTCTCTTTTGTACTGTTTCTGTTACATGGCTGTTTTATTCGAGTCACCCAGCCTGAATCCATCTTTGACACTCTACAAAAAAACAGCATCCGTTTGTATCTCGTCAATAATTCAAGCCCACTCTTTCTCAGCAGGCCATTCAGGGAAATGTGTTGGCAATCCTCATTTCAAATGCAGCGCATGTCTGCAGCTTAGGAGGCAGAATTCTTTGAGATCTTTGACATAAGGGTTGTGTGTGTGTGGTACACAAGCATGTTGTTACTGTACCACAGGTCCTGCTACGTTTTTAAAGATGAATATTTTCCAGACATTTCTTAATCAAACAGAAAATCCTGAACTGGATTACTTCTCTTCTACTGCATCAATTTGCCAATGACTAAACAGCATTTGAAAAATGGAATACGGCATTATACTGTAAAATGTATTATGGATTGCAGTGCATTAAAGACTCTACAATGCACAATATACGGGATGGATAAAACCCACACCAATGCTTTCTTTCTTTAAAGAGAGACTAAACTTTAGCGTAGCATATGTCCTTGCGTATATTGTTTTCTGTTCATTTGTACTCTGCGGAAATTCTTTCCCTTTCTTTTTTATTATACTCCAATGATAATAATACTGCAACACTTCGAGAAACTTACAGGAAAGTCCAGACTTTGACCTTGGCATTCCTCGTCTTTCTGGCTGCATGGAGTCTATATCAATTATGGTCCACATTCCGGGACTAAAATTTCTCTCCATATTTTCTATACTTTTGACCATAATTACAAAAATGGTTCCCCAATTCTTAAAACTTCTCAAAGTCAGAGCAATAAAGCTGGAAGAAATTACAATCCAAGCTTGAGGAAAAAATACAAAAGCTTATTCTGTTTTTTCCCAAATGCTAAACCAATTGTTTTGATGCTAACCATTTTTTTTAAAAAGCCACACGTTTTTATTATTTGTCAATATCGCTGCATACTCGGTCACACGTCACTGGTATAAAAAGCTCCCACGGCAGCCTGAAAAACAGCTGAGAGATTCCGAGTGTTCCCCCGAGCCTGCTGTAATTTAATTATAGACCAGCGCTAGCAGGGGAGGCAGTTAGCAGAAAGCGTGCTAATGGATACATATTACCGTTGTCCCATAGTCCCTGCACGTGGAGAGCACTTGTTTGTGGATGTTTATTCGCAGCTTTTTTGTGAGGATTCAATAGTCTTGTGTTATGTCTGGATGTGTTGTGGCATGTGGTTTGTGGATTTTATTTCTCAAGGGTTCATTATTATGTTTCAGATCAGGTATTCAGGATGCAGGCAATCAATCGTGGGCTATACCTGCACGAGTGGGAAAATACATTACCTCATTTTTGGCAGAAACAAAACGTAGTGGTGTGGAGAATCACAGATGTTTTATTAGGTGTGTGTGTGTGTGTGTGTGTGTGTGTGTGTGTGTGTGTGTGTGTGTGTGTGTGTGTGTGTGTGTGTGTGTGCGCTTTGAGTTTGCACTTATATGGAAAACCATATTGCCTGTCAAACTCTGCATCTCTGCTTGATGGACATATGGTTTCATTTTCTATTTAGTGCATCTAACAGAAGTCATTGCTGTGCATCTCTGTGTGTAGATGTGTGTTTCTGTGTGTGACGTCTTTGTTTTCAGCACTCTAATACGACAGCCTTTTCTTATACAGATTTATGAAAAAGTCTTCAGTGTTTCTCTAAGGCGTTTCTGTCATATACCACTTTTTTTTTTTTTTCTTCACAGTCACTTTTCCGGACTGCAGCTGTGTGCCTGTTTTTTTAATCCCACATCCTCCCGCTCTTGCAGATGCTCCGACTGCAGGAATTTGACCCACTCTCCTGCAGTTATTTCTGTCCCTACAGTACCTTCCTGCAATGTTTTCGAAAAAACTCAGCCCTCACCTTCCACTGAACAGAAACAGCTAAATAATTAAAACCCTTAAG
>NC_139583.1:5864726-5917226 GCF_946808225.1 Silurus aristotelis | reverse complement strand
ATATATATATATATATATATATATATATATTATGTGTGTGTGTGTTTAGTGTTTTTCAAAATATGACTATGTGCACCCAGGCTCCCTTTTCAATCTTGAAAAGATCTCTCAGGGAGATAAGGGTCGCTGTACTGACCGGAAAGCTTGCTTTTTTGAGTGGCAGATGAAGGCCTGCGGTAAAAAGATGTTATTTCGAAGAACTCACATTGTTTGACATGTATCTAAATGTTTTACTTTCAACAGCAAGTCTCTGAATTTTGACCTGGCTGGTGCAAGGGCTAACTAACAAAGCAGACGCTTCTTTAAATAAACCAGGTTATATTTGTTACATATACATTAGAGCACATTGAAATCCATATCCTAGCTTTTTTTTTTTTAAAAGCTGGTGTCGGAGATGATGCAGCGCCCCTGGAGCACACGGCTAAGGGCCTTGCTCAAGGGCCCAAGAGTGCCCACTTGGCAATACCATGGCATGAATCTAGAATTTTCTGATCAGTAATCCAGAGCCTTAATCACTGAGCTACCACTTTCCAATAAAATAAATAAAGACAAAAAGCTAGAATTTAGGATGTTCTACTTTTTATTTTTTGTTTATATCAACTGAACATTGTTTTCAAGACATTTAGTGCAGTTTACCATTATTGTTATACTTCTTCTTTTCGTCTTTAGACTGTCCTAGGGTTTTAATTACCCTCTTTAGTATTGTTTATCTTTCTTCTAAACATATACTACTTTATTATAATCCTATTACTTGGTATTACTACATATTAAAGTTAATAAGGTTTTTTTCTCATGCTAATTTAAAGAGTTTTTCCTCATCACATTCAACACAGGCTTTAAATGTCTAAAACGACATATTGTAACAATACCTTATATAGTATTTTGTTAAAAAGCAAACTGTAAATACTGATGAGTTTTTTTTTTTCTTGAATCAACAAAGGAAAGAGAAACATTTTATTACATTCGATTAACAATCACAAGTTAATAAATCAGTGGTAATAGTCACATATTTTAAACTCAAGAAAGGGTTATTTGAAATGTGAATTAAATACCTGTGACTTATACTATTCACTTTTTTTATTTATTAATTTGTTTTTTAAAGTTGTTTAATTGACATTTTAAAAATATATAATTTGGTGTAAATGTTTCAAATACTCATTCATCCTTCATTCATTCATTTTCTCACGCTTATCCGTAATTCGGGTCGCGGGGGCAGCAGTCTAATCAGGCCCCCGCCTTCGACTGCTGCCCAATCCTCACAGCGCCGTCCCTTACGGTCCCTCCTGCAGGTGGTGAGCCCATGGGAAGGCGGCCCCACGTCACCCCAACGTCACGGACCTTGATATTTCCCTCGTAAGGGACCCCCGGAGCATAGAGGGTTAAGGGCCTTGCTCAAGGGCCCAAGAGTGGCAGCTTGGCGATACCGGGGCTTGAACCCCAGACCTTCCGATCGGCAACCCAGCGCCTTAACCGCTGGAGCCACCACTCACCCCAAACTATTACTGTATACTATTATTTGAATTTTATGGCATTTGGCAGATGCCCTGATCCTGAGCGACTTCCATTTATCTCATATATACTGTACAACTGAGCAGCTATGGGGTGGTTAAGCTTCTTGTTTAGGGACTTGGGAGTGGCCTGGTCCTGGGTTAACAAACAAAGCAATTAAGTGGTGGGGCTTGGATTTGAATCACAACCTTCAAATCCAATCTCCAATGCCTTAACCACTAAGTTACAATCTCCTACAATAATTACATTTCCATTTATAGTGTTTTGGCCATTATCTAGAGCAGCTGAGAACAAACATAAAACTCCATGTAAAATTGTATTAAACTTTATTACAGAAAAAACAAACAAACAAAAAAAAAAAAAACAGTACTGAATCAACACTCATAAAAGGACGTAAAAGGAAATAAATATTATTAAATATTGAGATAAATTAAAGACATTCATCTAAATAATAAAAAAAAAGTAACACTCCAAATAAATAAAAAAAAGATACATAAAAAAAATTAATAAAAAAAGACACATCAAATAAACAGTACACAGTGTCAATGATCCACCTCTAGAGGATACTCTGCTGTATAATGCAACCCGGAAAAACTATTTGCATGGATTTTTGCTGATAGCCTACTCTTGGTGGCAATTAATTGACAAAACCATTTAATCCATTGACCTCTACAACTGACTATATATATTTTTATCCTTGCAAATGATATCGTGTGTCCTGTGAAATGATTTTCATGCTATCATCTTGGACATTTCTGCTTCTCCAACTCAAAATTACAAGTTTTTTCAAACTCACTAAGCTCAAGGTGTATTTTTGTGTTCTAGGACACAACACAAACTTATTGTACTTCAGGGTTTTTAAGTGTGAAAAAGCCAAGGTTTTGTTGTTTTGATGTTGTCATGGTTTATCGATTTGTGTGCGGTGCTCTGTACATGGACGTGTTTGTTGTTTACCTACAGGGCCTCCAACCATCTCCAGCACCCAAACACACCAGGCTCCTCATGGAGAGAAGGGCCAGATCAAGTGCTTCATCCGGAGCACTCCTCCTCCCGACCGCATTGTGAGTTCCTCTCCAAACACTTTTTGCTCCTTTGTCATTCTCAGATGAGCGTGGATGTTTTTTTCGCCTCGTGACTGTGCCGACTTCATTAGCATTGACAGGCTTAGTCCGATAATGTACAGCGCACTGATGACTTACGATACGGGTAATAAATGAAATTGCACCCTAAATCATTTGTTTCCACTGGGTTATAGTGGGAATTATGCAAAGGCAGGATGGTGCACTTAAATTCTTATCTAATCCTTGGTCATGCTCTGTTAGTGCACATTGATTAAGATTTATGAACCCTAGATAAACAATCTCCTCTCAAGGCCATTTCTTATTCATTATTTATCCTTAGTGTAACAATCGTGTGTGTGTGTGAAATAATGTACACATACATTGTTCATTTACTTCCTGTATTATTGTGTCCAGATTGAATTGTAATAGAGTGTTTATATACGTATAATATATTAGTGTTATAAGCTACCAATTATTTATAGCACTGTGTTGTCAGTTATTTCAGTAAAATACCTCCATATACTATATACTTTATATACACTATATACTCTTTTTTTTATTTACAATCTCTTTTCTATTTATTCTTTAACCTATTTCAGGCATGGTCCTGGAAGGAGACAGTCCTCGAGTCGGGCACGTCCGGGCGCTACACTGTCGAGACGGTGAGCACTGAGGACGGCGTCCTTTCCACCTTGACAATGAGCAACATTGTTCCCGCTGACTTTCAGACCATCTATAACTGCACGGCTTGGAACAGCTTTGGCTCCGACACTGAAATCATTCGCCTCAAGGAACAAGGTGGGATCCAAGGTTGGCCACTTTCCACCTTCTCTTCTTCAGTTTTATTGAATCTTCAAGCACACTGTTTTAGCATTAACATCAATTTAGCTATGTTTAGTGTGGGTTTGTTTATATATATATATATATATATATATATATATATATATATATATATATATATATATATATATATATATATATATATGTTAGAAATATGTTAGTTTTTGTATTTCACAATCTTCTGGGGAACATCCTTGAAGATTTTTATCATATCATTAAAATACACTATATGGAAAAGATTATTGTAACACCTGACCTTTGCAGGTTTATATGGTTTCTCCCAAACCTTTTCCACAAAGGCATACAATTGACCATGGAAATAGTTGCATTACATTTTTCTTTCACCTAAACTAGACCAAAAAAGTAAACTTTATAAAGATACCCTGATGACACCCCAGGCCACTTCTCCCTGCATCAGCACCTGGTTTGTGGCTGAATGAACACAAATCTCCTCCAAACTCCAGAATCTACTAAAACATCTTCTCAGGAGATTGGAGGTTTTCATAACAGTAAATAAGGACTAAATATGCAATAGGAAGTCCAAAAAGTGCATACAAATCGTATGGTCAGGTCTCCAAAAACTTTTGTCCATACAGTGTACAGTATATTGTTTTCTATGTTTTCTAAATACTGATCAATGTTTCATTTCTTGAATGCATTAATCTCCACCAAGATAATTAATTCATGCTAATTTTACTTAACAAATTTGTTCCAAAGACTCGCAGCAATGTGGATATTTCATTTATCATCGAGATATATATATATTATATATATATATATATTATACAGCACTTCGTGTCATTTTCTACTGAAGCCATTTAACCACTACGAAAACCTGTAATTTTTTTCCAAATTTACAATTTATTTGCCTCCAGAAAAACAAAGTGTGGTTTTAGCTAACTAGCTTGTAAATTAAAATGTATGGTTGATGTTGTTGAATGAAATTAACTAGGTGTTAATCTCTGAGGACAAGATGATGCTGGGATTCACAGAGATAGCTTGTTTCGGGGGTGGGGGGGTAATTAATGGTGTGGTTTTGTCTTCATTAGGCACTATTATTATTATTATTATTATTATTATTATTATTATTATTATTATTATTATTATTCATTTTTATTATTATTATTATTATATGCTACTGTTTTTAATTATGTACTCAAGCCAAAGTGTGTGTTGATGGTGATGCCAGTTATTACATTTATTTACAGTTATTTTTGTTACACCTATCTCTTAATGCTACATCAATCAGTTCTATTTAATGCACCAATCAGTTCTACTGTTAAAAACATGTGCTAGTTTTAATTTAATCGGCTGAAAAAAACAGCCTGAGCAGAATAACTCACATAACATGATAAAGTGTTGAGCGCTAACACTTCTCACATATCATCAGCCTTTTGGGTGTTTTGCTTGCTCTTTTGTTTTTTTTTTGTTTTTCTTTCACACCAATTTCGGTTTGATATATTTGTTTAAAATGGCACAGCAGTGCTTTGGTCTCTTGATGCTCTCTTGTTTAAGAGTGAAAAAAAAGCTAGTCTTCTGTGCCACTGTGATTATATGTTGCATTGACTCGGCTTGTCCATGCTGTGTCATTGTAGGCGGCTATCATTTGTTGTCCGCAGAATCTCTGCCCGTTGCCGTGATTATCGGCGTGGCGGTGGGAGCCTTCGTCGCCTTCATCGTCCTCATCGGAACCATCGGGGCCTTCTGCTGCACGCGCTCTCAGAGAAGTAGGTGTCATAGCATTGAGCTCTGTTCACCTTCCTCAGCAAGAAAGAACAGTGTGTGAGGGTTCAAGTCATTTCACACACTCCATGCTTTTTTTACTCTTTTTTATTGAAATTTCTCTCTTATTCTTTCATATTCGCCTTCTTGTCATCTTTTTTTTTTTTACGCTTGGCCATCCTACCATTTTCCAAACCTGTACAGCTCATCCAAGTTTTTTAAAGGAAAACTCCACCCTAAAGCAAGTGATTAGCGTTGCATTGTTTATTAATCTGCTAAGAAGTTAGCACAAGTTGCAGAAGAACATGGTGAGCAGTGACACAATGCCATGTGATAGGAGAAACAATTTGTTCCTGAAAATTAGGAATACACAAAACTCAGGTTACCTGTTAACTTTCCTACTTACCGTTTTCCAAAGATGTTGAACATCAGATTAATGAGAAATCCAACATTGTAGTAGTGCAGACATTGGGTTTATTACAGTTTATCTGTGTGATGCAGTTGTGATGAGTTACAGCAGGGTCTTGGCTCAGCGAGCCTGAAGATTTGGAAGATCTCCTGCTATAGAGCTCTGACCTCAACCCTACTGAACACCTTTTGGGATGAATGTGACTGCACCCCAGGCCACCTCACCTCACCTCCATCAGTACCTGACTTTACTTACACCCTTGTGGATTAATGAGCACAAATCTCCACAAGTGCACTCCAAATTCTAGTGCAGCACCTTCTCAGAAGCATGGAGATTATTTTAACAGCAAATAAGAACTAAATGTAGAATTGGATATTCAAAAGGAATATACAAATCTTATTGTAAGGTGTCCACAAATGTCTGTCCATAGTGTTTATTGCACAAAGCCAGCTCCATGAAGATATGATTTACATGGGTTTGGAGTAGAAGATCTGGAGAGGCCTGCTATAGAGTTCTGACCTCAAGGTTTCCTGCATCAGTACCTGACTTTACTAACACTCTTGTGGCTAAAGGAATCTTCACAAATCTCCAGAATCTAGTGGAGCATCTTCCCAGAAGGTTATTTTGACAGCAAATGGGGACTGAAATAGGAAGTTCAGAACAAAGATACAAGTCTTATAGTCAGATGTCCACTTTTGCCCTTATGAAGCATGAAAATTTGAGTTTTGTTTAACCTAAATGTACAGGTGAAGAGATACAGACTAAACCACTGAAGTGCGGTTGCATTGCTGTGTTTATAAAGGATGAAGCAATGCCGGAAAAATGAGATTTAGTAAAAAAATAAGAAGTTATTTGAATAATTATTTAACAAGGAAGTAAGTCAGAAGTACAAAATAAGTCTAAAATAAACCTTGCCGCTAATGATCTTGCTAATTTCAAAGATTAATTCGTTTATGTCATTCAGGGTGGATTTTTCCTTTAAGAAGCTTTTTAAAGGAAGTTCAGGAAGTAAAGAAAGGTGTAGCTTGCAGGAAGTGTGATGGTAGGCACTTCTAGCGTTGAGGATGTTGTTGTTTACCACAGAAGACGCTCACCTGGTTATGCCCTCCCTCCCTGCGTCGATCTGTGCTCAGCAGAGAGAACTTTCAAGCAAAATTAAGACAGAAAGTAAGCCCTCGTTCCCCGACCGCCACCAGCTAACACTACAAATTAACGCTAATGCTGTGCACCTGGACTGTGTTTTTGAGTTGTTGAGTTGTGCTGCACGTTTGTTACAAGCTTTAATTTACTAACTATATCAATATTAGCATACAAATACAGAAACACACCCACAACAACCACTTTGAATTTGCATGAAAGAATAGCATACAGTTGACTTTGCTGGGAAGTCGGTACGGTGTGGTAATGACACATCTGTCTGTCAGACCTCAAAGGCGTCGTCTCGACTAAGAACGACATCCGTGTGGAGATTGTGCACAAAGACCACAACGCCGCACGAGAAAACGAGGACCATGCCGCCATGAAGCAGCTCATGGTAAGTCTTAGCTTAGCCACTTGTTTTTTTATTTAACCCCGTCCCTGATTTGCACCAAAACAAACGCAGCGGCTCATTACGCCTTCTTCTGTCACGTCCTCCCATAATGAATGCTAATCAGTTGCACCCCAACACTAATAACCCTCATCCAGAGCTAATGCTAATACCAAGCCCATGAATAATTCAGTTTCGAGATTTTCTGTGTGTGTGTGCATGAGCTTGTGTGTGAAAGAAAGCCCTGATCGCCTGAAGCCCTATATTTAGCCTCCAGCCTGCCTCTCCCGGGAAGTCGGCGACACCGCCATAGAGATGCCAATGATCAAGTGGCCTGGGGCCCTTTTTTTTCTGTAGCGCCTCTTGCAGAAATGCTGTCAAAACATACGATAGCACCCTTTTTTTTTAAATCCCACTATGTGTTCGATGCTTCCCTAAGGCCTTGCAAACACCAACGAGATTCTACTTTGAGCTCAGGATGCGATTATGCCTAAGGCAAAGTCCGTGAAACATGTTGCCAATTCTTGGCGATGAGATGAAAAATATTATACATTTACAGTCTCATTTGTAGTTCCTTGGAAATATCATTAAGTGGGTTGGTACTGGATTTAATAGGCAGGGGGATGTAGGGGATGTTTTAATACAGCAGGGCTTTGTGGCTTTTGTTTGTGCCTTCAGATTGAACGGGGAGAATTCCAGCAGGAGTCCGTTCTCAAGCAGCTTGAGGTTCTGCAGGAGGAGGAAAAAGAATACCAGCACATCAAGGTGAGCGCCAGAGGGGGGTTGAGTTTCTCATTCGTGTCGCCTTTGTTGCCAGAGTATTGGCTCGCACAATCCCAGGTCCCACGGCATATTGTTCTACCATCATTTCTCATCATGGACTAATTCTTAAAATGCTAATAACATTTAGAGCAAATGGCTGCATGCCCTTATTATGAAAGAAGAATGAGAATGAGAATTAGAATAAAAAATACATTTGAATCAAAATATTTAGAATCTGAATTACAATCTGAAGAACGTTCAGACGAAAATCTTAATACAGAATCACAATTAGACCCAGACTTTAAATGAAATTTAGAACTGCATGAAATGAGAAATAGGATTGGAATCAGAATTAGATTTAGAATGCATAATTAGAATCATAATACAGTATAAAAAAATCAAGCACAAATGTAAAATCAGAATCTTTTTTATACAGGATTTCCTCTTCGTGCCCTTCATACTTTTCTTGTTTTTTATTTTCATTTTCATTAGTTTTTTCCTTCCAAACATCACATCATGCCATGTTTTATTTCCACTGTAAGGGGAAGTTATGTTTAACGTTGTGAAAAGTCTGTTAAACCAGTTAGTTCTGGTTATTACTTATAGTATAAGTATTAATGTCAACTATTAATGTCTACTACCCAATTTCCCTGTGGGATCAATTAAGTATTTTGATTCAGATTTTTCTTGCCAAAGTCGCCACTGGCTCGCTTATTAGGGACAAACTTACAATGACAAGGAACAAACGAATACGTTCTTTTAAAAACACTTCATGCCTGAAAAGCTACTTCGAGACAATGTCCATTGTTAAAAGCACTATACAAATAAAAATTAATTAAATTGAATATTCCCACATTCATAATAGCAACAATAAATTGTTTGTTGATTGACAAATAGAGCTACCGCTGCCTTTTAATTCCTACAGCGTCTGCCTTTATTAACAAAACAATATATAAATGACTTTTTTTTCCTACATTATAAGCCATATTTCTTTGATTACTTGCTCTACGGGATTTACTAAAAAGTGAAAGAAAATGTGTGATGTGCTCAGGGAATGCTATATAGCTAATGCTATATTTATTAGCACAATGCGTCAGTATTATTATTTTATATTATATTATATTATTATATATTATATATTTAATTTTGACAGCCCTAAATATATGTTAATAACGCATTAACACAAATTCATTTTAACAGCACTATTTTTTTTTTTTTATGTGCGATGAATAAATGTAAACATTTTTATGAAAAAATATAAATAAATATAAAAGAGGAGGAACTAAAACCTTAAACGCAACATATATTTAAACATTCGTTTTACTGATCAAGTCTCAAATCAAGCACTAAAATTGGCCATAAAGCACACATCCAGTAAATAAAAACATCCGTGTGGAAACATAGCATTTAATTAAAAACATTTAAAAGAATATTTTGTCTTCATGATCTATGTTGATTTTGGTTTTTACTAATAATAAACATACATTTGCAGAAAACATCCATGTTTGGCCATGCCCATGTTGATTAGAGTATTAAAAATGTGAAAAGTATTAATTTAAGGTACATTTAGAACAGATAAAAATGTGCAATTTAGTTGCGATTATTACAAGTTAACTCATGACAATCATGTGATTAATCATGATTAAATATTTTAATCGATTGACAGCTTTAATTATCATATTATATTATATTATATTATATTATATTATATTATATTATATTATATTATATTATATTATATGCACTCTACTGTCTTTACTCTTATTGGTTGTTGCCGTACCAACTGTTCACAACTGGACATGCCCACATCTAGTTGTCGGTGGTCATGTCACCAGAAGTCTGCAGGTCCCATTGATACTGAATAATCTCTGGATGCTTAGTCATTGGATGTAACCTGTGCAGAGAAAATGTAGTCACTCAATGACCACCCGAGCAAAATTCTTCAGAAATGGAACATTTGTTCACATCCCAAGCCAAAGTTTTAATTCAGTGTGTTTTATAGAGCACAATAAAAAGCCTCATCAGGATAGATGGCCTATGACTTGAGCCGAGTGGCTTCTTTATATGATCAGAGTCTGTGAAGAGCTGCTTTTATCTCAGCTTTAAAACCTGTCCTTATAAATCTCATCAATCTGTCTATAAACACACCCGAAAGACACATACTGTAAATCAAACGATGGCCATCAGTCATGTTTCCACTGAAGAGCTATAATATAAAACAGCATGTCTTCTTCTACAATGTTAGGAATTCTACAGGCTTCTCTGCTCAACTGTCCTGCATTTATTCTCTTTATATATTGTGCGAATTGGCAGCAGCTCTGGTGGTTGCTGTATCATCTTTTCATTCATTTCCCCTGGGTATAATGTTAGTTATAGTTCACACACTCTATGTGTGTGTGTGTGTGTGTGTGTGTGTGTGTGTGTGTGTGTGTGTGTGTGTGTGTGTGTGTGAGAGTATATAAGTGAAGGAGCAAAGAGACTATAAGACAGAATGAGATAAAGAGCCAAAATACACACACACACACACACACACACACACACACACACACACACACACACACACACACACACACAGATAAATCCTTCCCTGAGTTGTCATAGCAAAGTCACCTGGGAGTGATTATTTCCCCTCCCATGGGTTCTTGCCCTTCCTCACACACACACACACACACACACACACACACACACACACACACACACACACACACACACACACACACACACACACACTCAGGCGCTTAGCAACTTAGCAACCAGGCAAAGTAGTTCCACAGCTCCTCAATTACACCTTTTCAGTGTATTCTGTGGTAAGAGACAATTTCCAGACCAATTAAAGTCAATTGTGTATACAGTAACAGTAACTGTTTCACTTCCTGGCAGCACAAAAAAGTGCAACATGAGTTGATTCATTAGCAAGGAAGACATTTCTTTATTTTATTGCCTTAATATTACTGTCGAAGAAAGGTTCATAACATTGAACCAGACAATTATCTACTGCTCCCCTGTGCCATCTGATTGCTTATGTCCCTCACCAGGTCATTATTATTACTAGTGTAAGATTTCAGGGTGATCTTTAGACGTCCTCTGATACAATTTTACTCTTAATTTCATCATAAAAAAGCCAATCATTTTACAAAAAATTACTTTGGGAACTCTTTTGAGGACCCTTAACCTTTTGAAGAACCTTTTGGAAAAAATGTTCCTCTAAAGAATGCCAAGTCCAAGTTCAAGACTTTTCTACTCTGAAACTTTTTTGTAACTTGAATATAAGATTTCATATCAATTTCATATGTGCAACAACTAAAAATGAAATAGTTTTAATATGTTTATTTAATTGTATTGCTGCCTCATAGATCCTGGTTTGCTCATTGTGTCAGATACTTCAGTCTTACCTCTGGGTTCTCTGGTTTCCTCCCATTTCTAGACCAATTCTAGGAATAAACTAGCGACTCTAATTTGCTCCAATGTGTGAATGAGTGTTTTGTGTGCATGATGCTCTGTGCTGGACTGTCATCCCATCCAGCATTTATTCTCAGTATTCTCCCTGATGTGATATAAAGCTGACATAAAGCTTTACATACTGTACTTATTCATTACCTACCATATTCAGGGTGTATCCTGGGAACTCTGAGATTTTGGAGCACATCCTTGATTGTACAGAGAAAATTCAAAATTTTATAACACCTTCTTGGAATTATCAATTTCATCTTTGAAGTAATGTTTTGTCCCCTCTTTTTGGTCCAATGTTTCATTCTTATTCAGGATCCCACCAACGGCTACTACAGCGTGAACACCTTCAAGGAGCACCACGGGACCCCCACCATCACGCTGGCTAGCACCCATAACTCCACTGAACTGCGGCGTGAAACCTCCACTGCCAAGCAGCGGGTACCAACAGGCATGTCCTTCACCAATATCTACTCAACCATCGGTGGTGCACCCAATCCTCGTTTGTACGAGTACGGTGGGCGCTTCGTCCTTGGCACAGGCAGTAGCTCCATCGAGCTGTGCGAGCGCGAGCTGCAGCAGCGTGCCTCCCTCAGCGACTCGGGTTCCTTCATGGACACGCAGTGCGAGAGCAGTGCCAGCAGCTACGCGCACTTTGACAAGGACAGCAAGGCGTCTGCGTCGTCCTCGTCACACCACTCGCACTCGTCCTCGCAGAACTCGGACTTGACTCGACCCCTGCAGAAGCGCATGCAGACTCATGTGTGATGTCAGGAAGCAGATCAAGCACACAAGCTTTCCTTTTCTTATTCTTTTTTTTCTCTCAGTAATGTCATCATGAAAACCTCTTATA
This sequence comes from Silurus aristotelis, assembly GCF_946808225.1. NCBI lineage: Eukaryota > Metazoa > Chordata > Actinopteri > Siluriformes > Siluridae > Silurus > Silurus aristotelis. Next base: position 5,905,095 of record NC_139583.1, on the reverse strand, counting down.
GCGCAGCTTTGGAGGCACACTTTTGAATATAGATAAGTCCGATTGCCTGAACTGAAAAGCAGCACCTCAGTGTAGTACTAGTGAGAAATGTCTCTGCTACTGTACAGAATGCCCCCAAACAAGATGAAACTCTTCTGACAAGAAAATGACAAAACACATGCTATTGTGTGGACAAGCAGCTCATAAAAGAATGGAGGCCAACAGAACATGAACAAACTCTACATTTTCTTTTGACACCTTCAGTCCATGATGCCTTTGGCAGCATCAGAAAGACAAAATCGTGATTCTCTTGCTTCTCTTGCTCTCTTGTACAGTAGTCCTGTCTAAGTGAGTGTGTATTATTTGACAGTAACTCTTAACTCTTTTTTTTCCTTCCTTTCCACACATAGCGACTTACTTCTTACTTCTGTGTGGATGGAAACTTATAAAAAAAACAAAAAAACAAAACAAAACAAAACAAAAAAAAACAGATTGCCAACAGACTTAATCACTGTCCGTCAATAGTCTCCAGTCCTCCTGGATCCCAGAGATAAACCTATAGCTCTTGGCGATTCTACGAATATCTGTACATTATTACATTATTCTTTCTTTTATTTCCTTGCTGTCTAATCTGATCACATCCTTTCTTCTCTCTTGCGTGATTGTTGACTTTGCTGACCTTCACATGGACTTACTGTACAAACTGCTGATTTGACCTTTTCTATCTACGATGATTTGGATGTTTTGGCCATAAAACGGGAAAGAATGCGAATGTTTAATGGAAGAATGTTTAGATAGTGTGTGATTCAGTTCATGTGAAAACCCTGTACAACCCAGTGACACGATTTCTATTACGATATACGCGAATTACCTTTTCTGTGGCTTTTGAAGTCTTAGTATATAGTCACATTGTTTACACTGGAACTGTGATAGACTGGAACAGATTCATTTCTTGAAGACCGGACGGAGGGGAAAAAGCGTTCCATCTTGCTCTCCGCAGCTTTCAGACTGCACTGCAGTACACCTGCTCACTGTTTTAAGTGAACTGTCTGCACACTTCGATGTACCACTGAGACTCTGATTTCATGCTAAATTAGTTTGTACGATGTTTGCTCTTTTCTTTGTTTTTGTTGTTTGTTTTTTTTTCTTTCAGTCGAGAGCACTTACAGTTTCTACTAATTACACACAAGCACCTGTACAGATACACTGTACATGAAAAAAGAGTCAAAAGCAGAACAGGAAGTGGTAAAAAAAAAGAAAAGAAAAAAGATGCGCGATGCATGATGCATGCCAGGGGCAAGCAGGTGCTGTTTGGTACTATTCCAACCTCATCTACATGAAATATATGTATAACATGCACTGTTTTGCCTGCAAGGCTTCAAATTGAAGAATTTTCTGTTAAGAACTCCAAATAAGGATAACATGGGTCAAGTTTTTCATTTTTGTCAGCTGGCTCAAGTTTGTACAGTGAGATTAACCTTGACATAAAGCTAGGGGAGTGAACAACTAGTCCAATATAAGTAAAAAGGATATCACTAATTTAGATGATAAAGCAGTTAATTGCTGATTTACTCCATTCCATTTCAAAGAATGCATTAAACGGCACTTGAAATATGTGGCCACAATTAAAATCTGGCAATAAATGGCATTTCCAAAGCTCTATATCACACTGTCTAAGGACATACTCATTTATTTCAAATGCATTCACATAGAAAGATGAGTGTCTCAGGGGAAAGGGTTGATTTTAAAACTGAGAATGCAACCGGATAACTGGAAGTTTATGTCCATCAAAACTACCCCTGGGATGTGATGCCTAGAGCAGCCACTGGGAGGATATTTCAAGCGGATGAATAGGGAGTTGAACAATCGTGCAATTTTGACCCCAATAGCACTTGAATGGGATTCTGGATCAGCTTCCAAGAGTCCCATTGGATAGTGATTTGCACCATGAAATACTGAGAACTTCCCCTTAAAACCCTGGTCATGGGGGTATTAATTATGCCACAGTAATGAAAAAAATATTAAATGCTTCCTTACATACCTCAACACTTGATTCAATATAATATCGTGGTCTATTTAAGCAAAGGAAAATTAAGGAAGATTTTTCCCACTAAAGTCATAAACAATGTGCTCTTGAATCTGAGAAATGGTTTAATTAAAAGTATATTAACATTTTATCTAGTTGATTAACTTGTCCACCATGACAACTAGTTAAAGATCTCCCAACAATAGCAGCTAATGCAGTAAATATACACATCAACAAGTCAGAAAGAATATGCATATATATATATATATATATATATATATATATATATATATATATATATATATATATATATATATATATATATATATATATATATAAAGAACTTCTCTTGCATTGTGCACCACATACACTCCGAATGTTAGCATTGCTATAGTGCAAATAACGTGTTAATAATTGAATTAATTAAGGAGTGGGAAGAGTCGAACCTGATTCCATCACAATTACAAACCAGTTTATTTTAAAAGGTGATTTGAGACCATATGGCAAACGCATTTGCTGTAAAACACCTTCATAACCTTGTTAATGATGATGCTAAATCACATCAGCTTGCACCAGTAGTTCCCTAGGATCTGCTTCTGACTGGCCAGAGACCCTGTGTCAGATCAAGTGGTATAGAAAATGGATGGGTGGATGGATGGATGGATGGATGGATGGATGGATGGATGGATGGATGGATGGATGGATGGATAATCTGAAATCAAGTTGGCAATGTACTAAATGTTGAAAAGCAAGGTTTTAATATCATCTCTATGGGGACTGTAAAAGATTGTGGAACTGGATTTATGTGTGGGCTCGCAAGTATATGTACATCAAGCATAACAGTTAGCTAGTGTGGATTCAAATGTTGGTTAAAATCTACTTCGGAGACTTGAGTCAGCACCTTCATATAAACCGTTCTCAGCGGTGCATATTATCTGTTAAGTTTGTGAAACATGTTGACGCTTCCCTGTTGCAGAATATTTCTTCGGCAATAGAATGGCAAGCTATGATTATTTTCTTGTTATTTAACTCTGTAGAGTTCAATTTCCTTTTCCTTCGAAATACTAATTAAACCAGGTAATTAACTCATTAAATGAATTAGCATTTATCTTCTTTTTTTTTTTTTACAGAAAAATCATTATACTGTGATGGATTTTTGGTTACCAAGGCTGTAGCTTGCTATCTCATGGTATAGGGGTTACAACTGCTGGGCTACAGCCTGAATTTCAGTGAATCATACCAACAACTTGAAAAAAATAGTGTAGCAGAACCATTTAAAATGTGAAAACTATCTAGATCTCATTAAAACAATTGCAACTTCTGTCGCAGATCATCTGTTGATGATTTTACCATCCCTGGTGTTCTTACTGAAGTGACATGGATAAACAGAGAAGTTGTATTTGTAAAAAACTGAATATATTCTATACTCATAGGGTTCCTTAAGGGTTTTCTGGATAGTTATGAGTATTTTCTTCATAGGGTGATGATTGAATATTAGGCTAAATTTCCCTCTTTTGTGAATTTTAACTGGGATAAATAAGCAAAGCCAGGCTTCTACTGTAGGTTTATATATACTACCAATAGTAACTAGGGTTCTGCAGGAATGGTTGACTTTTGGTAGACAAAGGTGATGGAGAAATCACAACTATTTCCAAAAACACGTTTCTGTTGTTAAAATATAAAATAGTGATATGAATTTTACTAGTGTATCTGCCAGTGTACTGTAACCAGCTGCTATGTAGCAATGGCTTTAGAGTAAAATGCGCCACCTCTGAATGGGCCATGAAAGAGTTATGAAGGATGTGATCTGTTATTACAAATTATTTATCAGCTAGTGAATCAAACTTTTGATCAGATCATCCATTTTTTTTTTTCAGCTTCCAGTAGTTGTTTTTTTCTTTAATAAATCAAATTACTGAGTGTGAGAATTTCACTGCCAGTCTAGCCAGGATTTCGTTCCGCTCTATTTCCCAACATACCAATTAGTAAATTAAAGGCTGTAAAAACTTGAGCAAAATGTTTCACCATCAATTATCCAGATAATACATTTTTATAATCAGCTTAAAAAACTATGACTGGACCTTTTTGCAGGTCAGGTGTGGTTGACTTGAACACTATAACTGTAACAGTTAGTCGTTCCTCTACTAAGAAACCCATCATTAAGTGGAAGCCTAAGACCTCACAATGCTTATTTATCCCACTAAAACATCAGTCTGCAACATGTATATTCCGTTCTAACACTTCTTCTAAGTTCAGTATGATCTTAAGTATCATAAAGTATGGAAATATTTTTAGAAATGTACAGTGCATGGTTTCAACAGTTTCCATAGGACTACTGCAGAAGGGGTGTTTGTCAAATCAGCATTCAGGATGCAGCCAGGTGAAAGGAGTCTAACGATGTTAAACATTTTCCATAGCATCATATTTGCATTTTTGTAAGCTTTCACACATGAGTGCTCTTGACTAAGTCTAATTTTACAAATGGATTGAGTGCAGGACTGCTGATAATACAGCTCACCGCTTTCCATGTGAATCCCTAATGCTTTCTGTATATAATTTGCTGTTATTTACCATTCTTTTTTAGTTAGTTTGGATAGTTGGAGGTGAAATCTAAACCTAATTGTCATTGACACTGTACAGACAATCACTTTTTTCCATAAGAGAAGGTGGAGCTGGATATTTACAGAGAATTTCTCATGACTTTTTTTTTTATTTTTTTTTATGTTCTTATGTTTTTTAACACAATTACTGTAACTCTATACTGTAACTCTTATGTTGGAAGATTGTGCTTCTATTAAACTATCAATTACAAATAGGAGCACACGAATTCATCAGTTCTTTTTAATCTGCATGCACGGTGTACAGTGTTATTGGATACGAAAAACTGTGGATTGATTAGTTCTTTACACTATTTTTATCATTTCAAATTACTGAAGTTTGAAGCAGGACATGTAGTTTAAACATGAGAGTTTAACCAAGCTGGAGGATTAAAAAATGACTACTTATAGATCATTTCCTTTTTGTTTTCCCTTTGTGGTTTCTTTAATTTTTCCTAATATCCTTACAGTTTTCTAACTATATATTTTTAAAACTCATTACTGTACCTCAGATATTGGAAAATTGTACTTCTATTAAACCATAATTCATGAATGACGTTAATTATTATTCATTATTATAATTACTAGATCACTAATTTGCTCATCTCCTTGTTATATTTTCGCAACTGCTAACTTACCCCAAGCTAAATGACAAACAGAAGTTTTTATAAATAATCAATTCTTTTAAAAATTTATATCCGGAGAAGTGCATGAGATCGAGTCACAGTCAATGCATAACTATTTTTTCAAACTGTTCATCCTCGCCACCTCCATTTTTAAATTGACTAAAATCATTGTTCATGCTGTTTTTTGCAATGCCCTTGAATATACATAGCGTCTGCACCATATAGAAGAGTTTTTACTGCTTATATGACATGGCAGAAAATATCTACGGTATTAAGTCTAACTGACTAGAGCAACTGGATTACAGATTTGATCTGCATATTGTTTGAATTGTATGTGTCTGAATGTGTGTGTGTGTGTGTACGTGTGTGTGCCTTGCTTATCACACAGTGCCTTCGGGTTAAATCCTGTCCAAATGGGCATTGAGTGATTATATCCACTTGTCCAAACCACACAGTCAGATAAGGATGGTGAAGGTTAGAGCACTGACATGGACTAAACCTGAAGCAAGATGTGGCTTGCATGTTCTTCTATTTGGAAATAATGTCCTAGCTATTAAATGTACAGAGCGATAAATTGCTTGAAATCTGTCCTGTCCTGTCAGACTGCCTGTTCCACGCTTTGCCATCATGATGAGTCACTGAAGCTGATATGCAGGAGGCAGACACAGGTCATACACTTGACTGGCTAGCTCGATTTCAGGTAATTTCTCTTCCCAGCAGCTATATTGCATCAGTGAGTTGTGCTCATGCAATCCAGTGATTGTATGAATTAATAAAAAAAAAACAGAATGTGTAAATCGGAGTGTTGATGAGTAAAACTGGGTTTACACTGCAGGATTTTTGGCTCGATTTTGTACAAGAATTATTCGTTCATCTAAAATCACTAAGAATTTTAGATCACAATTCAAGTGTGAGTCATGCTTCATCTTGTTCATGTATTAGATCTCATTTCGATAACCTTTTACCATATTAGGACCTTTCATTGCTATTACCCAAAAAAAGATTCTGCAAATTTAAAATTTGTCCTTTGATCCTACTAATTATAGAATTTCAGGCATTAGCCAGCTTTAGTTTGTACATTTTTAAACCAGTTTTATTGTTGCAGATTAAACAAAAAATAAAATAAAAAAAATATACACACCATTAAAAAAAATGTCCTGGCTATGAGTGGCAATTTCTGGACGTACAGACTTAAAATTTTATTGTGGCTAGGACCCTCATGAAAAATGCATCAATTAGAGAACAAACAGCAAAGGATTCTGGGAAGGAATCAGGAGGCCTAAAAATCTAATAGTGGCACTGGAGAAACATCAAAAGCCAATAATCATGGAGGATCAGTGACATTAGAAGAAGAAAAAAATCCATATTTTTTAATCACATCTCTATCATTAGGGATCTTCATCATATATATATATATATATATATATATATATATATATATATATATATATATATATATATATATATATATATATATATATATACACAAAAAAACCCAGTAAAATCACCCGAAGTGTTGAGCTTGTACACTTACAAAACTTTTTCTTAATAAAAATCCATTGGGTCAAACTTATCTTGACTTGGCCTTGTGTTCTCTGCTCTCCACACAATACACACAAAACCATGAATCTCTGAATTTCTCTGGTCGTAGTGTAATTGCCTATCGGCATTTTTCTGCCTTTTTTCTTCTTTTCTCACAGATCAATATTTATTTAGTTGGGTTTTTTTGTTGTTTTTTTTCTTTTCTTTCCCCGTAATATCCCGCAGTAACGTAAATGATGTATACATTGAAGTTGCAAAAATCTATATTTAAAGCTGCAAAAAAAGTTATATACTGTCCTGTCACAGGGGGTTCGCAAACAAAGTGTTTTACCAAAATTTTTCTCCAGTGGTTCTGTATATCCATCCAATCTATAAAACAATGTGTTTTCCATGTAATGGTCTATGATGCTAATGTATGATGCTACTGCTTTGTATATTTAAGAACGAAAATGATAAAGGTTGCAAAGAAAATCTATATTATTGTGTCTGGTTTTGTTAAGCACCTTTTAAAGCAGTGCTTTAAATTCACAAATAAAATAAAAAAAAAAATAAAAAAAAAATAAAAAAAGTTTGTAAACACTTTTTTAAGACTATAAGATTACCATGTGTTTTTTGAACGTCCCATTTCACATATAGTTGTAATTTGAGGTTATATTAATCTCCACTTTTCTGGAAAGGTGTTCCACCAAATTCTGGCGTGTGCTTGTGGAGATTTTGCTCATTCAGCCACAAGTGTGTAAGAAGTCAGGTAATGATGTAGGTGAGGTGAGGAGTTCTGGGGTGCAGTCACCGTTCAAATGCCACAAACCATATCTTCATGGCACTGCAAACCATATCTTCATGCAAACCATATCTTCATGCAAACCATATCTTCATGGCACTGCAAACCATATCTTCATGGCACTGCAAACCATATCTTCATGCAAACCATATCTTCATGCAAACCATATCTTCATGGCACTGGTTTTGTGCACAGGGACATTCAAGTAAATTAAGAAATGTAATGATACAGCATCCAGAGACATCATTACAATGTTGTACAACTGTTGGCAAAGACCCACATTTGGCTTATCAGCTTTCCAAATACATTATGATCACCTGCCTAATATTGTGTTGGTTTCCCTTTTGCTGCCAAAACAGTTCTCATTTTTAATCCTTCGAGCATTAACAGCATTAACTTATGCAGCAATTTGAGCTATAGCAGCTTATCTGTTGGATCGGACCAGTGACCATGAGCCTCGGACGCCCATGACCCTGTCGCCGGTTCACCACTGTTCCTTCCTTCAACGACTTTCAATAGATTCTGAGCACTGCAGACCAGTACCATCCCACAAGAGCTGTAGTTTTGAAGATGCTCTGACCCAGTCGTCTAGACATCACAATTTGTCCCTTGTCAAACTCCCTCAAAATCTTACGCTTGCCCATTTTCCTTAAATATATATATATATATATATATATATATATATATATATATATATATATATATATATATATATATATATATATATACAGTACAGACCAAAAGTTTGGACACACCTTCTCATTCAAAGAGTTTTCTTTATTTTCATGACTATGAAAATTGTAGTTTCACACTGAAGGCATCAAAACTATGAATTAACGCATGTGGAATTATATATGGAATTATATACATAACAAAAAAGTGTGAAACAACTGAAAAATGTCATATTCTAGGTTCTTCAAAGTAGCCACCTTTTGCTTTGATTACTGCTTTGCACACTCTTGGCATTCTCTTGATGAGCTTCAAGAGGTAGTCACCTGAAATGGTCTTCCAACAGTCTTGAAGGAGTTCCCCCAGAGAGATGCTTGCCACTTGTTGGCCATTTTGCCTTCACTCTGCGGTCCAGCTCACCCCTAAACCATCTCGATTGGGTTCAGGTCCGGTGACTGTGGAGGCCAGGTCATCTGTCGCAGCACCCCATCACTCTCCTTCTTGGTCAAATAGCCCTTGATGCCTTCAGTGTGACTCTACAATTTTCATAGTCATGAAAATAAAGAAAACTCTTTGAATGAGAAGGTGTGTCCAAACTTTTGGTCTGTACTGTATATATATACAGTGGGTACGGAAAGTATTCAGACCCCCTTAAATTTTTCACTCTTTTTTATTTTGCAGCCATTTGCTAAAATCATTTAAGTTCATTTCTTTTCCTCATGAATGTACACATAGCACCCCATACTGACAGAAAAACACAGAATTGTTGACACTGTTGCAGATTTATTAAAAAAGAAAAACTAAAATATCACATGGTCCTAACTATTCAGACCCTTTGCTCAGTATTTAGTAGAAGCCCCCTTTTGATCTAATACAGCCAGGAGTCTTTTTGGGAAGGCTGCAACAAGTTTTTCACACCTGGATTCAGGGATCCTCTGCCATTCCTCCTTGCAGATCCTCTCCAGTTCTGTCAAGTTGGACGGTAAACATTGGTGGACAGCTATTTTTAGGTCTCTCCAGAGATGCTCAATTGGGTTTAAGTCATTGCTCTGGCTGGGCCATTCAAAAACAGTCACGGAGTTGTTGTGAAGCCACTCCATCGTTATTTTAGCTGTGTGCTTAGGGTCATTGTCTTGTTGGAAGGTAAACCTTCAGCCCAGTCTGAGGTCCAAAGCACTCTGTAGAAGGTTTTCGTCCAGGATATCCCTGTGCTTGGCCGCATTCATCTTTCCCTTGATTGCAACCAGTCGTCCTGTCCCTGCAGCTGAAAAACACCCCCACAGCATGATGCTGCCACCACCATGCTTCATTGTTGAGACTGTACTGGACAGGTGATGAGCAGTGCCTGGTTTTCTCCACACATACCGCTTAGAATTAAGGCCAAAAAGTTCTATCTTGGTCTCATCAGACCAGAGAATCTTATTTCTCACGATCTTGGAGAACTCCATGCGGGTTTTCATGTGTCCTGCACTGAGGAGAGGCTTCCGTCGGGCCACTCTGCTATAAAGCCCCACTGGTGAAGGGCTGCAGTGATGGTTGACTTTCTAAAACTTTCTCCCATCTCCCGACTGCATCTCTGGAGCTCAGCCACAGTGATCTTTGGGTTCTTCTTTACCTCTCTCACCAAGGCTCTTCTCCCCCGATAGCTCAGTTTGGCCGGTCGGCCAGCTCTAGGAATGGTTCTGGTCGTCCCAAACGTCTTCCATTTGAGGATTATGGAGGCCACTGTGCTCTTAGGAACCTTAAGTGCAGCAAAAATCTTTTTGTAACCTTGGCCAGATCTGTGCCTTGCCACAATTCTGTCTCTGAGCTCTTCAGGCAGTTCCTTTGACCTTAATGATTCTCATTTGCTCTGACATGCATTGTGATCTGTAAGGTCTTATATAAACAGGTGTGTGGCTTTCCTAATCAAGTCCAATCAGTATAATCAAAATTTTCTGGACTCAAATGAAGGTGTAGAACCATCTCAAGGATGATCAGAAGAAATGGAGAGCACCTGAGTTAAATATATGAGTGTCACAGCAAAGGGTCTGAATACTTAGGACCATGTGATATTTCAGTTTTTCTTTTTTAATAAATCTGCAAAAAGGTCAACAATTCTGTGTTTTTCTGTCAGTATGGGGTGCTATGTGTACATTCATGAGGAAAAGAAATGAACTTAAATGATTTTAGCAAATGGCTGCAATATAACAAGTGAAAAATTTAACGGGGTCTGAATACTTTCCGTACCCACTGTATATATATATATATATATATATATATATATATATATATATATATATATATATATATATATATATATATATATATATATAAATTTTATGCAATATTAATGTATATTAATTTATATATTTGCTAAATTATAATGCATTAATGTGCATTAATATTGCATTCATAATAATCATCATAGAATATGAAGAAAACTTTTCTTTCCTCTATACATCTATTTATATCTGTCTCTATGCAAAGCAACCTTTGTATCTTTCTTAAGCATTTTTTTTTTTTTTTTCAAAATAAGAATAAAGGACCAGGTTTTTCAGTAAATCTAAAGGAAAACTTTGTGGCTGTTTGTTTGCTTTCGGTTCATGTTCCTTGAGATCATTCTCTAAGTAACAGCTGAAAAAGCATGTAGTGGATAATCACTTTTTTTGTTTATATGCAGTCAGTCAACAATTATTTTCTTGCTTTCATGCTGTTTGTAAAGTTCAGCTCATTAGAACTCATTTTCGAATTGACAGGTAACGCATTTGAAACTAAGAATAGAAGAAAACTATGCTGGAGAGGTGCAGTATGTACAGTTATTGTAAATATGTCAGTTTGAGAGAGATGTATTTTAAGGTTAGTTGCTATCATCGAGTGAAGGTATTGCCAAACAATTCCTAAAGCATAACTATATTGAAATACATAATAGGGCAGATACACAATGCATACAAATCATGCAATACAAATACAAAGTGAAGTCCGTTAATACATTTTGGGTAAATATGGTAACAATGTGAGCTTAGTGACTTCTTCCACTTGTTCTTCTTCCGGCTTCTCCCATTAGGGGTCGCCACAGCGGATCATCCGTCTCCATACCCCCCCTGTCCTCTACATCTGCCTCTGCAAACCAACTACATGTCTTTCCTCACCACATCAATAAACCTCCTTCTTGGCCTTCCTCTTTTCCACCTATCTGGTGGCTCCATCCTCAACATTCTCCTTCCAATATACACCATGGGACTCCTCTGCACATGTCCAAACCATCTCAATCTCACCTCCCTCACCTCGTCTCCAAACTGTCCTACATGCGCTGTCCCTCTATTAAATTTGTTTCTAATCCTGTCCATCCCCGTCAATCCCAACGAAAGCTTCAACATCTTCAGCTCTGCTGCCACCAGCTCCACCTCCTGTCTTTTACTCAATGCCAATGTCTCTAAACCATACAACATCACAGGTCTCACCACAGTCCTATAAACTTTCCCTTTCACTCTTACAGATACCCTTCAGTCACAAATCACTCCTGCTATCAATCTTCTTCACCCTCTTCAAACTGCCTGCACACTTTTCTTCACTTCTCTAACACACTTTCCATGACTTTGCACTGCTGACCCCAGGTACCTAAACTCCTCCACCTTATCCACCTCTTCTCCCTACAACTGCACCACTCCACTGCCCTTTTTCTCATTCACACACATGTAGTCTTACTCCTATTGACTTTCATTCCCCTTTTCTCCAGCGCGTACCTCCACCTCTCCAGGCTCTTCTCAACCTGTTTCCTACTTTTACCACAAATCACAATATCATCCGCAAACATCATAGTCCATGGAAACTCTTTTTTGACCTCATCAATTAACCTGTCCATCACCACTGCAAACAGGAAAGGGCTCAGAGCCGGAACTTGAACCAGTCTGCACATCTCCCTTATTCTTACAGTTCGGTACCAGCACACTCCTTCTCCATTCCTCAGGCATTCTCTCACCTTCCAAAATCTTGTTGGACAACCTGATTACAAACTCCACTGCCATCTCTCCTAAACATCTCCATGCTTCTACCAGTATGTCATCTGGTCTGACCAATCCACTTCCGACTTCACCATCTTCACACCATTCAACCTTGTCTCTCTCTCATTTTCCTCGTTCATCAGCTGCTCAAAATATTCCCTCTATCTTCTCAACACACTCTCCTCACTAGTCAACACATTTTCATCTATATCCTTTATTGCTCTAACTTGCAGCACATCCTTCCCAGCTCGGTCCCTCTGCCTGGCCAATCGGTATAAATCCTTTTCTCCTTCCTCGGTGTCCAACTTCTCATACAGCTCCTCATATGCCTTTTCTTCGGCTTCCACCACATCCCTATTTAGGCACTAATGACATTTATCATCACCCCTTCAACTTCCATCGGTATTCTGATAACTTACTATACCTATGGCAGTCATTGGTAATCCGGGCCTCGACCAATCCGGTATGAATTTCTGATTTGTGAGCCGCATATTTGAATTGGCACATGTTTTACGCTGGATGCCCTTCCTAACGCAACCCGTCCCATTTATCCGGGCTTGGGACTGGCATTAAGAGTGCATTGACTTGTGCAACCCCAATGGCTGGGTTGAGCTCAGTGTTTAAAATGGTTAAAAGATTGAACTTCTGATCAAAAGGTCATGACTTTCACTTTAAGGACTGATTTAGATTAATATCAACAGTCTACAACAATGGCTCAGGACCACAGGTTGCATAAATGGTTCTGCATTTACACACCTATTACTGCACACCTCAACAATGTAACTGCAATGAATGGACATTTGGTGCCACCCAGATAAGGATGGGTTCTTTTCTGAGTCTGGTTCCTCTCAAGGTTTCCTTCTTATACCTTATCAGGGCTTTTTTCATTGCCACAGTCACCATTGGCTAGCTCATCAGGGATAAGGAATGATAAGGAACTTATAGGCAATACACTTACAGTACACATTTATTTATATAACCTTAGTATCGCTTTATTTTTGTAAAGCTGCTTTAAGACAATGTCCATTGTCAAAAAGTTCATTGCAAAAAATTTAATTGAATTGAGTTTAAATCCCACTGCTGAGCCCCTGAGCAAGGCCCCTAACCCTCAATTGCTCAGTTGTATAAATGAGAAAATTGTAAGCTGCTCTGTAGGGTGTCTGACAAATTCTGTATAGAAATGGTGCTTTATACATTTTGTTGCATGTACTTTACATGCAACATGTACATGTACTTTCTTCACATCTTATCTGCACCCACAGAAGACAAATGGTTAAGGCCTTGTTTTAGAGCCAAAAAATGGCAGTGTAGCGATACTGGTGCCTAAACCACGAACCTTCTGATCAGCAACTCAGAACCATAACCACTGAGCTAGGCCTTTCCCAAATGCTATAGATGCTGCTGGTGCTGATTTCAGTAATGTATACTTTAAATTCCTGAGCTACTGAGATTTTCATCTTCAACATGCTGTAGAGTTCACACACCAACAACATGGATATTGACATCTTATTGATGAACATTCAGAGTAGTTCAGACTGAAAGTAAAGATATTGTTCCTCAATCATTGTCATCCAAAGTAGAAATTACACCTCAGAATTGGCAGCATATCAAACCCTAAAGTGGAATGCTTCTACACATGCTAGAAACATTGCAAATAATGGATAAGATAGAAAAAGCATCATGGATACACATTAAGTATAGTATACACATTATTCAGAGAAACAGGACATTTTGGACAAATGTCTTTCATTAGCTGTACAAGCAAAGTTTGCTCCACGTCTGTAGGAGGAGGAATAGATACCAACATTTTGTTACGTAATCAGGCAAAGGCAGATGCAAAGTACCCTTGTTAATAATGGCAATAAACAAAACAATTAACTCGGATAACTGAGTGTGTTAAGGAAATAAGAGATTGGATGACCCATAACTTTCTACTTTTAAATTCTGATAAGACTGAAATTTTGTTTATCGGCCCAAAAACTAGTATACAGAAGCTCCAGCATCTCAACCTGCATTTAGACGGATGTTCTGTAACCACTAGTTCAACAGTAAAAGACCTGGGAGTTATTTTAGACAGCAACTTGTCTTTCAATTATCATATCAACCAAGTTACAAAAACAGCCTTCTTTCACCTTAGAAATATTTCTAAGTTAAGAAACATGTTGTCTATATCCGATGCAGAGAAGCTCGTCCATGCGTTTATGACCTCCAGAATAGACTATTGTAATGCATTACTAGGTGGATGTCCTGCATCATTAATAAACAAGCTTCAGTTAGTCCAGAATGCAGCAGCCAGAGTTCTCACAAGGTCAAGAAAATATGATCACATAACCCCAATCCTATCATCCCTACATTGGCTTCCGGTTAAGTTTCAAATAGACTACAAAATGTATCCATGTATCTATCCAGTCTTTTAACACGCTACAATCCGTCACGCTCCCTGATATCTTAAAACTCTGGGCTTCTAGTAGTTCCTAGAATAGCAAAGTCCACTAAAGGTGGTAGAGCATTTTCACATTTAGCTCCTAAACTCTGGAATAGTCTTCCTGACAGTGTTCGGGGTTCAGACACACTCACCCAGTTTAAGTGTAGATTAAAAACATATCTTTTTAGCAAAGCCTACACATAACACACATCACATATCATAACTTTGTGCTCCAGAACATCTGATCACATGCACATTATTAACTTGTGCTGGTAATATCATGAACAGCAGCTACGCTAATTCCTCTCCACTGCTTCTCTTTCTCTCCCCATCCCGAGACACCCTGAGGTTTGGCCAGCTCCAGTCACCTCCCACTTCGTGATGATTACGGACCTTTGAAGAAGTAGATGCCAAACTCGCAAACATCCCGAACCATCTAGAGACGTACCAGTGCCATTTGGATCCCGCTACATGTGTGGAGTTTGACATTGGACCTCCTGGAGTGTTTAAAGGCTCTGGCATGGAGAAGCTGATGCTGGATCTGTGATGATCACAAATGCTGAGCTTATAAAACTAGGAGCTACTAACCATATAGACTGTATAAGACTGCAGAAAGAACATCACTTATAATCTTATACTCCAGTACTCATGTTAGTTCTCACTCTCCAGTGTTCTGTATTGTTGAAAGATTTATGATCAAACTCTTGATGTCACCCAAATGAGGATGTGTTCCCCTTTTGAGTCCCGGTTCCTCTCAAGGTTTCTTCCTCATAACATCTAAGGGAGTTTTTCCTTGCCACAGTCTTGCTCATCAGGGACAAATTCACACAATTCACCTGAACTGTTGATTTGTGTGAAGCTGCTTTGAGACAATGTCTGTTGTCAAAAGCGCTATACAAATAAACTTGGCTTTACTTGACTTTCCGCTCATCGGCCGGCCAAGCTAGATCCAGCTTGGCGACGGCACAAGTCACAACCTCCATAAGCTCCTCAACTTTGGTATCGCAGAGCCCCCCCTAGCTTGACCCGTGCCTACCATTGGATAGATTACACATGTGATCCAGAGCGTGAATAACTTGGAAACGTTCCCAAAGTGTTGCGACGAAGCTGGAGTTTGTAAAAAAAAGGGAACCCATGATGTACATTTTTAATATCAAGCTCAAAATTGAATACTAAAATTTCTACAGCAAAACCTTAAATGCACTAGTATTAGATTCAGGGTGTTAACTTGATTTACAACAAAAACCCTCAAATATTAACAAAAAAGTAGACAAAACAGTTTTTGATCGCAACCCTTTGTTAAAAATGGCAAGCATATCTCTAGCTGCAAAATTTATTTTCAGAATGAAGCACAAATGATGGTGCATTCACATAAATAAGTGATTAAACAGTTTTTTTATTACCTGCCCTGATAATTGGATTCAAAATCCAATTAAAAAAATTATATACAGTATATATAAAATAAAAATAAAAAAGCAAAATTGGAGCAGATAGCAGAAGTAGCATTTAAAGCACTGAAGCACTCAATTAGAGAATTATCTACAGTGGACTATTACATGGTGCAGGCGAGCTAGAGAGAGAGGGCGTGAGAGAGAGATTAGATGACAGAGGAAGGGTTTTAGCGTTAATCCTGAACCTGGAAGCTTTTGTACCGTTTCCGCGTCAAACAATCCGGATTTCTTTTGCAGCTCACTGTGACTCTTGACAAAGAAGGTTTAAGCTCTTACCATACAACTTATTCCATCATAACATAGTGCAGGATGAGTTCTGATGAGCGCATTGAATGGGATAGGGTTAAGTCTCTGGAAATGTCTAATGTCTAGCTTGCATATTTGTTGCGAGAGAAAGAAGAACGCATCTGAACCATGACACTTTTTCAGCTTTACAACCCTCGCAATAGGCTGCAACCTGAATGTCAATCTTTCATGAAGACTAGCAAAGCTGTAGCAGTCATCCATAAAATACCCATTTTCCTGGTAACTTATTTATTTAGATTCTCTCGTGTCATTTATTTATTTAGATGCTCCATTCTAATTTATTTATTTAGATGCTGGCTGATAACTTATTTAGATATAGTTATTTTAGCAAAATATCTCATCATTTTATTGCCAAAAAGGTCATTATTAAAGCTGTAAGCTTCATAGATTTTTGGTACCACAGCAGCATTTTGTTACATTAAATGCATAAGATTGCATTTGAGCTTCGAAAATGGATTCACATCTTTTACATACCTGTAGTTATTTACAATGTCAAACAAACAGTTTAAAGGGTGGAAACAACCACTTTCAAAACTAACAACTAATAATTCTCACAACCTCCAAAAACCCAAAACCAAAAGCTCAGAACTAGCTAAACAAACAGCACAAAGAAACAAGATGGCTCTCATAAAAGTGTGGCTCCCCTTGAGGAAGTGAAGACGTGGCTTTAAAAATGTGGAGCACCAATCAGGAAACAGTAGCAATCAGTCTGCACATGGCGCAGACAAAAACAACACAACCATAGGGTTGGAACACAACAAAAGCATCTTTTACAAAACGATCAGATGTAGACTTAATTTCAAAAGAGCAAACCAAAGGTGGCCGTGAAAAGTAAACAACTCCATGAGATCCCATGAAGAAACTATAGGAGGAACCAGAAACAACATGATGTACATCCCTTTCTGTGAGACACCAGATAGAGGATTAATAAATGGTTTCAATTTTATAATATGATGGATGAAGCACATATAAACTGTTAAATATATGGTCTTGGAAGGTGATGGTATGAGTTTGAGGACTCATAACAGCTCCTGATTTACAAACTAGTTGTCACTCCCCTTATTGCTTTTATTGACATCCACCTGCAGTTACTATTTAATCCAGTGTACTGTAGGTCATGTCTTTTTGGCAATTTGTCAACATTTACCAACTATATGCAGTTTCAAGAGCATATCAAGGTTAATCCATGTATGCATACATGCTAGTATTTGTGCAATACACAATGTACAGTTGATTCTAAATGCTGTGGCTTTGCCCAAACAATTAATACCTGTAGTTCCCTATTTAAGATGGAGATGCATTCCGAAGACCACCAACTTGGAAATATCGTAAGTCGAGACATGGTCTAGTCTACCCAGGAGTTAAAAAAAATCATGAGCAGTATGGATAAAATACTGCAATTTGAAGTTAAGAATTTAATTACATCGCAGTACATAATTTAGCAAAATGGAGCAATTTAAAATGCCGTATTGTATAAACTATACAGATATATGTATGTGGCAGCGGGTATGTGGACAAGCGCCGATTTTTAAGTTGAGGGCGGAGCATATGTTGCAATGTTTGCCTGCCAGACAAAACGTAAAATTTTTGTTACACTCTTTCGAATCGCTATTGTTATCGTAAGATCGAAAAACCGTAAGTCGAGCCATCGTAACTCAGGGACCCTCTGTTTTTTAAAGCATTATGAAACCAATCAAGGTGAAAAAAACAGAAGGGTACAGCTAAGGAGCAAATTACAGCTCTCAAAAAGCAAGTGTCTGTTGCTTTGTTGCAGAAAATCTTTAGGACATTTATTAATTAAAAACTTACACTGTTATTAAATCATTTGTCATAATTATCTAATAAAGGTGTCTGAAGAGGTCTGATACTAATTTAAAGACGTATATGACAAACATGGTGCATATTATTGATAAAACTTGATGGGATGTATAAAGGTGGCCCGTTGTATGATTGCAGCAGCTGTGTGTTTTTTGAAATCTACAGTATCCAGGTGAGATTATTTACTGAAGCATCAAAGAGAGATGATTGCTTTTGAGGGCAAAGAAAAAATTGGTTTGAGTATCCATGCAGGACCTTCTACAGCAGAAGAACAGAATGACAAGAGTAAAGGCATTTTCATTTCTATCCCAATGAACATCATCTGTGCAGAATGTGCAGCTTGATTTAAGTCCTGAACACTGATTTATTGGCCCCTTCATCTCCCCAAGAAATGAGTATTGAATGGTAGAGAATAGATAAATAAATCCACTATCTTGATTGCACGCAGCCCGCTGTCGGAATTCGCTGGAGCATCTTAAATGGATTATTGATCCCGTGACCTTACTTTGCGTTAAGGTTTTCTCATGTTTGTTCCTGTGATGTTGACTTAACTCATGACATTGACACTGCGATTGATCAAACATTACCTCTCTGTATTAGTCTGTTAATTACCCGCTCCTGTTCAGCCATGAACCGAGACGGTGGAGAATAAACAGTTCTGCTGTTGCTCAGGTTCCTGCTGAGAGAGTCAGCGCTCTGACTGTATGAGACATTACCGTCGTAATTGTTTCGCGAAAGTTTGGAGAAGGCCGTATTGAACCGGGTCCCATTTTGCCTCCTGATTCATTGCCAAATTGATTCAGGGGATGATTTTAACAACATAATAACGCATTGTCCTCGACATTTGAAATTGCAAAGCGGAATGAAATCAATACAGCTTTTCACGAGTAAAATAAATAAATAACGGCAATACTAATTTTCAGACAAGAGAAATTATGGCACATATTCCGCTTAATTACATTCTCACTCAGGCCTTGTGCACTTGACAGGACAGGGAGAAGGCTCAATATAAATTAAAGTTACAGTCTCAAGACAAGGGAGGTTTACTCCTGTTACTCAAACATTTATATGGTGGAAAAAAAACAGCAAATACACTGTAATGGACTGAACAAAGTTGATTCTCATGTTTTAAAGAATTTTCAGTCACTAATGAATATATTTTGAAAATTAAAATAGCCTCTGAAGTAAAAATCTATCCTAAATGACTTGTAAATTGTCAGGATTATGGACAACTGGATTTCCATTTACAATCATCACTTATATAAACACATTACTAAGAATCTCTAGTTTGTCATTCATAGTTGTCGTCGCTCTCGTTCAGGTTTTGCTTGTTTTTCTGCACTCAAATCAACTTCTTGTGTTTTACATGACACATATCCATCTTTTACATAATATTTAGTGTCCAAGATTTACTTATTGCTTGTTTCCATCGAATCATACATTCCTACATTACCCACAATGTACTTGGAATACAAGCTGATGTTACAATTACCAACCTCAAACTGGGAAAATCTGATGAAAATGACCTAGAACTTGAACATTTTTGAACATTGCTGCTCACAAACGCAAACAATTGAATGATTTATGCACAACAGGCAACCTTTGAATCAATATCTCTAACTTAAAAAGAGTGATGCGGCAGAGCTTTAGTACTTCACGCTGTCACATCTGGGGATTGTTTCTTCCCTTACTTCTGGTAAATAAAACACCACACACACACACACACACACACACACACACACACACACACACACACACACACACACACACACACAAAAAAATAAATAATTGTAATTGTGCTAGCCATGTCCTCCTGTGGGTTTCTCCATTAATGGAACACTTTTGACCTCCATGTGTAAAACTGCAAAGGTCCAAATTAGAACAATCCCACTGGAGTTGGTCATAATGAAGGGTGATTTATCAGACAGTGACTGAGACAATAGCAATCCACAAGACTATTTTGTTGTAGAGTAGAACAGAAGGGTGTTCAAGGACCTACAATTGCTAAGCAGACCTGGGTATCATTTAGCAGATTGAATGGAATATTTCCCTCCGATTGCTTGCCTCTTTATATACTGAAACATCTATTGTGAAGTGTATTAAACTCCACTATTGAGATATGAGTAGCTAGTGGTGAGATATGAGAGGTTCATACACAGCCATATCACAAATGATGTCGTTGTTACTGTGCTACTAGTAAAAGTGTTTCCTTTGGATTTACCTGAAATTCGGCCCATAATGTTACCGGAAATAAAAAGTTAATCCTACCCTTAAGAAAAGTGAATTGTTTAAAAGTTAAAAACTTTACTTGCTCTGTAGTAGTGAAAGAATGCTGAGTTTGGACATTTTACACTACTACAGTATAAGAAAAGTTTAAAAAGCAGGCTGAGCTCTGCCCTACTTTGCACAGTACTGCAATGAAATGCTTGTTTCTTGCTGGATATGCCAATTTATATCATTTAGACATGGGTGTTAATTCCTTTATAAATCTTATAAACCACATGCACTAGTGTGGAAAATAAATAAATCTCATTCAGAACTAGAAATCCCTAGATTGCCTATATTCATGCAATGATAAGTACTGGATTTATGTTCGACTTTTTAATGAATAATGGATTTTTTGTGTGTTTGTTTTCTTTCTTTTTTTTTTACCAAGCACTTTATTTGAAATTCCTATACACCTACTGATTTGTGCAATTATCCAATCAGCGAGGAGCACAATGCATAAAATCAAGCAGATCAAGAAAGTCAAGAAAGTCAAACATCAGCATGGGGTAAAGTTTTAATCTCAGTGACTCTGTAGCATGACTGCTGGTGCCAGGTGGTCTAGTTTGAGTCTTTCAGAAAGTGCTGATCTCTTAGGCTTTTCATGCACTGATAAGAAGGCTACCATAGCCTAAATTAACATTCTTTACAAGTACAATGAGCAGAAAAGCATCTCAGAGTGCACAATTTTGTTTTAGAAACTCCTAAGCTTGGTCTTTTTCTAAATGGTACCCATTTTAAGCACAGATTCCTGACAGCAGTGGAACTTGAATTGGGCTTCTGCTTTCTTTAGTCTTCTGCATCAAAGTTTGACACCTGGAAATCAGGCTAAAGCCTTTAAATCTGTAGTTTAGTTTTTATCTTGGGATATCTTTAAATAATTGCAACTGTTGATTCCGATAGGAAAGCTCTAGAAAGGAATCCATTCATTCCCTATGGAGTCACTTAGATTTATCACCAGATCAAAAGAGGCCAATTGGATGAATGAACTTTATTAATGTGGGTCACAGTAGGCATGCACACATAAAGTAATGGATGGCAGACAGACTGGAAACATGTGTGACGTGTCATTGTGCCACGTCGGGCCTCATCCCCCCCCGGTGGTGGCAGATGAGTCCTGCCTGCCCACACCGTTTTGCCTGTGCAGCTGTCACAGACAAAGTCACTCACTCTGGCATCTCCGAGCCCAGAGGGCACAGCCTGGCTGGCAGAGAGGGATCGAGCAGAGGGGGTTTATACTGGGTCACAGATGTGAGGAACTTAACCAGAGTCTCACAAACAGAGGGAAAGGGGACGATTCAGGCAGGGTCATTGCATAGAAGTTGGAACAGGGCATCTAGAATGGTTAAGCCCAATGCTCAAATGAGGGCATCAGGGGGTGTAATAATGTCTTAATTGGTTCTCAGGCAGACTTTATCAGGTTATTGACACAGAGGCTGAACAGGCGCAGCTAGAAACTAGCAGTCAAGGCAGTATTCAGGCAGGCTCTGGAACCTTCACTCCTCAAAAAATGGCATCAAAGGGGACAATGGAGATCTACAGCTGCTTTTAAAAAGACTCCCCTAGCTCCATAACCACATTCCATTAGTCAGATACCATGCACAGTAAATACATCAATTATTGCATATCCAGATTTGTTAGCAAAGTATTGTGTGCATTTTTATGATTTAACTTTCATGTTTTTCATGTAACACACCACATAACATTATGACATTATACCGTTATGAGAGGTGAAGTGAAAAACACTGATTATCTCTTCATCGTAGCACCTGCTAGTGGGTGGGATTTATTTATTAGGCAGTCAACATTTTGTCCTCGAAGTTGAGGTGTTAGAAGCAGGAATAATGGACAAGTTTACGATTTGAACAGGTTGACAAAGGGCTAAATTGTATCTTAATTGTAATCTCCAAAAATGCAGCTCTTGAATGAATGGACATTTAGCGTTCCTTTTAAGTCAAGGTTTTTTCCTCATGCTATCTCAGGGAGTTTTTCCTTACCACACTAGCAGGGTTCATGAAATAATCTTCATGAATGCATTTTCAAATTATAAGGAACAAACTTATAGTCTCTGAACATATACATTATTTTATACAACTTTGCAACCTCCTTAACTCTGTAAAGCTGTTTTGAGACAATGTCTATTGATAAAAGCATCATGCAAATAAACATGAATTAAAATTGAATAACATTTGTAATAATGGATACTAGTAGCATTTTTTAGTTCCTTTGGTTTTCTGTGTTTATTTATTTTTTTTACATATAAAGTATATTTTAAAGATTTAAAGATTTGGTTCTAGAAAATCATTGCAAATAAAATTGAGATCGTAATGTCACAACCATCTGTAGCTGGAAGGACAAGCTTACTTGTACTCACCTGTCATTCACAACACCACTAGCCAATTGTGGTGTCTGTGTGAAAGAGGAAAGACAGCTCTCTCCTCCTTTTGCTTGTAAATGCTGGAGGACAATTGTAGGTCTTCAGATTCTACACGGAAAACTGTAGCAAAAGTTTCCCCTCTACAGTATGTTCACTGCATTTGATTCTCTGTGACCCACCAATGTATGTATACAGAGTTGCAATGTATAAAGAAAATACAAATGTACCTATGAGCATATGAGTAGAAATACAGACAAATGATGTCATGTTTGTTTACGTGCATGTTTCTATTTCTGTGCAGACGTGAATCATTACTGCCCTCTTGTGGTCAATACTCTTAAATGTTTACTTATACATAACAGGCAAGTTTTTGGAATGGCATTTACGTCATGTGGCAGACGTCCTTGCCCAGAGCCACAGGTAAGCCTTAAGGGCCTTGCTCAAGGGCCCCACTTGGTGGTGCTGGGTTTTTGCACTTGTGACCTTCTGATCCACTGAGCTACCACCTCCCACATGTTCAGCTGGATAAGATTTATTTCTGGCAGAAAATCAGTATTTTTGTCAAACAGTATTATAAAAGCTTTACTGAAAAAAAGATTGTAGCGACTATAATAATTTCAATAGCAATACTCCTCCTCCTCCTCCTCCTCCTCTTCCCATTCCTACTACTATTCCTACTACTACTACTACTAATAATAATAATAATAAAAAACAATAATATTTTCATGTTCAGTTTTATTCGATAAGAACAGAGCTGTGAAATCAGATAAAAAGGGAAGAGGACAAAAAAACGAAGACACACTTTGATCAATATGAACTTTTGCTTCTGGCAGTAAAAGTGTGGCAGAAGGTTAATAATGGCTTGCCTGCACCAAGTGGTGGAAAAATTCAATTTCACACTTCCTTTCATGTCGCAAGAATATATGCTTTGCTTTTCTTGAAATAGACTGTGTGAAGATGAAGGCGTAATAACGGAAATTGTATCGGCTCGTAATAATATGACGTTGAATAGGAGCTTATCTTGAATGAAATGTTTGGATTCCAGATGAATGGAGATGAGTAAATGGAATTGTGTTGTTCTCTGGCAGCAAATTAACCAAACTGCAGGACAGTCACACCAGCAGTGGTTCTGACTAGAACATGATAAAATACACACAGAATTCTGCTTTGTATATCCACGGAAATTGAAGCAGCATTAAAAAATGTGTATAAAAATAAAAAAACAAGAAAAGAAAGAAAACCTCCACGAGTGTTCTCTTTGCTGGAGCAGCTAAACCATGAGCTCTGTGATGAAAAGCCTGAAAGCACATCATTAGTCCTGGAACCAAGGGGGCATACGGGTTACTCGAATCATGTTTCAATTGCCACTTTAAAGTTGTGGCAGGCTCGCACCTGCTCTATTTTTGAGGTTCTGTTAGGTTGAGGAGTAGCGCCAAAATCCGCTCCATTTCTTCAAAGCTGTTGGTCTGATTAAAACGACCTCTGGCTAAAATGTTTGCAGCCCTTATGTCTTGTTGTGAAATGAAGAAGTGCTTGAAAGTCTTAAAGTAACACAATACATTTCTGCATGATTTCTTTGCCCTGAAGTGAAAAAGAAAAATTAATAGGAACAATTCAAAATATTTTCATTCCAAAAACTTTCGACTATAATCCACAAGAACGTCCAAACTGGGTTTACTGGAGCTTAGGGAAATATTGAAGATTTGTACTACATGACTTTTTTTCTGCACCTTTTAAAAAAAATTCTCGTTGGATGCCTTTCTGATTGGAAAACACTCTATTGTACATAAACCTTTAAGGTTAAGCTCACGTTCACCTTCCAGTGTAAGTGACAACAGGAACTATGAATTATAGACTTCATCTATATAGTGGGGAGCTATTTAAAACTAAGAAGGAGGAGTTATATAGCTTGATATAGCCACAGGTGGAAATGATGCATCTCTATGTTGCATCGTGGTTGTGGAGTCTGTCACTAAATGAACCTCCTTTAACTGACCAATGTTTTATGTAATGTTTGGGAGGAGTTATTCAAGATGGAATGTACTTTGGACAGCATTCTGCTTTCAGATACTTAAGTCATCATTAATACATTAAAAAATTATAATCTTATAACATTTTAACACCTTTCTAATAATGAAACACTCTGCTGTATGGATCTGGATAGAGTAAAAACGTTATGAGTTTGTTTGTTAAATGAATGCTGTTTTTTTCCTCTCCACTGCTTCTCTTTCTCTACCCATCCTGAGGCATCCTGAGGTTGTGCCAGCTCCAGTCACGTCCCACCTCATGAAGATTATGGACGATTTAGATCCCACCTCATGTAGAGTTTGGACATTGGACCTCTTTGAGTGTTTGAAGGCTTTGGCATGGAGAAGCTGGTGTTGGATCTGTGATGATCGCAAATGTTGAGCTATTTTATGAGTTGCTCAGTAGCTCCTGGTTCCATAATCTCAAATGACTGTAAAAGACTGTAGAAAGGACATTAATCATAATCTTACATTCTGGTGCTCATGTTAGTTCTCACGCTTCAGTGTTCTGTATTGTTTAAAGACTATGATCAAACTCTTGATGTCACCCAATTGAGGATGGGTTCCCCTTTTGAGTATGGTTCCCCTCAAGGTTTCTTCTTAATAACATCTAAGGGATTTTTTTCCTTGTCACAGTCTCCATGGCTGCTCATCAGGTATAAATACACATCGTTCACCTTAACTGTTAAATTCTGTAAAGCTGATTTGAGACAATGTCAGTTGTGAAAAGTGCAATAGAAATAAACTTGACTTGTTTTTAAACTCACAAAAGGGTTCTAGTGAAAGGTGTGGGAGAAGCTGTTGTGTGGATCTACATGGAACTGGTTCTGTTTTTTTTCTTTTATTTTTTGTGATTCATTGGATAATTACTTTTCTGCATCTTTCTCTGTAGACCCCTTTTTGGTTGAGA
Organism: Silurus aristotelis; assembly: GCF_946808225.1. Classification (NCBI taxonomy): domain Eukaryota; kingdom Metazoa; phylum Chordata; class Actinopteri; order Siluriformes; family Siluridae; genus Silurus; species Silurus aristotelis. The sequence goes on along the minus strand of NC_139583.1, from coordinate 5,879,313 downwards.
TGTATGTTTTTGTATGGGGTATACCGAGAAAATGTAATAGTTGGTTAATTGGATAATTAGTTTCATGGATACTCAATTTCAATACACAGTTGGATAAGACTTTTATAAGTACATTTAAATGTGCAATCTTATAGAAACTGCCTATTGGATTCTAGTGGTTCTACATTTTGCTTTTATTTAGGTTTGGGCCACTCGATAAATACCATTCTTATATTTTCAAATGGTTCTACTTGGGACCCTTTCTAGATAGAGTTAAATTTTTAAGATTTCTACTTTTACCTTGGAGAAATTGTAGGCATGGGACTGTATAGAGCTATTAATTGGATAGTACAATTGGATAATTACTATTCTGAAACTTCTGGATGAATTTCTGGATTTCTATCAACCCTTTTCTGATGTGTACTGGGATATATTTAGCATGGTCTACATGGAAACCTTAGTGATAAGCTTGCAAAAAATTCACATTCTCAAGCTTGAATAACTACTACAAGCTTTCCAAAAGGTTCTTCAAAACTCAAAGCACAGTTCTACCCAGATTCTAGGTGTATGTCCTTCAGTAATACATTCAAAATTCATAAAAAGCACACTCTGGTGTAGGACTCTAGGCAGATTTGTAATGGTTTGCTCATCAGATAATTATGCTTCCTTAGTGTACCTAAAAGGAAGACACTCTGCTGTATGGTTCTAGATACAATAGAAGCTTGGAGGGTTTGATTATTTAATAAATACAGCTGGCCTCCTAAAAGGGTTCCCAGGGACACACCACTGTTCAGTTTAACATAGACGTTTGGTCCATGTCCCTAAATAATACATTTAAAATTCATAAAAAGAAACTAGAAAACTAGAACTAAAAAACTTTAGTATAGGGTTCTGTTCAGAGTCTTTAAGGATTTGCTCATCAGATAATACTGTCTCAAAGGATTCTACTTGGACCACTATCTCCTGATAGGAAAAAAACCCTCTGCTGTAGGGTTTTACACAGAAACCATTCTCTATCAGAGTAAAACTCTTTCAGGAACAGTCTGATGAAAGTTTGATGCGTTGCACTACATCTCATGTTTCATATAGAATGTTGAAATTTATGCTGCAAATCAGTTGTTTATGAATAGGTTTATTTATGAGCCTGGCTTGGTTGTACCCCACTTTATTCCATGCAAACGATCACAGGCTTCTAAACACGTGAAGCTCACCCGTAAACCACTTCACCATTGAATACAAATAGCACAAAAATGAGACTACACGCATACAGACGCTGCGACACGCAGTTGAAAAATGCATGTGCAGATCCGCACAGTATTCATGAATGTTTGAAGACAAGTACATTCGCTTTCTCATTCTTCCCCAGAACTCTATCAGTTACTCTGCCACTCAATCGCTCGGTCAGTCACTCCCACACACAAATACGATATAGGATGGAAGTTGTATTGTAGTTTTTGGGGAACACAGACATGCAGTTTCTGTGAGGTAGAATCCAATATCTCACAAGCTGTAACACTGTCAATGTCACGACTAATGGCTAATTTAATCCTCAGTATAGAAGATGGTCGGTGAAAAGAGATGGAGTGAGGTGGACCATCCAGGAATTCAATATATCCAGAGGACTCTCTGTCCTCTCCTTCTGAGAAAAGGGAATAGAAAAGGATGCAGGATACTGGAAAGGAAAATGAGTGGTGAATGAAGAAATAGGACTGAGAAAGAAACTGAAGTGATTTTGAGGGATAAGGTAGAGAGAAAAGGGAGAGGTTCAATCTAATGTTTCACGAGTGTGTGTGTGTGTGTGTGTGTGTGTGTGTGTGTGTGTGTGTGTGTGTGTGTGTGTGTGTGTGTGTGGTGTGTGTGTGTGTGTGTGTGTGTGTGTGTGTGGTGTGTGTGTGTGTGTGTGTGTAAATTGCCAGTGCCAAATTTAACAAATGTCACTTTATACTATATTATACTATACAATATATATATATATATATATATATATATATATATATATATATATATATATATATATATATATATATATATATATTGTATAGTTACATATAAGTTACATTTGTTAAATTTGACACTGGCAATTTCCAGGGACTTCTGATACAATTTAATTTCCTTTCAGATATAGTTTAAATGGATTGGAATAAAACAAGATCTTGAGTGCATCCTGCCTGCAACTCAGGCCTCCTCACCTCACCCACATCAGTACCTGACTTCACTAATGACTTTACATTATAGCTAAATGAGTACAAATCTCTTCCCTTACGAGGGAAAATATCAAGGTCCGTGAAGTCGGAGTGACGTGGGGCCGCCTTCCCGTGGGCTCACCACCTGCAGGAGGGACCGTAAGGGACGGTGCTGTGAGGATTGGGCAGCAGTCGAAGGCGGGGGCCTGCTTAAACTGCTGCCCCCGCGACCCGAATTACGGATAAGCGGGAGAAAATGAATGAATGAATGAATGAGTACAAATCTCCACAATCACATACCAAAATCTAGTGGAACATCTTCCCAGAAGAATGGAGAGCAAATGGGGATGAACCGATAATGGGATTTTTAAAAAACATTATCTTATAGTAAAGTATCCAGAAACCTTGGTCCATATAGTGTAAAAGCATTTATAATGCAATCATGGCTTATGTTGAATTTATTACATATATTACAATTTTAATTTGTTAAGAATTGAAATTCAAAAGCTAAAAAAAGATTTTACAGACATGCTTTTAGAGAAATATTGTTTAAAATGTGCATCAGGCAGAAGGTAAAGATTTTTCTTTTTGAAATATGTAAGCAAAAGTCAAAGTTATTATGCTAAAATAAAAAATAAAACTCGTCAAGTGCATAGGATATACTGTAAAACTTTCTTTCGGCTTCTCTTATTAGGAGTCGCCACAGCGGATCATCCGCATGTTTGATTTAGCACATGTTTTTACGCTGGATCCCCTTTCTAACGCAACCCTCCCCTTTCATCCGGGCTTGTGACGGGCAGTAAGGCTTGTGCAACCCTAATGGCTGGGGTTGGTTCCCTGACCTGGATCGAACCCGGGCCGCAGCGGTGAGAGCGCCGCATCCTAACCACTAGACCACCAGGGAACCGCATGGGATATATTGTAAAACAAAAAAAAAAATGCATAGGATATACTGTAAAAAAAACAAAAGAACATACATCACTGAGCTTTGAGCAGAGTCTTTAACCCTTAGATATGTGCTTGGATTGCAATTACCTTGGATTATTTGTAAATATGATTTTCATTGTTAACACATTGTGGCAGAATGAGCACAATTCTACGAAAGAACACTTCAGTGAAGGTTTTTATAACAGTAAATAGAGACTAAATGTGGAATTGAATGTTCAAAAAGCACATACAAATCTTATAATCCATATAGATCATATATACAGTATTCTGTTAACCTCTTCTATAACAAATTTTTTTGAATGTTTCATAAGAAAACAGTTTTCTATAAATTGTTTAATTTAGGTGAAAAATTACTACACCAATCAGAAACACAAAGATTGAAATGTGTGTTGCAGAGACACTTTAAAGATTTGCACTTCTCAGAAACAGTTTCTGTCCGAGTCACAAAGTTCATTTTATTCAACAATCCTGTCAAAATACTGTTGATGTTTAAGTGCTGTTATAATAAAGACTCTCTTGTGTTCACCGCAGAATTCACAGGTTTCTTCTATATGAGGATTTCTGTAAATCTGTCTGGTTACATTGAGACGACACTGCACATGTGTGAGTTATTAATTTTTTTATTTAAACTTAGAAATAAACAGAAGTCGTTTCGAATTTTGAAATAATTAAAATAATCATTCGGTATTTGAAATAATTAATATTAAAGATTCAGCACAATTTCTTAGTCTTGATGTTTTTGTACAAAAGTCAGATTTTCCTCACGTCTTATCTTTCCTATTGAAGCATGTGTTAAAACGTTTTAGTGAATATAGAAAATCCATGTACATATTTCAAAGATTAATATCATTTGTAATTGGTATAAATAATAAATAAAATATGTATTAAGGTTTTAACTAATATTATATCATTTTTAATAAAAAAAAACATGATATCCAATTAGAAACAAATGTAAAATAAAAGCATTCTTACTTCCGACCTCTTCAAATTTTTTAATTCTGTGTGATCACATATGAAGCTACATGACTGCTTGAGCCTTTTTCCAGGAATGAAATATTCCCACCACACTGTTTAGAAAGGTGCAAATCTAATCACAGGTGTGATGCACACGTTGCAATTTCAAAAGACTATAATTAACTCTGGCCTTCTGGCTTAATATGGCTTAATATGGCTTTAAATTTTCTCGCCTCCACATGCTCTTGCTTTCTGTGTTTATCTCTGTCCACCACCACTTACATGATGAAGGAATAAAAAAATAAATCACACTGCCTACCTGGTGTGAATTGGCTTCTTGTATACTGATGGCTTCAAGTACGTCGCTGGAGGAAAAGTGACGAAACAGGCGCCCAGGACCAATGCTGTGTTCTAGCACTTGGCTAGGTGACACTCTGTGTTATTTAACTGGCAGAAACGTGTTTTTATATTATTTAATGAGTTTTTGTTAAATGTATCATAGATACAGTATACAGAAAAGAATATTGGGACAGTTGACTTTTCCAGTCATATGTAGTTTTTTCCTCACTTTAATTACGAATCTCAAACCCGTTCCAACGTGACAATGTCCCTGTTCACAAAGCCGGCTCCATGAAAATATGGTTTCTAGGGGTTGATGTAGAATATCTTAAATGGCCTTCTATAGAGTCCTGACTTTCACCAATTTTAAACACTTTTGCCATGAGTTGGAACACCGACTGCACCCTAGGACTCCTCACCTCACCATACATCAGTACCTGACTTTATAAGTGGTTGGAAAAGCACAAGTATCAACAAAACACACTCCAAAATGTAGTGGCACATCTTCCCAGAAGAGTGGAGGTTATTATAACAGCAAAAGAGGAATACATGTGGAATGGGATGTTCAAAAATGACATACAAATCTTATGGTCAGGTGTCCACAAACCTTTGCTGATATAATGTAATTGCAGAGACCCTACTGGATCGCATCATACGTGAACACTTTTTTGTGTACATGATGGAACTGTGGTTTAAATGTTACTTTAATGACATCATGAGCTCTTTACAATGAATACATGAGAGCGAAGAATGAGGACATGTAGAAGTGGTTAGAAGAGAAGAGCAGAATAACATGCCATCTGGGTTGCCTATAATTACACCTAGACAGCATGACATAGGCAGGAAAAAAAATAAATTTGCAGCAGTCTACCTCTGTGTTACTCTGTCTGCTGTCACAGAGGTTCAGGAGTACAGCGTCCAGGTTAATTAACGGAACCACGTCATCCATGTCCACTGGCGCAATCAAGCAAGAAGACTGTAATTAAAGTGACACGTGTGATCACAATTACATCCCCCGTCTCCCCCAAGGCAGCTGGGAAATGAAGGTGTGACTTTGCAGGATGTGGTTCACCTTAACAAATGGACATGTTCCTTGGGGTCGTTACAGCATGTGGTCAGATTGGGAGTAAAATAAAAACTTGATTTGCAAAGGTTAATTGTTTATTCTCTTTGAATTTAAAAATACAATTGTTATATTTTTAATTAAACAGCCATATTATGTATATACAGGGGAAAAATAAATGCTGTTAAGCTAAAAAAAAAAAAAAAAAGGCTAAATTAAATTTTGTATTAGTATTTAATAGGAAATCAAGGTGTGATCACAAATACATGTTTTGTTTAGAGAAAAATGTTGCAAATTTCAAATGCGATGCCTGAGATATGTACGAGGTGGTATCAAAAAGCTTCGGGACTAGCTCTGTTTAGAAGAACGTACTTTATTTTATCTATCTTTACACACTATCACATTTAAAACAGTGAAACTGTGCTCCCATCATTCCTGCCACTTCTGGAATGTGTCCCGGAAATATTATTTTTAAAGCGTCTCAAGCACCTTTTGTGATTCGCACTGGATCTCCGCAATGGTGTCAAAAATGATGACCTTTAAGCTGGAGCTTCATCTTCAGGAAGAGGGAGAAGTTTGCAGGAGCCAAATATGGCGAGTAGTGCTGGTGCAGAAGTAAGATCATCCTGTTTCCCATGAGACACTCATGTGTGAGGAGAGCTAGGTGACAGTGTGCTCAGGTGGTCAGAATAGCATCAGTTGCACAGCTTGTAATGTACACAGGACAATGTCTTTGGCACACTCATTTATGAAGGTTGGTGCTCCATGTGACTGTGCATGCAGCCTTGGGCTGCCATCTGTTGGTGTGTTACAAACCTAGACTTGAAACCGAAAAATAAATAGTGTGAAGTAAAGGAATGATACCAGAGAAATCTACTTAAGTACAATAACAAATTATTTATACATCATTACTTCCCACCTATTTAGGGCACATATAATAGATATACTCATCAATACACATAGATTGGACACGCACATACGCACACACACACACACACACCCACCCACACACACACACACAAACACACACACCCACCCACACACACACACACACACACACACACACACACACACACACACACACACACACACACACACACACACACACACACACACACACACAATAAAAACGTTCTTTACAAAATTACACATTCCCTTTTACTGCTAAAGATAGATAGATAGATAGATAGATAGATAGATAGATAGATAGATAGATAGATAGATAGATAGATAGATAGATAGATAGATAGATAGATAGATAGATAGATAGATAGATAGATAGATAGATAGATAGATAGATAGATAGATAGAGTGGTTGCTTGGTTTCCTAAGCAGGGGCTACAGTATCATGCTATACTTAGCTAATGGGAAAACTTTTTTATGAGCGCAGATTCTTTTATTGTCATTATGTGATTTTAATAGAGTACATACAGAGCAAGTGGGACCAATCGACAGTCTGAGAATAAATGTGAAATTAAATTGGTTTTGAATAATTAAGTATGTATTAATACAATTCCAGATAAATAGAAAGTTTCAGACGAGCCATCGTTGTGTTCAATTACGTGAGCAAAGTGTTTATATGACCCTACTGACCTTTTGAGATTTGTCACACTGAAAATGTGAGATCTACAAAATTGTTGTTCATGAGAACAGTTGATGGTAGAAAGCTACTTTATAATTATGGACTAATCAAAATATAAACTAATTATGTAATATAAACTAGAAAGTGTAAAGCATAATTAATAAGTAAATGAACAAATAAATATTAATATTGAGTTTTTTATTCCTCAGGATGATGAAGTATAGTAGCAGGAACAAGGTACTTTAGATTTAGATTCTAATTTAGACTAAAAGCTACATGCTGTATACTCAAATTGACACAAACGCTCACTGTCATGTAATGCGAGAGCTGACTAAGAGTGTTATACTATTTTTATAAGAGCAGGCAAAAAAATTCAAATCGACAGGCAAAGTTGTGAACGAGAAACAGGCAATTGAGCGATTAACAAATCGCTTGAACTAGGGCTAAACAAGAAGAGCGAAAAAACAAAAAAAAGAAATTTGAAACAGTGAAAAGAAACGAATGAGTTACTTTGCTTTTGTTAAACGAAAAGGTATAAAAAGGGAATTGAGAACAGCTGTGCATGAGACAACACGTGAACTTGAGGACTAATGACAAAACAGAGTGGAGACAAAGATGATTCAAAACAAAACCACATAGCGCTACAAACACGGAAACATTAACGTGTGCTACAGCACTGCGAACCAGGGATGCCATGATAAACATGAGGGGAGAAATAATCTATGAATGCCATATATAATGGATAATAATTTCAGGAACATTCGCTTAAATATACTAAGCACATGTCAATGGTTCCCTGGTGGTCTAGTGGTTAGGATGCGGCGCGCTTGCCGCTGCAGCCCGGGTTCGATCCCTGGTCAGGGAACCATCCCTAGCCACTCTCAGTGCCGTCCCAAACCCAGATAAATTGGGGAGGGTTGCGTTAGAAAGGGCATCCATGATAAAAACGTGTGCCAAATCAAACATGTGGATGGTCTGCTGTGGTGACCCCTAACGGGAGAAGCTGAAAGAAAGTTTATACTAAGCACATGTCAATAAAATAATAATAAAAGCAATAATAATATATACATACTATTACATACTGTTTAAAATGCCGCTCAAAACATAAACAAATATTTAAATAAATTGAAGACAAAAATTTAACATTAAGATCAATACAAATCAGTAGTCTGAATGTTGCAGTATACATTAAATAAACAGACAGACAGATAGATGCTGTAGACAAAAATTCTGATGAAATAGTGAAATAAAACATAAAATATATTAAATAATAACTTGAAAACTATTTTTTAAACATTGACAAAAAAAAAGTATTATAAAAAAATTATTGTAATTCATTTAATTTAACATTCCTATACATCATGTCCTTAGCATTAAAATAAAACAAATTACAAATCATGAAAATAATTTTAAAATCAGTCCTGCACTTGGCAGGAAGCAACATATATGAGCTAGAACAAGTGTACCATGATTTCTTCTCCTGTTAATGTATGTAAAGTCATTTGAGAACAGAATTCAACAGAGACAGAAAAAAAAGAAGATTTGTCAGTGATATGTTGACAGTATTAGAGTCTATGTGACTACTTGAATGATACCCAAACCTTCACTTTTACCTGATCCTTCTAAAGAACTCCAAATACTCTGAGGTCCTTGTCATCTGTTCCACTTCTCGCACGTTCACTCAGCATCTCAGAGCGATTTGAACCCCATCAAAACCATCCCACCTTTTCGACATCTTCTCAAAGGAATGTCATTTGTCATAGATAAACTACACACTGCTTCAGCTACACGCTGAAGAATATAATCCGTATTATGGCATGAATGACATGGCAGTTTATACACCGTTTAAACGTATGACTAAATGAATTATTCAGCAGGTACAATGTTATTTGGCTATGGGTTTTTGTGCATATTAGGGCAGGAGTGATTTAAGTTCTGTACTTGTGGGTTGTTAACAAAAGTATCTATATTCTTTACTAAAGTGAAAACTCAATTACCCTTCTGAAATGAAAGGTTAATGCTAAAGTACAAATTCAAATTCTTAACTTAGAGTATAAATGTCAGGGAACCAATCATCACCCTCCCTTTATAAGGTCCCCGTTCGCACTCACTCACCGTCCGATCTATGGTTCGTTCTGGCGATCATCCCTGAACTACTTGTGTTTCGGAATATACCCGTTTTCCGTTACATGCTACTTCCTAGCTTCTGATTGTTTCCCAAGGCTAATAAACGTCCTATTCATATTCTGGTTTCCGACTCTTGATCAAAGCGTAACAATAAATTCTTAAGTGTCTGATACAGGATTCTAAGTGCTCAACAGTTCTGGGTGTCCATTGTTGTATTGTGTGTGAACCTGCAGTTCATCTACTTCATATTCATAGTACTGTAAAAGATGCAGTATGCAGTTATCATTGTCTTGTTCAAATATGCAAGGCCTTCGTTTTCAAGATGGATGCATGTGTTGCTCTAAAACTTGTAGATACAAATATACAAGTTTTCAAATGTGCAAGCTGCCCAGAGATATCCAAAGTACCCAATATAAATTTTTGCTCCTGTCTCTTGTGCACAGAGATTTCTCCAGATTCCTCAAAGTTTTTGATTATATTTATTGTAAATTATATACAACTGTTTAACAATTTTATGTTGAAGAACATTATTCTGAAATTGTTGCAGATTGGTGAAGCTTTGCCCATCTTTAATTCTGACTCTGCCTCTTTAGGATACACTAATTATACACATTTATCTTACTGAACTGTTGTCATTTAACCTCATTAGTTGCTAAATGCTTCTGCTTATTTTTTCCATACTTTCATTGCCTCAACTTGTTTGAGACGTGTTGCAACCATCAAATTCAAAATGACCTTATTTTCTTTCCCCATAAAATAGCACATTAAATACATTTTATTTTTATTTTCTATTGTGAATAAAATGTTGTTGTTTTTTATTAGCAAATGATTGCATTCTATATATATATATAGTTATATATATATCCTCTCCTTGAACTGCCACCTTAACGTGGTGGAGGGGTTTGAGTACTCGAATGACCCTAGGAGCTATGTTGTCCGGGGCTATATGCCCCTGGTAGGGTCTCCCAAGGCAAACAGGTCCTGGGCGACGGGTCAGACTAAGAGCGGTTCAAAACCCCTTATGAGAGATATTACATCAGGGACCGTGACGTCGCCCGGTATGGCGCAGCCGGGGCCCCACCCTGGAGCCAGGCCCGGGGTTGGGGCTCGTATGCGAGCGCCTGGTGGCCGGGCCTTCCCCCACAGGGTCCGGCCGGGCTCAGCCCGAAGGAGCGACGTGGGGCCGCCTTCCAGTGGGCTCACCACCTGCAGGAGGGACCGTAAGGGGCCGGTGCTAAGAGGATCGGGCAGCAGTCGAAGGTGGAGGCCTCGACAACCCGATCCCTGGACACGGAAGCTAGCTCTAGGGACGTGGAATGTCACCTCGCTGGCGGGGAAGGAGCCTGAGATTGTGCGTGAGGTTGAGAGGTTCCGACTAGAGATAGTCGGGATCACCTCTACGCACGGCCTGGGCTCTGGAACCACACTCCTCGAGAGAGGATGGACTCTTTACAACTCTGGAGCTGCCCATGGTGAAAGGCGTCGGGCTGGTGTGGGTTTGCTTATAGCCCCCCAGCTCAGCCGCCATGTGTTGGAGTTTACCCCGGTGAACGAGAGGGTCGTTTCCCTGCGCCTACGGGTCGGGGATAGGTCTCTCACTGTCGTGTGTGCCTACGGGCCAAACGGCAGTATAGAGTACCCGGCCTTCTTGGGGTCTCTGGGAGGGGTGCTGGACAGTGCTCCGACTGGGGACTCCGTCGTTCTACTAGGAGACTTCAATGCACACGTGGGCAGCGACAGTGACACCTGGAGGGGCGTGATTGGGAGGAACGGCCCCCCTGATCTGAACCCGAGCGGTGTTCAGTTATTGGACTTCTGTGCTAGTTACAGTTTGTCCATAACGAACACCATGTTCAAGCATAAGGGTGTCCATCAGTACACGTGGCACCAGGACACCCTAGGCCGCAGGTCGATGATCGACTTTGTGGTCGTTTCATCTGACCTGCGGCCGTATGTCTTGGACACTCGGGTAAAGAGAGGGGCGGAGCTGTCAACTGATCACCACCTGGTGGTGAGTTGGATCCGATGGCGGGGGAGGAAGCTGGACAGACTCGGCAGACCCAAGCGTACTGTGAGGGTCTGCTGGGAACGTTTGGCCGAGCCTCCTCTCAGAGAGATCTTCAACTCCCACCTCCGGCAGAGCTTTGACCAGATCCCGAGGGAGGCCGGAGATATTGAGTCCGAGTGGACCATGTTCTCCACCTCCATTGTCGAAGCGGCCGCTCGGAGCTGTGGCAGTAAGGTCTCCGGTGCCTGTCGAGGCGGCAATCCCCGAACCCGGTGGTGGAAACCGGAAGTAAGGGATGCCGTCAAGCTGAAGAAGGAGTCCTACCTGGCCTGGTTGGCTTGTGGGACTCCTGAGGCAGCTGACGGGTACCGGCAGGCCAAGCGAACTGCAGCCCGGGTGGTTATCGAGGCAAAAACTCGGGCCTGGGAGGAGCTCGGTGAGGCCATGGAGAAGGACTATCGGCTGGCCTCGAAGAGATTCTGGCAAACCGTCCGGCGCCTCAGGAGGGGAAAGCAGTGCCCCACCAATGCTGTTTACAGTAGAGGTGGGGAGCTGTTGACCTCAACTGGGGATGTCGTTGGACGGTGGAAGGAATACTTCGAGGATCTCCTCAATCCCGCCGTCACGTCTTCCATTGAGGAAGCAGAGGCTGAGGGCTCAGAGGCGGACTCGTCCATCACCCAAGCTGAAGTCACCGAGGTAGTAAAGAAACTCCTCGGTGGCAGGGCACCGGGGGTGGATGAGATCCGCCCTGAGTACCTCAAGTCTCTGGATGTTGTGGGGCTGTCTTGGCTGACACGCCTCTGCAGCATCGCGTGGCGGTCGGGGACAGTGCCTCTGGAATGGCAGACCGGGGTGGTGGTCCCTCTTTTTAAGAAGGGGGACCGGAGGGTGTGTTCCAACTATAGGGGGATCACACTTCTCAGCCTACCTGGGAAAGTCTATGCCAGGGTACTGGAGAGGAGAATACGGCCGATAGTAGAACCTCGGATTCAGGAGGAACAATGTGGTTTTCGTCCAGGCCGTGGAACACTGGACCAGCTCTATACCCTCTACAGGGTGCTGGAGGGTTCATGGGAGTTTGCCCAACCAGTCCACATGTGCTTTGTGGATTTGGAAAAGGCATTCGACTGTGTCCCTCGCGGCGGCCTGTGGAGGGTGCTCCGGGAGTATGGGGTCGGGGGCCCTTTACTAAGGGCTGTCCGGTCCCTGTATGACCGAAGCAGGAGCTTGGTTCGCATTGCCGGCAGTAAGTCAGACTTGTTCCCGGTGCATGTTGGACTCCGGCAGGGCTGCCCTTTGTCACCGGTTCTGTTCATAATTTTTATGGACAGAATTTCTAGGCGCAGCCAGGGGTCGGAGGGTGTCCGGTTTGGTGACGACACGATTTCGTCTTTGCTCTTTGCAGATGATGTTGTCGTGTTGGCTTCATCAGACCAGGACCTTCAGCATGCACTGGGACGGTTTGCAGCCGAGTGTGAAGCGGCTGGGATGAGAATCAGCACCTCCAAATCCGAGGCCATGGTCCTCAGTCGGAAAAGGGTGGCTTGCCCACTTCAGGTTGGTGGGGAGTTCCTGCCGCAAGTGGAGGAGTTTAAGTATCTTGGGGTTTTGTTCACGAGTGAGGGAAGGGTGGAACGGGAGATTGACAGACGGATCGGTGCAGCTTCTGCAGTAATGCGGTCGATGTACCGGTCTGTCGTGGTGAAGAAGGAGCTGAGCCGCAAGGCGAAACTTTCGATTTACCGGTCAATCTACGTTCCTACTCTCACCTATGGTCATGAGCTCTGGGTCATGACCGAAAGGACAAGATCCCGGATACAGGCGGCCGAAATGTGCTTCCTCCGCAGGGTGGCTGGGCGATCCCTTAGAGATAGGGTGAGAAGCTTAGTCACTCGGGAGGAGCTCGGAGTAGATCCGCTGCTCCTCCACATCGAGAGGGGTCAGCTGAGGTGGCTCGGGCATCTGTTCCGGATGCCTCCTGGACGCCTTCCTGGGAAGGTGTTCCGGGCGCGTCCCACTGGGAGGAGACCCCGGGGAAGACCTAGGACACGCTGGAGAGACTATGTCTCCCGGCTGGCCTGGGAACGCCTTGGTGTCCCCCCGGAAGAGCTGGAAGAAGTGTCTAGGGAGAGGGAAGTCTGGGCATCTTTGCTTAGACTGCTGCCCCCGCGACCCGGCATCGGATAAGCGGGAGAAGATGGATGGATGGATGGATATATATATATATATATATATATATATATATATATATATATATATATATATATATATATATATATATATATATATATATATATATATATTTTTTTTTTTACGTTTTATCCAGTATCCCAACTTTTTTGGAATTGAGGTTGTACAGTGCACCACTTACACACACTACATGTAGCTACTGATAGTAATTTAATGCTTCTTCAATGCTAAGGTGATAAAGTTTAAAGTGTGCAAATCTTTCAAGGTTCCCCACTCTATTTTTCTTTATATAGCGTTTCCTAGTTAATCTGTTTACAAGGCTACAGTAAACAGATTTGTGATATAAAAATATCTCTTTCTTATCGTTATTTACAAAAATGTTCTTCTGGTTTTCTGACTTTATTTTTTAATATGGTACATTTATTCCAGTTGATGCATGTTCAAGGAGGCCTGCTAAAAAAACCTTGGATATCCCATTCTTCTTGGTAACTAAGATTCCTTATACAGAGCCTTTCTTCAGGATTCTCCCAAGACCCCCTAAAGACCTCTTCGGTTAGTCGACATCAGTCTCAGAGCCTATCACAGCATGGAGAGCTGCGGTGGCTACAGATCCCCTGGTACGCAATGACCCATATCAGGCTTGTACAAGGCCATGTTAAACTCACTCAGGCCTGTCACTCTACATGAAGTGCACTCTGCACAGTCTCCATGGGTTCAAACTGGCTCCATGTCCAAGCAAATTTAGACTGATTCCGGGATGCCTCATGAGCTGAACTTAAATTTTAGATTACCCCCAAGAAATGTAGTCAAGGCAGTTCACATTCTGCTGGGACTTCAACTGCTTTTTTTTTTTAACAAGATAGTCCTTACCATCCAATTATGCTAAGTCTTTAATGGCTAGCTCATCAGGAAGCATGTGCAGTAAAATAGCAAAAGTTTGGTCTGGAATGAGTTTCTAAGTGGTTCAAGTTAGCTGAGAGCATCTAGGCAGCCTGACCAGAAATCATCATTGTGTTATACTGTAACTATACATTAATCATATTTCTTTCCCTTAAAACAATAGTATAACCTCATAACATCAAATACAGTCATTGTCTTTTCATGCTGACGTTTTCTATCTTTATTTAAGGACCTGACTGGAAAATACAATTTCCAGTCATTGATGATTGAAAATTTTTGTTTGCAGTTTATGATTAGTAAAGTTTAGTAAA
>NC_139583.1:5762226-5859726 GCF_946808225.1 Silurus aristotelis | reverse complement strand
TACTGAACTTATATGGTGTAATGAAATAGACAACAGAAGGCTAGCATTTTAAGCCATGAAGGACTTTAAGGTCAGCTAATGAGGCAGAAACTGTTGTGAATAATGATCATTTAACGTTAATTAAAATTTCTTAGGAGAAAAATTTTTTAGGAGTAAAATGCCAGAACTTCTAGTTGAGGTAAACACATTTTAGTTTACGGTTATAGTTAGGGTTTAGGGTTTAGGTTAGGGTTAGAGTTAGGGTTTAGGGTTAGAGTTAGGGTTAGGGCATAGGGTTCAGGGTTAGTGGTTAGAGTTAGGGTAAGGGTTAAGGGTTAGGGGTTAGGGTTAGGTTTAGGGGTTAGGGTTAGGGGTTAGGGTTATGATTAGGGTTAGGTTTAGGGGTTTGGGTTTAGGGTTAGGGGTTAGGATTAGGGTTAGGGTTAGGGGGTAGGTTTAGGGGTCAGGGTTAGGGTTAAGTTTAGGGTTTAGGTTTAGGGGTTAGGGGTAGGTTCAGGGGTTAGGGTTAGGTTTAGGGGTTAGGGTTAGGATTAGGGTTTAGGGTTAGGGATAGTTGTAAGGTTTTTGGGTTTGAAGTTTAGGGTTAGGGTTTAGAATTAAGGGTTAGGGTTAGTTGTTAGGGTTAGAGTTATGTTTTTGGGGTTAGGGTTTAGGGTTAGGGGTTAGGATTAAGGTTTAGGTTTAGGATTAGGGGTTAGGGTTAGTGGTTAGGGTTAGAGTTAGGAAAGACAGGAAAGTCTGTAGCTTTCAGAAATGTGATCATGTAAGAGTTTTATACACCAAAACCTGCAGCTGGGACAGTTCTTGTGTAAGATCTTAAGAAAAAAAATCATGAATAGGGCTTTTTTGCATTTACTTTGGTGAACTGTCTCACAGCAGCACTAATGTGATGGTATTGTTGCTCGTCTTGCTTTTATGTGTTTTTTGTTTAAAACAAAATGGGCTGTCAGACATGGAAACAAGCTGTCTGGCTTTTAGTGTCTCTTAAATGTAGTGCCGGCTCTGTAGCTAATTGGTGCCGTGTTCACTGGCTGTACGGATAAAAGATGACTTAAAAACTGACAATTACATCGCATGCGAGTTAAAGGGAAATAATTAATCTCATAGGAGGCATTGTTGCCTGGATGGAGAACATTTATCGAGGCTTTTAAAATGCTTAAATCCATTAACCTGATTTGATTAGTCCAATGTGTACACAATGGGAACCTTTTCAAAAATGTGATAAGCAGCTGACCAACTAATATTACAGATTCTGTACTTACTACAATACAATGTTTATTCATATTATTTATACATGTATATAGACATCTAACAGTGATTAAGATGTTGGAGTTCTGTTTTATAGGATCACAAGTTTAAATCGCACCACCACTAAGCTGCCACTGCTGGGCCTTTAAACAAGGCCCCTAACCCTGAACTGCTTAGTGGTTAAGATGTTGGACTTCTGAGCAATTCAATTCAAAGCATCACCAAAGCTGTGACTGATGGACCTTCGAGAAGACCCTTAAACCGCAACTGCTTTGTTTCCATAAACGCCATAAATGTATCTGCCTGTCTGTTATTATTTCTATCACCGTTTCATCCATCTAACAAAAATTAATAAAATTTACTGTCTTTTTTTTAAATAAATAAAACATTGTATTTGTTGAAATATTTGTTGTCTCAGCTATACAAGAGGAGAAAATATTACATCAGTTGGTCCTATTTAGAAAGGCACTTGTATTACTGACTCTACCTTTCATCAGTGTACATCACACTACTGCATTATTGATTCTTTTGCTATAACAACATATCCTAAGTGCTTTATTCCTCAATTATACTATAAAGTCTAGAAAGATGAGCTGTGTTTCTGTTCAGGACAGCACATGTTTATTTTTGCACATTAACTACCAGTTCTATTAAAGTAAAATGAAGACATATAAGGAAAGGTAAAAGGGTAGTAGGAGAGGAAAAGTTAGTGACAGAGCTTCAGGCTAGTAAACAGCATTAAAAGAGAAGAAAACCAGCGTTGCCATTTTCAAGATGCTGATGTGAAAATGGCTATTGGATTCCAGTTACCTTCATGATGATGCTTCACATAAGCCTGCATGAATCATGATTTTGAAATGTATTAGCCCATCATATTTTAACCAATAATTAGTTTGTCACGTATTGTAGTATATTGAGATGTTAATGTAATTATAAGATTTAATATCTCATCATTAGTACATACATTAAAAAGCCTGCTTATATTTTGGAGTTTCAGTCAAATTGAAGGTACTTTCAAATGGATGATTTCATCTCAGTAGTCAGAAACATCCCAGGTACTGGTTCAGGAAAAAATAATTTATAAATAAAGCTAAAAAAATCTCTTAAACTTTGCAAACAAATGTAGAATCGTATATATTTTTTATTATCGTTTATTTTTTTTACAAAATGATAAAATTAACCATGAGTTAGCTGTTTGCTTTAATTAAGTTTTTCCCCTCACTGATTGTGGGCATGTGTCAGTTTTGTTGTTTGTTTTGTGGTTTAGAAGCTACTGAGAATTTGAACCAGTTTTATAAAAAAAAAAACCTCATTTGCAGAGGTATTATGCAAATCTATTACAATTTGAATGGGTGGGGTTCAATAAGAAGGTTTTATGGCTTAAGGAAATACACAATATATTTAGCAAGAAATACGCTTGAAATTAAATATATGTAACACATAAGTGGTGCATTTAAGGCTGCAGATGGTACTAATAGATCGGCACTGCACATATCATTCAGGATTTATGACAATAACCGAATATTGACATTGAACTCGGGATTTTTCAGAGCAACTTTGTATCTGGTTCTCAGTTCTCAGAACTGCTCACACTGTCCAATGCTGTCCTCATGCTAATATTCTTATCATAGCTGATGACTAACACTTCAGTGAGAACTTTGCTTGCATCCAGACACATCCCTCCTCACACAGCTGTCACACTCTGATAAAGTGATCATGCACAGTGAGAACTGAATCATGGGAACTGGCGTCAGATTGACGCAGTCCTATTGACTGCTCATAAGATTTTGGGAAGAAACACCAAAGCAGTGGTTAATGCACTGATTATTGTTGTTTTTTATTTATCAGAATCTATGATGAAACATTTCCTGTGAGTAACATCCAGAAAGCGGTTTTGTTTAATCCTCCTCTGCAGCACCTTCCTACAGTGCCATTTTACTTGACCTTTACAACGAACTGACTAATAGATCAAAATAGACAGGCAGGACGCTAGCCGGGATTGTGCAAATTGGACTTCATATGGTGCCTTGCATATGTATTAACCCCCCCACCCCTTTGCACCTTCCCACACATTGTAGTGTTACATCCTGGACCTGAAATGGACGTAATTAGGAATTATATGTCATGAGTTAACACAAAATAAGTCATAATATTGAAATGTATTAAACTCAACTGAGCTTGCAAAGCTCATTACAAAGATAAATCCTTATGACTGTATTCACACTTGTTAAAATGTCATATGATCTCAATACAACTTTAGCTGTTCTTGTTACAAAGCTTTGTGATGACCAAAGGGCTATCGAATGAATATGGCACACAATAATATAAAAATAAGTTTTGTAGTATTGAAATTGTGCAGAATTCTGCAGACCACTATTAAAACTATAATTTAAATAATATGGCACAACTGAGATTTTGGTTAGAGCAAAAGTTACTGACCAGATAAGGATAGCATTAGTCAGAAACGCACTCAGTGTGAAGCTACCACCACCATGCTTCACTGAGATGATAGTGTCCTCAGGGTGATAAGAAGTGTTGCAGGTTGCTGCATGAATAAACAATATTTGCTGGGTACCTACAGAGGTTCAGTGAAGTTGCTAAGAGACCACCTTAACTGTTTTCCTTTTCTTTTTTTCCCCCCTTTTTTTCTGTTTGTTTTGGCTTCATGTTCAGGTAAGACACCCATTTGCGAAAGGGAAGGACGAAAAAAATTATAATGTCCAGTCTCTTTCCTTATCTTTTTTTTTAGTAGCCATTTTAAGCTTTGTACTATTCCTAATGACCCATGTTCTTAAGCCAATTTTCAAGTCTGTGAAAGTTGACTAACAAAAGATTTTTTTTACTGATATTTGGTTTAAAAATCAGGCTTTTGAAGATGAGCATTGAGGTTCTTCCCTTTAATGATACCCATAAAAACATATCCATTTTTTAAAATAATTTATATATTTTTATAAGCCTGTGTTTAAAAGTGTAATATTCCAAGATAATATCTAGATTT
Organism: Silurus aristotelis; assembly: GCF_946808225.1. Classification (NCBI taxonomy): domain Eukaryota; kingdom Metazoa; phylum Chordata; class Actinopteri; order Siluriformes; family Siluridae; genus Silurus; species Silurus aristotelis. Next base: position 5,855,480 of record NC_139583.1, on the reverse strand, counting down.
CATTGAGTTTAATCATATTCTAATCACTTAGTATTTTCTTACCTATAGTGTTTATTTATTAATTTATAGGAACTGCGTTTCAGACTAAAACTACATCCCTGCATTTCTCTCTTTCTCTCTCTCTTTTTCATTCTTCCCCTACTCAACAGATGTCATCAGTGCCAACTCTGAGAATCGCTGAATAAAGATAAGAGTATTGCGAGTCAGAGAGATCAATCGATGCAATTATTTGCCAATGTAACCTTAAGCTGTAGTTATTCCACATTAAATGGAGAAAATGATAAAGGGACATAAATTAAATGTTATTACGTTCCATCCATAACTATTTATTAACAATTATTGAATATTTTATTTTAGATTCATTGTAGATTAGTTGTCTTCTTGATCTTTAGGCCTTATTAGTTATGGTGCAGTCAAGCCAGACTTTCAGCAGTGAAATTTATTTAGAGAGCTGCTGCACCCTGATATGACATTGATAAAAATGTACAATCTGCAACACAAATTCAAACTTCTTTAGGTCACATGTCTTACAGAATACAGAATACAATTATACAGGTCAGAGTTCACCGAACCCGAACTTGGTAGTGCAGGATAATGTGAAACTTCACACTGAGCTCATGTATCCAGTGTCCACAGTTTGCATGCATTGTGGAATAGAATAGAATAGAATAGAATGGAATAGAATAGAATAGAATAGAATAGAATAGAATAGAATAGAATAGAATAGAATAGAATAGAATAGAATAGGAGCTTCAGCTAGAAAACAATTTTATAATAATGAAAAAACTCTGACTTGACATGAGGAAATAACTTTAAAATGAGCAAGACTCAAAAGAGAACCGATCTTCTTCTGGCTAACCGCATAGCAGGATTTATATAATTAGTGACAATAAAAGAAAGATCTGGACCAAAGAATGTTGGTTGTAAGTATAGTAGGAACATGATGTACATTATTATGTCACATAGCTGAGAAAAAAAGATCACAATTATAAACGGTATGCTGTATCTTTACGGTCGCATGCTGAGAAAAAAGGAAAATCATACATTCATTTCAGTCTTCTGTATTTCAACTTTAAAAATGTCTTGCCTTGAGTGAACAGGCTTATCAGACATGCTGTGAGGGTGAATATCATAAGCTTTTTCTGTCTAAAAGCTCAACGAGCCCCATGAAAATTTCAGGAGATGATTGGGCATCCGTCACATGTTCATTATCTAGGACTTCAACTGCAGTTCAGTGGAATCGAACTCCATCTTTCTAATAGTGCTTTTTGGATTGCTTTACTTCCACCCATTACTCTTTTCTCCTTACATTTCAGTGCATGAACACACTGTTAAAGCTCTGGCAAAAGCCTCCGGTGGAGCACTAAATAGGATTTTGCTCAGAGACTCTCTCTCTCTCTCTCTCTCTCTCTCTCTCTCTCTCTCTCTCTCTCTCTCTCTCTCTCTCTCTCTCTCTCTCTCTCTCTCTCTCTCTCTCTCTCTCTCTCTCTCTCTCTCCCTCTCTCTCTCTCTCTCTCTCTCTCTCTCTCTCTCTCTGTCTCTCTCTGTCTCTCTCTCTCTCTCTCCCTCTCTTCTCTCTCTCTCTCTCTCTCTCTCTCTGTATATCATTCTCTGTTAATATAACCTTCTTTTTGTCTCTTTCTCTCTTCACCTCTATCTCACTCTCTTCCTTGCACCTTTCTGAACTGATTGGCTTTTACCAGATGCCAATTTGTCATAAAGGTGTGTCTCTTAGCCTGAACCAGTACAGAGAGCAAAGTAAATACATCACCCAAGATCATCATTACACATTGAACCCTCAACTTTTCCGAGCTGTCATTAAAGATCTGTGGCTAAAATTGGAATCTATAATTGTCTGAAATGAAAAGATTTTTTAAATCCTTGTATCCACATTTGGTCATGAATCACTAAACCTACGCACTCACAATTATTAGTCACATTGATTACGAGCACTACGAAACAAATCTGGAATCTGTCTTTTACTCAAATTAATATTATAAAATAATTATAATTAGGTTACATGGTACAAGGACTCAGCAACGTCAAGAAAAAAGTCAGCAACGTCGTTCATTGCTATAGTTTAAGTATCTGGGTGCATAAAAAAGTGATATGGCAGTCAATAAAAACTGAACTTGCTGTAAGCAAAGCTTTTCATTTAGTCTACTCATTTGTAATATTCTGCTCAGGGTATTTGCGTCTAGTTCCTTCTCCAAATGTCATTTAAAAAAAGCAAATATTTGAGAACGTTTTCTTCGAACCATGTACTTGAGTTAGAGTAGAGATACAGTAGGTAAAATATTCCTCTAGTAAAAGTTAAATTGCTGCTTTTAAACATTCACTCAATTCAAAGTATAAAAGTATTTGTCCAATGTACTATGATTATTATGGCTATAATGTTATGATTAGCATTTATTTTTGTCATTTTGCTTAATCAACTCGGCTTGCTGGGTGTTTGACCAGTTAAGTTTTTATCTGCTCATCAGCAAAATGTACTTGAGTCAAAAGTAAGATATTTGACTTTGAAATGTAGTGAAGTTAAAGTAAAATTCTCCCTAGTTGGAAATACCAAATAAAGTACAAATACATGAAAAACAACTTAAGAACAAATTACATTTACAGTGGTACCGTGACCTACAAATGCATTAATGTACGAGTTTTCCGAGGTACGAGCGGTCACTCGGTCGTTTTTTTGCTTTGTTACGCGAGCAAAAAATTGAGATACGAGCTCGAGACGCCGCTGCTAGATGGCGGAGCGAAACCAGAAAGCGAAGATTGTGACGAAAATCAAGATAAGCAAAGAAGAAAAAGTTAAAAATTAAAGGTTTAGGGATACGTAGTGTACAGGAGTGATAGTAAAAAACGAGTTTTCCCTAATTTTCCTAATTTAATAACATGAAACATAAAAACGGGGTTTCATTTTGAGGGTTGGAATGGATTAATGCCATTTTAAGTATTTTCAATGGGGAAAATGTATTTGATGTGCGAGCAAATTGAGATACGAGCTCGATCACGGAACGAATTAAACTCGTAGGTCAAGGTACCCCTGTACTTAGTTAGTGTCGACCACTGGTGGTAGGAGTGTGAAAATGCTATTTTGGTGGTGACTATTGTAACTGATGATGTTTAATGCCCTCCTGATTGCATCAAAATGGATTAAATACTGGTCTTGACATTGAAAAATAACAAGCAACAATAGTGTATTTGAATATTTACTCTGAGGTAGAAAGAAATCAGCCCTAGTCTCTAGGTTGCACAAAATAATCCAATTGAGTTTCCTTTCATTATATTATATAGATGCTAAAACCTGAATCCTGTTTTTACCATGAAAGAGAAGGCTTTCACAGTTTCTCCAGCCCATTTGTACCAGCCGCCCTGAGTTTACAGGCACATGTGAAACTGAGAAGCAGACAGATGCACAGCTGAAAAAAAGGCATATTGTGTTCTACATAATAAGTCTAGAGGACTAGCCAAAAAGAAATCAAATCCAAATGGGAAAAAAAACATCAGAATTCAGTTAGAATGAGATCTTCTTTTGCCTCATACTTCTTGGTCAAAGGTACTTTATTACTTGTATAATCCTCTTTGCCTTATAGCCTGTCTACAGAAAGGGACTTATCTCTGTAATTTTCTTCTCTCCGGGTCACGGTGAGCATTCCTGCTGTTTGCCAAATAACATGCGAGAAAAGTGTCGACTGTAAAGAGCCCTCTTTGTCCATTTGTTATAAGAGGCAGAAAAGTGATTTGGTTTTTGAAAAGACACAAGGGTGCACGTTTAAAGCTCCTGCACTTCGCACGCTTGGAATAGTTTCTGTTTAATGGAAAATAAAGCGCTACGTATTGCATTTGAGTGAAGTGTCAGGGTAAAAGAGGCTACAGCATTGAATACATAATCACGGAAGCTCTATCAAAAGCAGCTGGCTGTCACCAGTTTCAAGCAAGTAACACACCAGACTTCCATCTGCTACACTTACAGCTCGTTTATTTATTTTTTACTTTTTTACTTTTTTTCACTTTTTGCTTTTAAAGAGTGTTAAAGCACAAGCAAATCTGATCAAAGATCCTCTTTTCCTTGAAGTCTGTAGGAATCCAGCTTACAGAAAAAAAAAACCCTCACCAAAACATTTTCAATTCTTTATACAGTAGATGTGGTTTTCAGTACATGATCACAGGTCAGTGGCTTGGCTACAGAAAGCTGTTATCTAAGGATGTGACAATAAACAAACGAAAAACAACAACAAAACATTCATTGTTTGACCAGGAACAGTATTCACAAAAAGTTCACAATGCTTCTAAATCTATAAGTGTTTTCATGTGCTTTGAAAGAAAGAAAGAAAGAAAGAAAGAAAGAAAGAAAGAAAGAAAGAAAGAAAGAAAGAAAGAAAGAAAGAAAGAAAGAAAGAAAGAAAGAAAGAAAGAAAGAAAGAAAGAAAGAAAGAAAGAAAGAAAGAAAGGGGGAAGACAGGGGAAAAAAAAGTTGTGACCATATACAGTCAACCCCTGATAATTCGCGGTTCGGAACTCGTGGCTCGGAAAATTCGCTGGTTCTCATTTGAAACCTAACAGCAAGTTGCGGATTATCTTGATCGAATGTTCAGGAACGTTAGGAATAATATTTTAAACTATGTGTTTGGTTAAATACTGTACACTATTACATTTATAAAGTGACATAATGTTTGCAAGGGTGCGTCCAAAATTCGCGGATTTTAGAACGTAACACCTGTGAATTCCGGGGGGCCGCTGTAGTGTTATTTAGAAATTGGACTAGAATTAGAATTTTAATGGAAAATAACATAATTCAGTCTGAACTTGAATTAGAATTATATTGGGGATTACAAATTGAGTTACAACTTTAACGCGAGCTAGAATCGGAAATAAAATAGGAAACAGAATTGTAACTTGAATTGGAATTAAAATGGGAATTAGAAATGGTATTTAAATTTGATAGGAACTAGAATGAAATGAAATTAGGATATAAAATTAGAACTGAAATGGGAGGTAGAATAAGAATTAAAATTGAAAATAGAAATGGAATTGGAAACTAAATTAGAACTAGAATTGGAAATGCAATTACAATTGAAATGGGAGGTAGAATGGGAAATAGAAATGGAATTGGAATAAAAATGGTAGATAAAATCGGAATTAGAATTTAAATGGGATCTAGAATTGGAGTTCAAGTGGAAAATAGAATTGGAATTAAATTGGTTAAGTGTACTGTAATAACCGAGTGAATCCTCTACAGTAAACTATGCTGGAACTTCATCTGAACTTTCTTCAACTGCAATCAAAAAACTTTGCTTTTAAATCCCAAGGATAACACTTTAATAACACTTTTATACACTAATAATATGTATAAAGACAGCGTGCTTACTAACGTGCTAATGCGTCCACTTGTATTAACATAGCATGTTTCCTCTCATGCTTCCAGTGAGGGCCGCATCCACGCATCCTTTTCTGAGTTAATGAAAGCGTCGTGATCAATAGCAGCTTTTTCTGCATCAAAGAAAAACGTTTAGCACGCCATGAACAAGTTATTATTTTCTACGCTGTTTTGTTCCATCCTTGGACCGGCATGTGTAGGCGACGTGCAACTGCCGGGTGCGGTAATTTAAGAAGATAAAACAAAAAAACAAAAATTCAGCAAGAAAGGAACCTTTTCAATCAGCGACGTGAAGGCTGCTCCTGATTGTGCAGCCAAGGCAGAGGAAGCGGATCCTGTTTGAGACGAGCACATCGCAAAACAAAGCATGCCTCGCTTCCCAGCAAATAAGTGTTTCTAATATAGAGCGAGATCGGCAAACCCGTCACATCCGACATGGCGGCAGCCTCCCTTAAAGTTTCCTTACGCATTCTTCCTTGCCCCCTGCTTCCTTTGTGCGAGCATGTCAGAAAAACAGGGAAACCGGGACTGAATGGAGAATTTTGTAGACTTGCACACTACTTTCTTCATCTTCTGCACAGGGGCGGATGACTGGAGGAGGCACGAAATGTTTTTGCACGCTTACAAAAGCAGGGATTTTAGAGCTCAGTGCAAATATGGCGAACTATAAAACTGTATCATAAAATTCATTCTATGTAAAAGTAAAAAAAGCGCTTTGTTCCGAGTATCCATTTAATATTGAGAGAAAATAAAGAATACTCTCAATACACAAAGTATAACAGATATGACTTTATATATATATATATATATATATATATATATATATATATATAAAAATACGTAATTAATATATTTATAACAACTCTTTTTCCTATATATTTCTGTAAACGTCAGAGATTATTCCCCTCATACCGAGCATGGTATACATAGGGCTATTAATTGGGAAATCATGGTTTAAACCCTAGGCTACCACTCTTGGGGCCCTTAAGCAAGGCCCTTAACCCTCAGTTCTCCAGGGGAGCTGTAACATGGTTGACACTGTGCTCTAACCCAGAGCTGGAATATGCTAATAAATAATTTCACTGTGCTGTAAAGTCCTTTCTTTTATTTCGAGATTCCTGTCCTTGTATTCATTGACACATGTGTTTGTTGATGTTATGTCTCAATCCCTGTTTTGTCATTGGTCCTTGTGCTCACGTGTTTTCCCACTCACAACTGTTCTATTTCCGTGTTTATAAGCTTGTGCATATATATTTTTCTGTTTCGGTTCACAGGCATGAACTTTGCCATTTTGTCCATTGGTTTATTTTATACAGATTCTGTCATAACTACTGTCAAAAAACAGTATGTCTGTTTGTTATTGGTTTTAAGACACATGGATGATCCTTTTGTTTCTTTGCAACAAACCAAGTAAAGGCAAAAACATCAATATTTGTGAATGAATGACTTAAAGAAAGTTCTGCTGACAGATGAGCCCAAATTCAACATTTTTGACTCAGATGAACGTATGTATGATGGAGAACACACTGACGATGTTTGACACACACAGTCAAATAGTTTGGGGTTGTTTTGGAGCAGGGCAGCTTGGAGACCTATTCCAAGTAAAAGGAATACTGAAGCAACATGGCTACATTTCCATACGTCACCACCATCCTTCTGGACAGCGGCTAATTGGAACCAACTTCACTATAGAGCAAGACAATGAACCGAAGCATACGTCCAAGTTCTGTAAGCGTTATTAGAGAGCAAATTGAGCAAATCTGAAGTGTTGTCTATCATGGATTTTCCCTTTTCACTCACTGCATCAAAACCCTTCTGAATTGCTCTGGAATGAACTGGATCTCAGTGTCAGACAGAAAACTCTAACCAGTGAAGAACTCCTTTGGTAATTTTTTCAAGAGTCATGGCAAAATGTATCAACCTCTGTTTATGTTGATAAATGAAACCATGAATAATTAGGAAATTGTAAAGTGTTTGCAATTAACAGCATCTGACTCATACATGAATATCCATTAATAATTAATAATAGACAATTGATATGTTGTTTACACTTTCAGTGTACTGTATTAATATCATGGCTTATGATACCATTACTAATTTTAGAGCATGTTCATTATTAAATTATTGTATTTATATTTATATATATTGCATTTGCAGAAATGTGTGAAGTTGACAGGAGCATACAAAAACATAAACAAATGATTTAAATGATTTAAATGAAGGCAGCTCAGAGAAAGATATGAGCTCACAGAGAAAATGATCCCCCCCTGGTCGAAACAGTTAAGTGCCGACAAGGCCAGCGACATCCCCCTGATCTAAGGTGTGCTTAGATGTCCATGTTTTTCTTTAACAAATAATAAAAATCTAAAAACACTCTATAAACTTTCATCTTCCAGCTCAAGTCATTGCTAATTGGGATCCTGCTGTTTAGTCGATCCTTTGCTAGTCCATGTATCTAAAGAGCCATCTACTGGCAGCATGCAGATCTGCACCCCAAACTTTATAAAGTTAACTGATGGCACATGCTAGAACGCTCTCTCTGTATTCTTCAGAGTTTCCTGTCACCTCCAAAGAACATGTCACACTCACTTTTATTGGAATGTGGTCTGGATTCAGTTTAAAATCTTATCAAGGATAAAGCACTTACAGTGGACAGATGAATGAATGAATGAATGAATGAATGAATGAATAAATGAATGAATGAATGAATAAATGAAATCTGTAATTAGTACAGTCTGTCTTATCTAAGTTATTTTAGCTGTTGTGTTAAGAGTAAAAAAAAAAAAATAAGCTTTTCATCCCCCTCAGTTCACATCAAAATTGGCTCCACCATCACACATTATCAGGATAAAGCACTTCCAAGATAGATGAGTGGTCCCACCATCTCCCAGGGGAAGACTTGGACATCAAGATTCTTTTCTGTTTTGGCACCGATGTGATGGATTGAACTTTCCATAGATGTCCGAACAGCTGACTCATTGCCTGTATCTTCAAATGACAGATGAAGACTTCCAGAAATACTTGACCTAGCACTTTTGTACCTGTTTGTTTTATGTCTTTATGTAAAAAAACAAACAAAAAAACAAAGTATTCCTCCCTACAGAGTTCTGGGCTTGTTGTATACTAAGTTTAAAAATTTGTGAACCAGTGTTGATTTATTCATTAATAGAGACTTCAAAGCACTTTTGTCAAGTCAAGTCAAAAGTCAAGTCAAGTCAAGTCAAGTCAAGTCAAGTTTATTTCTATAGCGCTTTTCACAACAGACACTGTCTCAAAACAGCTTTACAGAAATCAACATCAAGGTGAACGGTGTGCATTTGTCCCTGATGATCAGCCATGGTGACTGTGGCAAGGAAAAACTCCCTTAGATGTTATGAGGAAGAAACCTTGAGAGGAACCAGACTCAAAAGGGGAACCCATCCTCATTTGGGTGACATCAAGAGTGTGATTATAATTATAATCTGGATAAGGATGTCTGCTAAATACTGTAAATGTGAATAAAATGAATGAATGAATGAATGAATGAATGAATGAATGAATGAATGAACGAACAAACGAATGAACGAATGAATGAAATCTGTAACCAATACAGAAATGAACTAATAAACTGGTTAGAAAATCTTGACAACAATCCTGATATTTATCCAAAGCTGTTGTGTCGAGAGTTAGGAAAACTCAAGCCTGCTTTCATCTCTCTCGATTCGCAGCCAAATTGGTTCCATCACTTGGACTTTAGAACCTCAAGTCTAAAGATTTCAAAAGAAGGAAAAAGCAAACTCTTAAATGCACTTGCACAGCTCGACCTTTCCCTCTGAGATTTTAATGGCCTGCTCTAAAAACACATGTCTAGTACTTTTAATTGGAAGGTTAAAAATAATAAAAGGTTTTTACTGCTTTGTTTAGTTTTTTTTACCATCAGTCTGGCACATGATATGCATTACAGGAAACTTTAGGGAAATGTACTGCATAGTGGGAAATTAGATGTGGCTTTGTTCTGATAAACGACACCAAAACAGCTAAAATTATGTTTGCAGACAAAATGCCAACTTCTAAACAGTGTAATTGAATTGAATTCCATGCTCATGGGTGTAAATGGATGCTTTGAGGGAACAGGGAGAATAAATACATCTGACAAGCACAGTAGTTTAGCTAAAGCAAAAAAGGGGTGTTTGTATAATGAAGCGACTCAGGTGAGCATTTGTCTGCTGTAATTACAGACATGCTCAACGTGCACCATTATCTACAGTGCACTAATGGATGCTCTATTGAGTGCATCTGTATTCATATACTCGTTTTTCTTTCTGGTTTTTCTTTCTATTTTTTTTTTTTACCAATACGGTTTATGCTTTAAAGAGCATTCTCTTTTAGAGCATTCTTTAAGGTTAAAACGATTCAAATAAAAGACGCCCGTGAGTTCTTTTTCAATTTATAGCTCCGGATCTTTTCATAATTCAATTTTTCATGGGAAAAGAAGGCTTGTATGTTTACTTGCATGTTAATAATGCTCAGGTTCTTTGTAAAAGTAAGCAGGTTTGAAATGCTCATCAGAATTGAATAGCAACAATGCTAAAGCGATCTAAGTGTATAAGTAATGAAATGGTAATAACTTATTTTACTCAGTGGTGTAACTAGTGGTTTATTTATTCATTTGAATATTACGTTTTGATGAGAAATCCTGAAATGCTACACTAAGAACAATCACATATGCACTTATCATCTACAAGCATGTGCCGGAAGTGAAATAATAAAATCATTCAGATACCCATTAACGAATTTTAGTTCATTTTCACATCAGAAAAAATAAGACTTCTGTGATTCTGACTGTGGCCTAGTTGTGGGGAGCTTTAGTGCTTTTATCTGCAACAACATCTAAAATTTCTAGAAAGTGGTGTGAAAAACAAAAGTCATCCAAGTCATTAAAATGGTTAGAGTATACGTAATAAGCAAAAGTTGATCTCAGAATGCCCAACATGAGCACAGTACTGAGAAGAATCGCTAAACTATATAGAAACATGTTTTGGGCACCTGACTAAAAGATTTGTCATCTTAACCGTAAGAAACATCTTGAGCTACTACATCGTAATCTTACTTACGTATATATATATATATATATATATATATATATATATATATATATATATATATATATATATATATATATATATATATATATAGAGAGAGAGAGAGAGAGAGAGAGAGAGAGAGAGAAAGAGAGAAAGAGAGAGAGAGAATATCACAAAAGTGTGTGAGTGCACCTCTCACATTTCAGCAACCACTTTACTATATCTTCTCAAGTGACAATTCTTTAGAAATTATTTTAAGTGGTCATTGTGTAGCTTGTAAAGCAGTCCAAATTTACTTTTTTCCTCTTCCACGTCTCCATAATGACACCAAAGAGCTGCTGGATGTTAGACACATGGCACTTCTCCATGTTCTGCTTGAGGAGCCCCACATGTGCTTAATAGGGTTCAGATCTGTAGACATGCTTGGCCACTTTATCACCTTCACCTTCAGCAAGGCAGTTGTCATCTTGGTTGTGCCATTTGTCACAGTTTCTGAGGGAAGGACATCAAGTTCTGCTTTAGAATGTCACAGCACATGTTCGAATCCACGTTTCCCTCAATGAACCGTAGCTCCCTATTAAATCAATTTAATTCAATTCAATTCATTTTTATTTGTATAGCGCTTTTAACAATAAACATTGTCTCAAAGCAGCTTTACACTGATAATGTGGTGATTCTTCTTCTTCTTCTTCTTCTTTCGGCTGCTCCCATTAGGGGTCGCCACAGCGGATCATCCGTCTCCATACCACCCTGTCCTCTATATCTGCCTCTTTTACACCAACTACCTGCATGTCTTCCCTCACCACATCCATGAACCTCCTCCATGGCCTTCCTCTTTTCCTCCTACCTGGTGGCTCCATCTTCAGCATTTTTCTACCAATATAATTCATGTCCCTTCTCTGCACATGTCCAAACCATCTCAATCTCGCCTCCCTCACCTTGTCACCAAAACATCCTACATGTGCTGTCCCTCTAATAAACTCATTTCTAATCTTGTCCATCCTCGTCACTCCCAACGAAAACCTTAACATCTTCAGCTCTGCTACCTCCAGCTCCACCTCCTGTCTTTTACTCAATGCCACTGTCTCTAATCCATACAACATCGCAGGTCTCACCACAGTCCTATAAACTTTCCCTTTCATTCTTGCAGATACTCTTCTATCACAAATCACTCCTGTCACTCTTCTCCACCCACTCCACCCTGCCTGCACTCTTTTCTTTACTTCCCTAACACACTCTCCATTACTTTGCACTGTTGACCCCAGGTACCTGAACTCCTCCACCTTCTCCACCTCTTCTCCCTGCAACCGCATCACTCCACTGCCCTCCCTCTCATTCACACACATGTACTCTGTCTTACTCCTACTGACTTTCATTCCCCTTCTCTCCAGCGCATATCTCCACCTCTCCAGGCTCTTCTCAACCTGCTCTCTACTCTCACCACAAATCACAATATCAAAAGTAAATATGTTCATTACCAGCAGCACTCATGCAGCCCCTGACCATGATGCTTCCACCACCATGCTTGATCGTAGGCAAGACACAATTTTCTTGGTACTCCTCCCCAGGGCGTCGCCACACATGCGGAACACCATCTGAGCCAAACAAGATTATTATAGTCTTATCAGACCACAGGACATGGTTCTGGAATTCATGCTCTTGGACAGGTCATCTCCAGCAAACTGTTTTGAGCGGTCTGAGCGCTGACAAGCGGACCTTCCATTTTTGCAACCTCTAAAGCAATGCTGCAGCACTCGTATCTGTTTTTTAAAACTGATATATATGTATTAAATCTAACACAAGATACACACATTTGTATGGTCCTGTCAAGCAGACAAACACAAGAACATTATGAATAGTACATTTTGCTTGGTTAAATTACATTCAGCTGAAATCACTTAGGGTGTATGTTGAGTTCTTTTTAGAGACCAGTAAATCTGTACTGCTGTACAAGCTGCACATTAACTACTCTAAAATATATCCAAGTTTCTATAGAGTTGTCTTTTGGGAAGATATACTACAATGGTTGGTTAAATATGAGGGGTGTACCGGCATCACTTAGAATTTGGTGGAATGTGCTCCCCTTTCTTTCCTGACCCAACAACAGTGGTGGGCTGTGAATTTGGTACCTGGGCCTTCAGTGGGGACTTACCAAACGTGATCCACCTCTTAATACAATCACTATCACCACAAAACGCAATAAAACAATGCGTGGCACTACAGAGAGAGAGAGAGAGAGAGAGAGAGAGAGAGAGAGAGAGAGAGAGAGAGAGAGAGAGAGAGAGAGAGAGAAAGAAAGAGAGAGAGAGAGAGAGAGAGAGAGAGAGAGAGAGAGAGAGAGAGAGAGAGAGAGAGAGAGAGAGAGAGAAAGAGAGAGAGAGATATTTTACATATAGAGGGTGAATACCATTTTACTAAAGCAAGAAATCCAGTTAAGACTTCAAACCTCTACACTACAACTGCAACTGTGCACCTACATCATACCCAATGTGCACCCACCACTGCCCAACAAATATCCCCATTCATTCTTAAAGCTCTAAAGATCTACACCATCATGCAATTACTTATTTAATTCTATGTTATTTCTTGTCTCTTGGTTTTTAGTTATCTAAATGTATTTGTATTAACTTTTCCCATTAATATGTATTTGTATTAACTTTATATGCAGCAAGCATTGATCTCAATACACTATATATAATATACTAATACTTGGTATTGCTGTGCCTTTGTCATGTACATACCTGTTTGTTGTTGTTCTGTTCTGTATGTAACTCCGCATAAAAGCATCAGCCAAACAGTGTTGTTACCTCGATTTAGCAGAAAAAAATAATTGCTAGAAGTCAACAGAAGATGCTTTAGACTATTGCCACATTCACTGAATAATCAGAATTGATTGCATCTAAAAATGTTTCACATTAAGAATTCTGAAAATGTATCTTTGTAATTATTGTCTATTATTTATTACGTTTGACAACAGCGATTGGAAAAAATAGTCACTAGAAATAATAGTGATCATGTGTCAGCTAAAAACAATGGTGAAAAAAATATATACCTTTTATTCGTCCCACAGTGGGGAAATTTCTTCAAGATTTCTTTAAAATAACTGGTCAATGGGAATGCTGATAATGTGTGAATGATCAGCAGGGTTTCCTGGGGTGTGTCACCTAACGTGATGGTGAGATAGCTATCTCAAATCAAAATGAAACGTCTAAGAAGGAATCCAGTTTCCTGTAAGAAAATTGTTGTAAGACAACAGTGGGGTAAATGACCAGTGGTGGACGACGTGGACCATGTTTTTGAGTTAAAGTAGAGATACAGTAGGTAAAAATGACTCCAGTAAAAGTAAAAGTGTTCCTTTAAACTTGCACTTGAGTAAAAGTACAAAAGTATTTGCCTTTAAATGTACTTAAGTATCCAAAGTACTATGATTTATTATGGCTATAATGTTACGATTATCATGTTTGTCACAAGACTCTGCTTAAATTCAGTTTGTTGCTTTTAGCATCCAATTTATTAAACGATAGATCTATTATTATAGATCTATTATTACTCTCAGAATGTTCTGCTTGCTATTGATCTGATGCTAAACTGTATGTTTGTGCTAAGTAGCTACCACCAATCAAAACAAAGCACACACTCTAACCTGATTGGTGGCTTGCTGTGTGCTCGTCCATTTTATTTTTTTACCTGCTCATCAATAAAAAGGATCGACTGATTTCACAAAATGTAGTTTAGTAAAAATTGAGATATTTGATTATGCAATGTAGCGAAGTTAAAGTCTCCCAAATTGAAATACTTCAGTAAAGTACAGATAAGCAAAAAAGCTGCTTACATATTGTAACAAATTACATTCACATTATTACTATCCACCCCTGAAAATTATCCAACATATCTATGGCTCTCTATCTTTTAGTTGTATATTTTAGCACCAAAAAACACACACATACATCACTACATTGATGCCTCATACAATCCGAAGCAAATAGTTTAAATAACAACAACAACAACAACAACAACAACAACAACAACAACAACAGCACATAACTTTCCTCTAAACAATCATTAACCATGTAGGATATGTGTTTTCTGGACAGACCAGGGACTGCTGTGTTGAAGCCATTACTTTCCTGCAGCTGCACAGTGTAAAAGTTATTAATGACATTAGCGCAGCTGGAAATAGCAAAGCACTGGCACTGCTTTTTTTTTCAATGGCAAGTCGGTGACATGCTTACTTTGTGGGCTGTAAGAGGGCTAATTAGTGTTTTTCCATCCCAGAGCCAGCACTTATGAGCCAGAGTCAGACGAGACTGAAAGAGAAAGGCCAAATGGCAGCACTTGGTAAAGGTTTGTGATGACAAACGGGTCCATCATGAGCTTTCAGAGCTGACTTAAGCCACCTTTTTTCTACATGAGACCATTGCGCCTTAAAATCAAACACGACTTCATGGTACAATATGTGTGATATTGTGATGAACATATTTGGCAGTGTTGTAAAGTCTTTCCCAGCAGATGGCACTAAGGGACCAGTAGTGGAAAACTCTTTGCCCTGTCTGGGGTTTCTGGTTTGGGGCACACTTTTTCTTGCTATTATACACATCTACAGGTGGCTGCAGATGGAAAAATGTGTATAATGGTACTTTTGCGAGACAGGATTATTTACACTAAACTTACATCCAGATATATAAAGTCGGTACTCATTCATAGTTTATCCACAGTCTATCCCAGGAACACTGAGTTTAAAGTAGGTATTCAATCGCATTAAAATAAACCCGGTCATGCCCTTAGTCGCACCTTGAGTCAATTCTGATCAAAGTACTTTAGAGTCAAGAGTCATTTAAATGTCATTGGCAGTTACACTGGGTCCACGAGGCACTGAAATGCTTGAGAGGAGGCTCAGACTCAGACGTTGCCAGTATAAGCATTTATTAGACATGAATGGTTGAGATGATGCTGTAATGTAATAGGGTAAATGAAAACACTGGTGGATCGTGGCACAGTTAAGCGATGTGCTATTAAAGGATTTAGTGTAGCCAATGACATGTTTTTGCAAGGTGAGAGGAAATAAGAAAACCAAAAAAGCACAGGAAAAACTATGAAAATAAAATAGCAGGTCAAACTGAACCAGGGTTTCAATGCTAGGCATTGTACCATCATGCCACCAAATGCTGAATTACAAATGAGAAAACCTGGCAATAGATGTAAATATTATATCACATATAAATTTACAAATTGATCTACCATCCATGTAGGAAGTAAGTAAGCTAAGTAACACATTTTGGCTTGTGCCGTTACATGCAAAACCGATTATGATGAGTAGGCATACTGGAGGCAGTATGTGGGTAAGTCTGTGTGAGTGACTTTTATGTTTAATTAGAGCCTAGGTGCCTCTAAGGTCTTGCAAACAATCCACCTTGCAGTTGCTGTTAGTCCATAAGATATAGACTTGAAACTGGAGAGCTCTGCAGCAGTGTTTATAACTCTCGAGCATAAACGTGCAACATGTGCTTACACGGCCCTGAGAATGTGTTGTTCATTCAAGCCGACTTCAGCATTGTCCTCAGTTGTGGCCATGGAGCATTGCCCAGCTGCGTCTCTGAGCAAGTGGTCGCTCCCGTTTCATCGTGGCCCTTGGCGTCCGAGCTCAGGTCAAATGGGAGGAGGGAAACGCATGTGACGCCAGCCAGTCGCATTCTGGAGATTTCAACTCTGAAACATAACAGCGCTTGGTCCAGGCTTGCCAAAGACAAAAGGAACGTAATCACATAAGCCAGTGGCTGTCAGAGCCGGAGTTTTACACCTCATAAGAAAAACTTCAATTGCATATGCACAAATACAAACCTTGATTGGTTTTATCAGTTGAAATCAATGTTTAAAGCCATTTCTTTAAAGCTTGATGAGCCCAAGTGCTGCAAGAGCTTTTTCTAGGTTAGAAAGGACAATGCTTTCTGTACTGATATGTCCTACTGATATATACAAAGTTAATTCCAATTGACGTTCTCTGGGAAAAGTTAGATTATCTGTCTCTCCTGCCAGGGACTTGATTTGCCATCAAATGCACTCTCACAAATGGTTCAATTCTTCTCAATTTAGGCTTCAAAGGGGTGATAACGAGTGCCCTCGGTGCCTGCTTACTTTGCTCTGTGGTGAAACCCGCACCGATGCCGACCAAGCAGCTGTCTCTTACTCAAAGCCCTTAGCATCAATAACAGCAAATGGGTTTGTTAAGAGCAGAGCCCTACTGTGTCTTTTGTTACTAAGATTACGTAAGCAGCATTGGAGTTAGTACTTGCTTGAAATAATCAAAGCCAAATAAGTAACTATACGACATACTGTATAATCAGTTATCTCATTTGGGTAAACGGCTAAATGCCTATAGCTTATAGATGTGTTTATATGGAGATTCAGGTTTTTTTGCGAAGTACATCATTAGAATGTAAACATTTGCAGTGTGTGTTTGATTTAGTGAAAAGTTTAAAAAAAGGATAATGGACTTTGCCATCATCACTGGTGGATTCTTTTCACAAGAATTGCTGAATGGTGACCCATTGATAAACACTCTGCTGAACACTACAGGCAACACCAAGAATGTGATATAGTCTTAAGGATTCTCCTAAATTCTCACTTTTCACTATCATTCCCTAACTGAAATCAAACATTGCAAAGAGTGGACTTAAATACTGTACCAAATAGATATAGTCTACAATTTGGGGTAAACACTTTGCAGACTAATCATTTACTGCTATATAATCAAATTAATCCTATAATCATTTATATGATTATTTTGTAATCTGTAATTTGATTGTTTTTGTGTTTAATTAAATTCCTAATATGTTTTCTCTGAAACCTGATGAAGTAAAATAATAAAATGAGGTCTGGGTTTTAAGCCAATGCTAGACTTGTTTATATTTCTATATTATTTATGCAATGCCTGGATTGTTAACATTTTGTTTTTCCCCAGCCATTTCTGCATTTCTTGCAATTTTAGGACAGGTGCTTGGTTGTTTGCTATGCTGAATCATCTCCCTCATCTGTTTGGTTTTGAGAGAGAGATAGACCCATGGCATTCACTTTGGCACATGTTCCCCAGACCTCACAAGTAGACTCATCAATCTGTAGCAAAACTGACCCTCCACAAAATCATAATATTTTTGCCCACAATGGCAAGGACGTGATGGCAGCCCTGTCCCCTTTGCCCGGACTGCTCCAGAGACAGCCTCTCCACCTGTCAGAGGCCAGAGGTTAATGCCCAAAGATTAGAGGTTGTTTCCATAACGACCTGGGTGGAACTTTTGCTTTCATGGTTTTGACATGGTTGTTACATGTGTTGAAAATCTCAGTCAACAGCCAGGACTTGTGACAATTCTATAAGAGTGGGAAAGGTCAAAAAGTGCTTGAAGGTTATGGATAGATTTTTAGGAGTCACATCATTTGGCATGAAATGCTGCCATTTAAAACTTTACCGCAGTGTTGCATCATTGTATCGGCTGCCTTTTTACATTTAACGATATCCGAGAGGTATTTGGGAAACTTGCCTAACACCTTCAAACTTTAAATACCATTCCAGTTAGTAGTTATCTAAAGTAAATGTGAAATCGCTTTGTCATTAAGAAAAATGCTTTGCTTTAAATAGGCCACCTAACTGCCTTTGTCATTCCAATAATTGCATTAGATTCCTAAACGGGATGTTTGTGGCTCTGGAAATATCATATGCGAGCCCATCTATTACCGAGCTCAAAGCATGCGGCCATCCATCCAAAACATCTGAACTAACAATGGGCAATAAAGATTAAGAAGGCAATGTTAAACCTCTCCAAAGGTAACGCATAACTGCTGTGATATCTCTCCGTTCCCCATGCTGATTGTTTAGCCCTCTGTTGATCACCAGGACACCGAATGCCATGGACTTGTAAGGATCGCTTTTACGCTACCGGGACATGAGGCTCCGCTTTTAGCTGCCGCGCCACACTGGGATCGAAGGCATGAACAAGGGCCAATTAGGCTGAAAAACAATAGCCCTACGTGCTTCGGTCCAATTGCCATGCCTTTGTAGGTCCCGACATTGTCTTTGTGGCTCCTATTACCAGCTCCTGATAAAGAGGAGGCTAAATTCGAAGCACAGTTGTTGCCATTGTCTTGCTTTCCTTGATACCCAAGCCCCCTTGGTGCCTTGGCCAGACCTAGAAGAGCCAAGGGTCTCTGTTGGAGGCAGGATACATGACATAAAGAATGATTCAAGGGAAAAGGAAATGCCTTGAAGACTTTTTGTCTCAGATCATTCACTTGTACTAGTAATGCTTATGCTAATTAAAGGAGAAACTGGATTAGTGCTGCACTTATTCTGTGGTGATTTTAATGTTTTGATGGACAGCGTCAAAAGTGATTTTTTTGGGTTGTATGTAAAGGGGGGAGGAAGATTAAACCACAGCTGTTAGACGAGCAAACGGGGTCAACGAAGGGCAGTTACGAATCATCTCAGCCTCCAGTGATGGAGCGGGTTTGATTAATGGACTTAATAAGAGAGCCACTTGAAGACATATTGTACAGACAATTGAGAGATATACACGTTGTTTTGTTCTTAAGATAATCATGAGTTCAAGTGGTGTTTTCTTATATAATTTAGCTAGGATCTGTCATCTTGCACAAATGTGATGCAGGTATCCATAAGACTACCTTGTAGGGTTTTAAAGCCACAGGCTTAACAGATAAGTGGGTCTTAAAGAGCAAACAGGCTTTAAGGGATTGTAGTTCATAATTAGTCCACAGGGAAACACAAAAATTATTTACTTTTCGCACAAGCAACGCCAAAGGACTTTTCAATTCCCTTGACAAGCAGTGCACCAACTTTGATTTGCTCGCGCATGTTTCCATTCTCCTGAACAGGTCGGCTGAATGTGCTCCATTGTCTGAGCTCGAGCTGTGCCTTTTTGCAGACGTGAATGATTTACTGCCGTGCGGTTTGCAGGGATCAAACCTGAGATATTTTTGGCAGAACAAGAGTACACATGGAATAAAAACATTAGTGTAGCATAATTTCCTTTGCTAGATTTTATAGTGAAAATGTAAAGCGCCACCAGGTTCCAGCATGCAAAACTATGCCTGTTTTTTGTTTTTTTCTTGCTTTCGGTTGGAAAGGAATAGCTGTCACATGAATCAGCTACACATTTCCTTAGATAAGTAGCATGCCATTTATCACCCAGTAAACTCCAGCACTGGATTTTGGGCTCGAACTGGATACCAGATGCGTATTTTTGAAAAATAAAATTTCTTATGTATGCTCCAGCCTCTCTAGATATCTAATGCGTTTTTTAAATTAAAAATATAAGTAACATTATTCTATCTGGTTTTACACATATTTGTATGTTAGGTTTTTATGATATGCAATGGACAAATTATGACTGGGGTCAGTAATGTATCTAATAAAAGATCCTTTAAGTATTTATTTAAAATTATACAGTGACTCAGGAGTTTGGCGCCTGTAACATAGTAAAACTGATCTCTCTAAATATGTTTATGTGTGTGTGTGTGCATGTGTGTGTGTGTGTTGGGTATATTTTTACTATGTTGGCTTCAAAGAATAGCTGGCACAAAGTCTTGATTAAATTACAAGCAGTCTGACAGAATGTTGAAGCTGATATCACTCTGTGTGTGTGTGTGTGTGTGTGTGTGTGGGGGGGGGGGTTGTTTGTGTGTGTGTCTTAAGTGCACTAAGGGTCAAGGCCAACCACAAGGTGCTTGATAAGTGCCACTGGGAACACTATCAAATCTATGGAATATCGGTTCATCATGTAACAAGCATGTGGCATTATCCTTTTGCTATTTTTTTGCTCATCCTCAAATTGTCCTTGCTATCTATCTATCTATCTATCTATCTATCTATCTATCTATCTATCTATCTATCTATCTATCTATCTATCTATCTATCTATCTATCTATCTATCTATCTATCTATCTATCTATCTATCTATCTAAACTTTTTTGTCTGGATTTATTATGTCTACTCAGTCAGTCCCCTGAGTCACACAGGCATTAATTTGTGTAGAAACCAAAGACAAACAAAAAAGTAAAATAAACAAAAGTTCAGCATAGTTCAAGTACTTCAACTCAGGGGGTGTGTCCATCTGTCTGAAAATGTCAAAGCTCACGTTGAATATGGAGGCGCGCGCACACACACACACACACACACACACACACACACACACACACACACACACACACACACACACACACACACACACTGACACACAAAATCCCCATTCCTTACTTCATCTAAGTCTACTTGTCATCAAGGCAGAAAAAGAGGGTGCAGTTTGTTTTGGCTCTGATGATTAGTTTATTTTGCAGTTCACTTAAGTATTAACCCACTTACACACACACACACACACACACGCACACACACACGCACATACACACACGCACACACGCACACACACAGACACACACACACTCACACACTCACACACTCTCTCCTCTGCTTTTGGTTCAGGAGTAAAAAAAAAATACATTTTGAAAAGTAAAAGTAAGACAATGAAATTAGCTAAAATAATTTGACATTATCTAAGATTGTTTAAACATAAAATCTGTGTTTGAGTAAAGCTTGATTTAACAGTGAGGAGAAACATGGCACCTTCATGACAACTTACACTGCTCAACATGATCATTTATTAATCTTTACTACAGCAATCATTCGCTGTCATAAAGGCTGATTTTGTCTTGTAAAATATAGTCCAAGACATGATTTATTTCATATACTGGAAGTTTGTTTCATTTTTTAGTCTGGATTTATTATTTATAATTATCAATTTATAAAAATATGTATAGATATATATAAACTTTCATTCGGCTTCTCCCGTTAGGGGTCGCAACAGCGGATCCTCCGCACGTTTGATTTGGCACATGTTTTACGCTGGATGCCCTTCCTAACGCAACCCTCCCCAATTTATCCGGGCTTGGGACCGGCACTAAGAGTGGCTGGGGATGGTTCCCTGACCGGGGATCGAACCCGGGTCGCAGGGGTGAGAGCGCTGCATCTTAACCACTAGACCACCAGGGGACTCATATATATAATATATATATATATATATATATATATATATATATATATATATATATATATATATATATATATATATATATATATAAAATACTTTTCTTTACATAAAAAAAAAAATTGGTACAAATTATTTATTTTTATGTCTTGTAGGCATCACACAATTATATAGTTATTATATAGTGTGTGTGTGTGTGTGTGTGTATGTATGTGTGTGAGAGAGCACTGGCATGGCAGCATCTTTGGGAAACAATTCTGTCTGACGGAGCAAAAGAACAATTGCTAGGTATAAGCAATTTTATAATTATATATATTTTTATATAAACGTTATGACAGTTGTCATAAAAGGCCTATGTTTGTGTCATGAAGCATCTTAAATATCATTGTTAACCTGCAAATATTTTGCTCTGCCTCAGTTTCTCTAATTTAATATAAAATTTCATAATTGGGGTAGTTTGTCGTGGTAATAACGTTCCAAAACCACCTGTGATAAATGGAAAAACGTGATAAACGGAAGCCGCCACAAAAATGCTATTTTATGTATAAAATCCTGTACTGTATTAACATTTTAATTTATTTTATAATCAATAATTTTTATTAATACATTTTATTATTTCAACGTAAAAACAATTCCCTAAATTTTTTGGTCTATCGTGCTATCCACGAGAGACCGGGAAAATCAGCTAATATTAGTTATTATCGTATTACTTATTGGGAAATATGCAGACAAAATGAAATATTATGACAATAATTTAATATATTATTCAAAGTGAAAGAATTCCAAGCATTATAATGTTTTACTGGTTGCTCCCGTCCGGTGTGTATATACTGAGATCAGATTTATCATCTGTTTCAACAACATTGCACAACCTGTGAGGAGTGAAGATAAACTGGTCTAAATGGTTCTTTATTTTCTTTAGGACAAGCAGGATGATAAAGTTTGTTCAATGTTTGTTTTGCATGTTTGTAATGGGGATTTCGGTCTACAATAGGCCTTTGTGCCGTTGGATAAGCTGTTGGTGTGATGAAGCTTGGAGGTAATGCTCAAAGCTCAGATGCCAGTGTTCGCAGGTATTATAACACTGCACTCATATACTAAAGTACGAAGTTACTCATTATGAGCAATGGATAAGCACAACTGGCATACTATTTGTGATGTTAGGGATTAATTCATCACAAACTGCTTCTTTCAGCAGTCAAAAATGCATGTTTTGTATATTAAGTAAAAAGAAAACACTTGGGGTGGTGCTGTTATAGGAAAATCAATGTAATAGTGGTATGAGGCGAGCCAAGTCAAGTGGATTATATTTCAGTAGCATGTATACTGAACAATTTACTGTATAAACTGTATTATGATGCAAATCTCCTCCTGTATCACATCCCAAAGGCACTCTATTGGATTCAAATCTCTTCAGTAAGATTGGCACAGAAGTAGATGGAACTTGAGATTTGAGATGATTTGTGCCTTTTACAGTTTTAATGTTCAGTATTTTAGCGTGTGTGATACCAAGCAGGTGCTTATGATCATCAATTTTATTTGAGTCATTAAGTGAAAGAGAAACAGCTGTGTAGGAGGCTTAAAACTGGGTGAGGAACAGCCAACTCTGTTTCATGTCACAGGATATACACCATGGCAAGACTGAGCACAGCAACAAGACACAAAAAAGTAATTGTACTGCATCAGCAAGATCTCGCTCAGGCAAAGATTTCAAAGCAGACTTTTCAGGTGTGCTGTTCAAGCTATTTTGAAGAAGCACAAAAAAACGGGCGATGTTGAGGACAGGAGATGCAGTGGTCAGCCAAGGAAACTGAATGTAGTGGATGAAAGACACACCATGTTTATTTACCTACCTCGAAATCGGAAGATGGCCAGCAGTGCCATCAGCAAAGAACTGGATAAAATCAATGGGACCCAGGTACACCTATTTACTGTATGGCCAAGGCTGGACAGAAGTGGTCTTCATGGAAGAATTGTGGCCAAAAAGCCATCCAGGCTGCTGACCCAGGAGCAGAAGGAACACTGCTTTGAAGTCTGCCAACAACTCCCTCAGCGTGCCGTGGCGGACCCGTCCTTCATGTCGAGGAACATTACCCGTGACGAAACTTGGGTGTACGGGTACAACCCTGAGACAAAGCAAGAGTCTTCACAGTGGAAGAGCCCATCATCTCAATTACCAAAAAATGTGAGGCAGGTCCACAGCTTGACCAAGTGCTTGTCTTTCTTGACATTCGAGGCATTGTGCATCGAGAATTCGTCCCTAGAAGCCAAACCGCCTATAGAAAGTTCTACTGTCAGGTTTTAAGACATCTGAGGGAGGACATTTGACAAGAACCCAGCCATTAGGGTTGCACAAACCAGTGCACTCTTAGTGCCGGTCAAAAGCCGGATCAAATATGCGGATCACAAATCAGAATTGACTAAAAGACTGGAGGTAGAAGAGCTGAAGATCACTTGGAGTGACGAGAATGGACATGATTAGAAAAGAGTTCATTATAGGGACCGTGCATGTAGGACGTTTTGGGGGGAAAGTGAGATAGGTGAGATTGTGATGGTTTGGACATGTGCAGAGGAGGGACGTGGGGTATATCGGTAGGAGAATGCTGAGGATGGAGCCACCAGAAAGGAGGAAATGAGAAAGGCCAAAAAGGAGGTTTATGGATGTGGTAAAAAAAAGTCATGGATCTAGTTGGTTTAAAAGAGGCAGATGTAGGGGACAAAGTAGTTTGGAGACGGATGATCCGCGTTTATTATTGGTTTATCATTGTCGTTGTTAATGTTGTTGCTATTATTATTATTATTATTATTATTATTATTATTATTATTATTATTATTATTATTATTATTATTGCCATTATTATGTTATTACTAACACTACATCAAATTACAACTTGCATAAACCAGCAGTGGTGGAACCCAATTCCTTTGAGCCACCTGTTCAATTCCACGCTCGCTAACAAATATGCAGTAAAATAAGGAATGTGTTTTTATATACATGTGTATATACAGTATTACTGTTTGTTACGAAATGACTCAGCTTGTAAACATGGATGGAGGAAGTCGCAGTGCCTCATTTATTCCCTGTGGATAGTGGAATGGTTAATGAAGGGTTATCAAATGATACACGAAGACATTCCTTTTCCAGCACACCTGGACTTGCATCACTGCGACACTTGCCATGTGGAGGAAGGGAAAGGAAAGGAAGTGTTGCCTGTAGCATTGCTCACGGTCAACTCCAGCTGCTTGGTTTACAGATGGGCCGGACAGACAAATGAGTGTGTAAATGATTGTTATTCCAGCGTCTATGATTCTGAAAATCGCTACGTGCTTGATATCGGTGAGTCACACTTTGTGGTAAAGGAGGAAACAAACTAACTTCTGAAATATTTACAGCAGCACTGATGACAATGTTGTAACTGAGCAGTCTGCCATGTGTTTCGCCGGACTAGAAAAGCCCAGTAGCTAAGGAGACTTGGCTTGTTTAGCTGTTGTAAGAGCTGCAGTTAAGAAACCATGCGCTGGTGCCATTCAATTCCCCTGGTGTCTGCATTTCAAAGGCTAGCGGGAAAGTAGCGTGAAAGCTCTGCTGGTGACCGCAACATATTGTCTAGTTGTAATAAGGGAGGCTCGAGTGTCCCGGGGCCTAATATAGGCAACAAATTGGATCCATAAATGCCTCTTTTCTCTTGGTGCAAGGCTAACAAGCTAACAGATGATGTCTGAAACTATAAAGGGAACAAAATCGCGCTTTTAAACTTGCCCTAGGTGAATTTTGTGCATTTTGTTTGGACAAGAACAGAACAAAACAGATTAATGTTCAGCAAAATGTAATATTATGCAAAATTTGTTCCATACATATTTTGTTGTTGGCAGATGTTTAATACTATTTCATGTACATATGCATTTAAATTCTGTGCATAAATAAGATAAAAGAAGATCCTAATTAAGAGAATTTGCAACTGTTTTCTCATAGCACACACATTTTACCCAATATACATTTGATTCACTGTTTTTTAAACTCATAGATACAAATGAGGCCTATAGGAAACTAAGAGTGTAAAAAACAGTACAGTACCAACCATAAACCATAAATGTTGCTTATTGGAAAGCTTTGGTCATCCTGCTTTCCCATGACTCTCCTTCATGATGCCCAGGTCACAAGCGTCACCTTAAGCTCAGCCCGTCCATGAGGGACCAGTGGAGTGGTGAGGGTGGTGATGGGGTTGTGAACAGCGGCAGAGATGCCTCCGGGGTCAAGCCTTTAATAATGATTACAAACTGGAGTGGGGCACGGGCCCTGACAGGCTGCAGCTGTGGGGGCGCCCGTCGCTTTGAAGTGACCCGCGTCACCACATGAGGAGATGCTACAACTATGCACCCGCTTGTGGGAAAGAATGTCCCGAGACGCCACAGTGACGGCGCGGGTGCGGACGGCACCAAGGGGCAAAGAATATGCCAGCTCACGGCCTATATGTCACAGCTTATCTGAGAAAGGGGCAGGATATAAAAACATGGATTACAGAAAAGGAAAAAAATACATACTTAGTCTGAATTTTTATTTCATTTTAGCATCAAGTGAGGGGTTTTGGGCATAATCCAGCCAATAATGACCTGGGTAAGAGCGGATGATCATTTTAATCCTAGATGGTTCCCTATGTACTTTATATGCAGACAAATGAGAGTCGTTTACATCATTACCGAGACCCTGCAGCTGGAGTATCCCTACTCAGTTGCATATATTTTATACAGTCATAGACACAAGACTACAGGATAAGTACTGCAGGTAATCAAAGACATGCTGATATTTAGAATAACTGCACTATAATACTATAATACTACTGATATTCAGAATAACTACACTACAATAACTATATTGAAAATAACGATTTCAATGGTTGGAAATACTTCCTATCAAAGCTGCACTCATCTGGTTGTCTAGCTCACAAAGATTTGTACATTATGT
Organism: Silurus aristotelis; assembly: GCF_946808225.1. Lineage (NCBI taxonomy): Eukaryota > Metazoa > Chordata > Actinopteri > Siluriformes > Siluridae > Silurus > Silurus aristotelis. The sequence continues at coordinate 5,829,032 of NC_139583.1, read as the reverse complement.
TAAAATGTACATTTTGCGAAACAGACTTCCTCTACTTATTTTCTTATGACCTGGGTAAGAGCGGATGATCTTGATAATCCTAGATGGTTCCCTATGTACTTCATGTGCAGACAAATGAGAATCTAATGAACTTTCATATTTTAAAGCGAGAGGGTCTAAGGATAGTTTGTGCATTCTGAGTGATTTACCCTATTATACATTTGGAATCTCATGCTAAACATTGCCAAAGATTTGGATGTATACAGAGCATTTCTGTGCCAAATACAATCCTTCGGAGTTTGTATAAGTTTCAGAATGTTTTTTTCTGAGTATGGCCCTTCATGACATTGAAGGCAGAAGTCCTTGAATTTCTCCTGGAAGAGCTCGCATACACAGCAACCAAAGCAAAAGCAAAAAACACCCATCACCGTGCTTCATTTGTTGACGTAAGTCACCTGCAGCGCTGCGCAGGACTCGTTTGAGAACAATGTCTCCAAAGTAATTGTGTTTTTGGTTGTGAGGGAAGGAGAACCTTGTTCAGTTCTTACCATATAGACACGTCCTACTGTAGCTGATACTGCTGCTGTTGTTATTGATGTTCAGTTTAAGACTTGGAATTCAATTTTGGATATATACATGTAAATCTGATTGTTAGCCATAGATAATTTGAGACTATGAATGTTTTTGTTCCTGTTGTATTTATAGTAATATAGTGCGGCTTGCAGACGATCACTATGCAAAAGCTGCATGTGCTTGTGACTGTTTAGCTCCGCCCCGTGCATGCCTCCAGGAACCAAGAACCATAAAACTTCTTCAGCATAAGATACATACAGCGTTTATATCCTTATAATATATGACTTTTAAATTAGCATTTTAAGCTACACTGGAGATTCCCCTTACTGAACTCAGGACCAGTTCAATCATAGAAAACCTTTATGACATTATCTCAAATCGATAATTGTGTACTGCACCACACTTCCTGAGATCGTCCAGCCCTGTTCTACAGGTACCACCTTCTTTCAGGGTAAGAAAAAAGTATACTTCAAGGCTCTTCTCTGTTCTGGCACTGTGGTGGTGGAATGAACTTCCCCTAGATGTCCGAACAGCGGAGCTATCTTCAAGACCTACCTCTTCCTGAAACACTTAAACTAACACTTTTCAAGTTTGCTTTGTTTAAAAAAAAAACTCCAATCAGAGTTGTAGGCTGATTTATCGTAAGTTTGTAGATTTTTTCATTGATAGAGACTCAAAGCACTTTTGTATGTCGCTCTGGAAAAGGGCATCTTCTAAATGCCACGAATGTAAATGTAGTTTAACTACAATCCAACTAGACTAGTTAAGTTGTAATTGTTTTCTTGTAAGCTACACACATTATAATAAACTACATACTCTAAATTATATTGTTAGAAATTGCTAAAATAAATATTGTTTCTCTCTGCGTTAAAGCATAGCAGGCAACACAGCATAACATAAGTGATATACAGTTTTCAGCCTATTTCATTAAATGCATTACCTTATACTTTCATCATAATGAGATGAGTGATGCAGCTGCATACACGTTTATCTTTTGCACGTTTTCCCCATTCTTCTTTTCTCTTTTTTTCAAATTTGGCTCCTGAGAGTTATTACTTTTTTTCTCCTCACTAATGTGACATCACCCAACCCCGGCTTTCTCATACTTTCTGAGTGTATGAGTGAGGAAACTTTTCTGGGCGATGGGTGCAGACGCCAAGTCATGACCAGGTTTATTTACCGTGACATGATATAATAATTGACGCGACGGTGCAAATGAGCGGTAAAAACATATATATACAGTACAGACCAAAAGTTTGGACACACCTTTTCATTCAAAGAGTTTTCTTTATTTTCATGACTATGAAAATTGTAGAGTCACACTGAAGGCATCAAAACTATGAATTAACACATGTGGAATTATATACATAACAAAAAAAATTATATATGTATATAATTCCACATGTGTTAATTCATAGTTTTGATGCCTTCAGTGTGACTCTACAATCTTCATAGTCATGAAAATAAAGAAAACTCTTTGAATGAGCAGGTGTGTCCAAACTTTTGGTCTGTACTGTATATATAATAGATATATAAACTTTTGGTCTGTACTGTATATAAATAAATAAATATATAAAAATTACGATTGAGTTTTTTTTTTTTTCCGTTGACGCCCCTTGCCGCCACCCGGCAAGATGCCGCTCTGGACGGCTGCCCATGTCACCTGAATACCCCACTGCCAAGCGGCAATCAAAAAACAAGTTTACACAGAGCACGTGCTCTACCCTGATTGGTAGCTTGCTGCGTGATTGACTATTTACGTTTGAATTCACGCATAAATAAATAAGGAATGACTGATTTTGCGAAATGTAGTTGAGTTGAATATAATTGACTTTGAAATGTAGTAAAGTGAAAGTTAAAGTCTCCCCAAACGAAAATACTTAAGTACAGTAACTCATTATATTTACTTAGTTTCTGTTCACCACTGGTCTAAACTCACAGGTGAATTCACAGGGATTTGTATGGAAAATGCTTCTCAAAATCGACAATTACTAAATTGAATTGAATTTGCAGTGATCTAAGAAATGTAGGTACAAGGTATAATTGCTGATCTAACCAGGTTTTCTATAAGTTAACACTGAAGTCATATTTATGGAAGGAGTCTCCAGTGTCAGTGCTTTTTCACACAGAAAGTGTTCATCTTTTGGGGAAAAAAAGCCTACATGAGACATGCTGTGATGAGAAAATAATCAATTTCAGGGCTGTAACAGTGACTCAGCTTTACATTGTATATACCCAACATGTCTTCTTTTGGATTCACACCGATCAGTCATAACTTTATGGCCACCAATCAGGCATAACATTATGACCCCCTGCCTAATATTGTGTTGGGCTTCCTTTTGCTGTCAAAACAGTCGTGACTCGTCAAGCATTAACAGCATCAACTTCTTCAGCATGTTAACTACAGTAGCTCCTCTGTTGGATCAGACCACGTTTGATAGATACTGACACTGCAGCATGGGAAGACCCCACAAGAGCTGCATTTTTGGATATGCTCTTACCAAGTCGACTAGGCATCTCAATTTGGCAAATTTTAAACTCTCTCGAATCCTTACGCTCGCCCATTTTTTTCTGCTTCTAACATGCCAACTTTGAGGACAAAATATTCATTGCTGCCTAATAAATAAATCCACCCACTAACAGGTGCCATGATGAAGAGATAATCAGTGTAATTCACTTCACCGCTCATAATGTAATATTGTCATAATGTTATGCCTAATTTATGGATTCTTATTAAATACTTGTGTGGTCTCAACATATACGATCATAAATTAGATTTAAATAATAACCTCTTTAGGGCTAGGTGTGACTGTATTATAAGAATGACAAAAAATGACTTAATATAGTGACATGCGATGAACACAATTTTCTTCCTACTTAATTGATTCCTCATTTAAACAATTTGTTAATTTATGTATGAGCGAAGGATGCTGATTGGCTACATTGATTTCTTTATTAACTTAAATAATACTCACACTGATACTACAATATGTTTCTCATGTTGCTTATGAAAGATTTAAAAAAAATGGAAGATTTTATAAGTTCATGGGAAAGCGCAAGCGAGGCGTGTTTAATACGTTTCGAATCATGTTCCTATGTGCCCCTGCTCAGAGGAATTTTATAAACAGAAGTATAAAATGTACAAGTTGCCATGTTGAGTGAGTGAGTAAGAGGAAGCCCTTTTACACATGACAGATTTATTGGATAACCTGTTAAATGATAAGTGCCAACCGTAAAAAAACTAACATGAAATACGGCCATATTTCCTACACAATTTGGGCAACGGACCAAACAATTACATGTGAAATAAGTGGGGGGAAAAGAGGGCATTTGTTTTTAGCATGAAGCAATTACAGGACTGTGTAATTGGGGATTATGATAATTGGGTTTTAGTTACTGTTGTGATGCGCAGTTATACCACATCGTGGTTTTATTCTGTGTTCTAATTGGCCGGAAAGTTTGAATCATTTTATAGAATAGTGACTTTAATAGTAGATCTAGTTGTAGAGTTTGTATTATTTTTTTTCAAGTGTTTTCTAGTTTCATAGACATCCATTATCATTAAACCTAAAGAAGAACAGATAAAAAAAAAAAAAATGTGTCGTACTTTAATTATGAAATACATAAAAAATGGCAAATTGCAGTGGTGTAAGAGAAACACCACTTTGGGAGGCGCTGTTATTGAAAAATTATCAACATTTTGTATTTTTGTAATTATCCAGTATTGTCAAGCTGCCACTTCAACCCTCAACCTTTAACCCTCTGTGCTATAGAAGTGCTGTATTATGGCTGACTCAGCGCTTCGACTCCAGCTTCCTTACATCACTGGTACAAAGAAAGAATTTCACCGTGCTGTAAGGTATATGTGACAAGTAAAAATCCCATTTAACCTTTGATTACTCTGCTTCACAACTTAATATACAGTGAGGAAAATAAGTATTTGAACACCCTGCTATTTTGCAAGTTCTCCCACTTAGAAATCATGGAGGGGTCTGAAATTGTCATCGTAGGTGCATGTCCACTGTGAGATGGTACAGCTGCAAATAAGTATTTGAACACCTGAGAAAGTCAATGTTAATATTTGGTACAGTAGCCTTTGTTTGCAATTACAGAGGTCAAAGGTTTCCTGTAGTTTTTCACCAGGTTTGCACACACTGCAGGAGGGATTTTGGCCCACTCCTCCACACAGATCTTCTCTAGATCAGTCAGGTTTCTGGCCTGTCGCTGAGAAACACGGAGTTTGAGCTCCCTCCAAAGATTATCTATTGGGTTTAGGCCTGGAGACTGGCTAGGCCACGCCAGAACCTTGATATCCTTCTTACAGAGCCACTCCTTGGTTATCCTGGGTGTGTGCTTCAGGTCATTGTCATGTTGGAAGACCCAGCCTCGACCTATCTTCAATGCTCTAACTGAGGGAAGGAGGTTGTTCCCCTAAATCTCTCAATACATGGCACTGGTCATCCACTCCTTAATACAGTGCAGTCGCCCTGTCCCATGTACAGAAAAACAGCCCCAAAGCATGATGCTACCACCCCCATGCTTCACAGTAGGGATGGTGTTCTTGGGATGGTACTCATTAATCTTCCAAACACGTTTAGTGGAATTATAACCCAAAAGTTCTCTTTTGGTCTCATCTGACCACATGACTTTCTCCCATGACTCCTCTGGATCATCCAAATGGTCATTGGCAAACTTAAGACGTGCCTGGACATGTGCTGGTTTAAGCAGGGGAACCTTCCGTGACATGCATGATTTCAAACCATGACGTCTTAGTGTATTACCAACAGTAACCTTGGAAACGGTGTTCCCAACTCTTTTCAGGTCATTGACCAGCTCCGCCCGAGTAGTTCTGGGCTGATTTCTCACCTTTCTTAGGATTATTGGGACCCCACGAGGTGAGATTTTGCATGGAGACCCAGTCCGAGAGAGATTGACAGTCATGTTTAGCTTCTTCCATTTTCTAATGATTGCTCCAACAGTGGAGCTTTTTTCACCAAGCTGCTTGGCAATTTCCCCGTAGCCCTTTCCAGCCTTGTGGAGGTGTACAATTTTGTCTTTAGTGCCTTTGGACAGCTCTTTGGTCTTGGCCATGTTAGTAGTTGGATTCTTACTGATTGTATGGTGTGGACAGGTGTCTTTATGCAGCTAACGACCTCAAACAGGTGCATCTAATTTAGGATAATAAATGTAGTGGACATGGACATTTTAAAGGCAGACTAACAGGTAAAAATCATATATTGTGATTTCTGATTTTTTTTTTTTTTTAGATTATGTCTCTCACAGTGGACATGCACCTACGATGACAATTTCAGACCCCTCCATGATTTCTAAGTGGGAGAACTTGCAAAATAGCAGGGTGTTCAAATACTTATTTTCCTCACTGTATGTGTCCATTTGAGCCAGTTACTTTTCATTACCACTGACTTTCTAGACTTTTTAATAAATATAATTAATAAACATAATGAATATTTTAAAAAGTGTCTATTACATCATTTCCATATAGATACAAGTGCTGCATTTAATCGTCATATCATGAAGTAGGAGTTGATGTGAGTGCAACACTAAACTAACAAACATTGTCTTTAATTGAAATGGAAACGAGTTGGTAGAACCTGCCAATGGGACATATTGTAGACATGATTTCATAAAGCGTAAATATAAATTAATCCATTTTCTCCCCTAAATTAAAGCAGTGTGCAGAGGGAGCACTACTCGGCCTGTGCTGTGACCTCATCATTCCATAACAGTGATGCATGGTGGTCTATGGCCAAGGCTACATGGCAATTGGTGTCCATAAGTTTTATTTGGCATTTTATAGCCATTAGGTCATAGGCACTCCTGATGGCTGCTGGTGGCTGCTGATCATAGAAGAGACTGATAAAAAGAAGGAGAGAGAAAAAGAGACAGACAGATGGAGAGAAAGAGGGAAAGAAAGAGAGGGGAGAATATACACAGATGACAGATATACACAGTTGGATTTAAATTGATTTTTAATGATTTGATTTTATTTGATTTTATTTTATTTTATTAGCATGCGATTCATACAGTGTGCATTTCTGTTTGACCATTTTTATTGAAAATATAAATAAATAAATAAATAAATAAATAAATAAATAAATAAATAAATATAAAAGTGGCTAAATTAAAAGCTCCTACACAACACATATTTATCGACGATATCCCTTCTTTATTTGGATATATATATATACAGTGTGGAAAATAAGTATTTGAACACCCTTCTATTTTGCAAGTTCCCCCACTTAGAAATCATGGAGGGGTCTGAAATTGTCATCGTAGGTGCATGTCCACTGTGAGAGACATAATCTAAAAAAAAAAATCCAGAAATCACAATATATGATTTTTAAACTATTTATTTGTATGATACAGCTGCAAATAAGTATTTGAACACCTGTCTATCAGCTAGAATTCTGACCCTCAAAGACCTGTTAGTCTGCCTTTAAAATGTCCACCTCCACTACATTTATTATCCTAAATTAGATGCACCTGTTTGAGGTCGTTAGCTGCATAAAGACACCTGTACACCCCATACAATCAGTAAGAATCCAGCTACTAACATGGCCAAGACCAAAGAGCTGTCCAAAGACACTAGAGACAAAATTGTACACCTCCACAAGGCTGGAAAGGGCTACGGGGAAATTGCCAAGCAGCTCGGTGAAAAAAGGTCCACTGTTGGAGCAATCATTAGGAAATGGAAGAAGCTAAACATGACTGTCAATCTCCCTCGGACTGCGGCTCCATGCAAGATATCACCTCGTGGGGTCTCAATGATCCTAAGGAAGGTGAGAAATCAACCCAGAACTACACGGGAGGAGCTGGTCAATGACCTGAAAAGAGCTAAGACCACCGTTTCCAAGGTAATACACTAAGACGTCATGGTTTGAAATCATGCATGGCACGGAAGGTTCCCCTGCTTAAACCAGCATATGTCCAGGCACGTCTTAAGTTTGCCAATGACCATTTGGATGATCCAGAGGAGTCATGGGAGAAAGTCATGTGGTCAGATGCGACCAAAATAGAACTTTTGGGTCATAATTTCACTAAACGTGTTTGGAGGAAGAAGAATGATGAGTACCATCCAAAGCACACCATCCCTACTGTGAAGCATGGGGGTGGTAGCATCATGCTTTGGGGGTGTTTTTCTGCACATGGGACAGGGCGACTGCACTGTATTAAGGAGAGGATGACCGGGGCCATGTATTGCGAGATTTTGGGGAACAACCTCCTTCCCTCAGTTAGAGCATTGAAGATGGGTCAAGGCTGGGTCTTCCGACGTGACAATGACCCGAAGCACACAGCCAGGATAACCAAGGAGTGGCTCTGTAAGAAGCATATCAAGGTTCTGGCGTGGCCTAGCCAGTCTCCAGACCTAAACCCAATAGAGAATCTTTGGGGGGAGCTCAAACTCCGTGTTTCTCAGCGACAGGCCAGAAACCTGACTGATCTAGAGAAGATCTGTGTGGAGGAGTGGGCCAAAATCCCTCCTGCAGTGTGTGCAAACCTGGTGAAAAACTACAGGAAACGTTTGACCTCAAACAAATGCTACTGTACCAAATATTAACATTGACTTTCTCAGGTGTTCAAATACTTATTTGCAGCTGTATCATACAAATAAATAGTTTAAAAATCATACATTGTGATTTCTGGATTTTTTTTTTTAGATTATGTCTCTCACAGTGGACATGCACCTACGATGACAATTTCAGACCCCTCCATGATTTCTAAGTGGGAGAACTTGCAAAATAGCAGGGTGTTCAAATACTTATTTTCCTCACTGTATATATATATATATATATATATATATATATATATATATATATATATATATATATATATATATATATATATATATATATATATATATATATATATACAGTACAGACCAAAAGTTTGGACACACCTTCTTATTCAAAGAGTTTTCTTTATTTTCATGACTATGAAAATTGTAGAGTCACACTGAAGGCCTTAAGGGCTATTTGACCAAGAAGGAGAGTGATGGGGTGCTGCGCCAGATGACCTGGCCTCCACAGTCACCGGACCTGAACCTGAATACTTGTTATGTATAAAATTGCATGTATAATTCCACATGTGTTAATTCATAGTTTTGATGCCTTCAGTGTGAATCTACAATTTTCATAGTCATGAAAATAAAGAATACTCTTTGAATGAGAAGGTGTGTCCAAACTTTTGGTCTGTACTGTGTATATATATATATATATATATATATATATATATATATATATATATATATATATATATATATAAAGCTCAAATACCACTGACTGACTCACTCACTCATCATGAAATCTCAAAAACCACTGAACGGATTGCAATGAAATTTGGAACATACCTTCCTCTTGGGTCTTAGGTGCTCAATAAGAAAGGGTTTTGAAAAATTCGCCCTGGATCGCGGCTAACTCGCGAAAAACGCAATTTCTCACGCATTGTAAATTCTTCAAAATAACATTACGGATCCTAATGTAACTTAGTACATTGTTTCTTATTAGATGTTAGATGCATGATAAAAATAAATTTCAAAGTAGTTTGCCCTGTATCGGTACTACAAAGGGGTAGTACGTTATTTGTTGACGTTACGTTCTGATCTCTGATCATCCAGTCCTGCTCAGTGCTTACTGCTTATTGCCATATTGCTTAGCGTTCTGCCTTCCGCAGCGAAGCACGGGTACTTTCCAATAGTATATATATATATATATATATATATATATATATATATATATATATATATATATATATATATATATATATATAAAATTTGTTGTTGTTTTCAAGAAATCACTAACATCTGAGCGGGATGTTCCACACAGAAATCCCAGGTACAGTTGGTGAGGCCTTATAAGGAAATTGTCCAGTAAGTTTCACTATGCATCTTAGAATCTTCATTATTTTCTTTAGTATTATATTTGATAATACTGTATCTTGCTTTTGTACTGCTACACAAACATTTTTCTGTATCAGTTTTTTTTTGTTGGAAACATATTTTTGAAATGGTAACTATTTTTGCATTGACTCAATATAGCAGAAACTTTACAGTTCTTACCAAAAAATGAGGTCCTGAAGACCTCTACAGTTTACTGTGTTGAAGATAATAATTGATAATCAAAAGAATTAAGTTTAAACAGACATGTACAGTTTTGGAAAAGGCAATGTGTTATGGTCCAAGGCTCATATTTCTATCTATCTGTGTTTTTTACATCATTTATAATCTGGGCCAAAATCATCCCAAACAGCCCTCACCATATCTAATGCATGTGTTGAATTTTAATGCTTATGATTTCATTGCTGTCATTCCACAGCTGTAAATCTGGAGGTCTTGACTATCATTCATTTGACTTTGGCATACCACTGTGACAGGGTGCTGCTGGTCTCAGCATGCAGTTTAGGCAGTTTACATAGATGACAAGCAAAATAATTGCACATCAAAATGTTTGTTCAGGTTTTTATGCCTCTCATTTGTATGTGAGATTTAGAGCCCTTTTCCTAAAGGGCTGCTGCTGTTTAGCTAAAGGCTATAACAGAATTAGCTCACACCTACCTTCCAGTAATGTCCCAGATTATGTAGATAAAATATTGTTGATAATAATAAGCACTATTATTATTATATTTTGTAGTAGTAGTAGAAGTCATAGTTAAATACATATATATTGTATTTTATTGCTATTATGATTACAATCATAGTTATAATCGTAAATGTTATCATTAATGTTATTGTCATCATAATCGCAGTAGTAATATGACAGTTTTTATATAACTGAATTATGCTTTGTTTCCATCTTCTAATCTCTTTACCATGCCATCAGCTATGCAATGATTCTCTCATCCAAGTGCAGGACAATTCACCACACAATTATTTTTGCCTCTTTTCATCTTTTTTTACAGCTCTTTACAGCCATGTTACTTTGAATCAAAGTACGTCTAAGTGAATTATTTCAAGAGAGCATGTTTAGTCTGGTGAAAATTACAGTGCAAGGTCTTAATAGCTTCGCAGATTTGGCACCGGTATTTTAATCTCTTTCTCTCGCTCGCTTTCTCCGTGTAAATTTTATGACCTGCTTCATAAAGGACCCGATTTTTATCTCTGGATTCTCCCCAGAATCTTCTCTAGTGACTAATAACCATGTTATGTGTCTACACACCACACATGTGACTCAGAGGGACAGAAAGTCATTTGTGTGTTTGGACTTGGCCGTGGTCAGCCACCTCAGCTGAAACATGCTAAGCTGATGTGTGTGAGTGTGTGATTGTGTTTAGTCACACTCTGTACTTTCTAATAGATCCCTCTCCTTCTATTAAGGTCAGTCTCCTGAACTGGGCCAAACTCATTTCCAGAAGTAATATCGCTCGTCTTGGCACCTTTGGCGATCGGAGTATGCTCGCTCACATTGTCATATGAGTTTTCATGGTTACTTAGACTGTTTGTTGAATCTTTCAGTGGACTAAGCCACGATCATATTTAGCCTAATAGCACACATTCACTGTTATTTTACCTGGCTTGCTTTTATCAGGCTTATGTGAAATAGTGACTTTTCCAGAGAACTACAGCATTCTGTTGCCTTGCCTTTTCATGTTATTGCTAACAATCATAATTTTCCAATGCATCATTTTCTTTATGACAGGCATAGCATGATTTTTTTGTTTTTGCTTGTCTTTCTTTAAAGCTGTCTTTTCCAAAGGCAGGGCACACCTATTTAGTAACCAATTCACCCACATAATTCCCATGTCAGCTTTTTCACCAGATTAAAGAATGAATGTCTGCTTTGACAGATTTCTGCATGATTAGTTGGTTACACTGTAATTCCAAATAAAAAGCTTTAGAAGGGTGTACATATGTTCGTTCTACATCTACAGGAGGACTGGGTGGGAGAAAAAAGTAGTTGTCTTATAGGAAAATAATATGTAGTTGTAATAATATGAAAAACTCAAATTGTACTTCTTTCAGTTGCTCACATTAGGGGTTGACACAGGGAAAGGATGCTTGAATGTCAAAATGGAAAGAATAAAATTCCAAATCAAATTAATGAAGGGTAAAAAAAAAAAAAAAATTATATATATATATATATATATATATATATATATATATATATATATATATATATATATATATATATATATATATATATATATATATATATATATAAAATGGTGACCCATGAGGGTTTGATGAGTATGTTTGTTTTAATTCTTGCTAATTTGTATCAGCTATATAGATCATTTGTTTTTCTTTACACTGTCGTATGATGTGTATCATCTTTCAGAGGAAATGGAATCTTTAAATGCAAATTTCAGGTTTTGGGGTGAAAACAGGTTTAAAAATGTTTGAACTTTATTTGTACATGAGAAAAATGCAAAAGTCCAGTACAGCAAAAGGATTTGTTTTGTTTAACCATGGGATGGGTTTCTCCAGACCACCACACATATACTGTATACTATAGCTGCAGGTTGTCTATTGGAAGGACATGAATAATTATTGTATATTGTTTGTACAACCCTAAGCCAAAAAAACACTGTGTTAAATGTAAATAAAAAACAAAATGCAATGATTTGCAAAACCCATAATTTATTCACAGTAGATCATAGAAAACAATTTAAATGTTTAAATTGAGAAAATGTGATATTTTAGGGACAAAAGAAGGTACATTTTAATTTGATGGCTGCAACATGTCTCAAAAAAAGTTGACAACAAGAATCTGTAAAATATAAATGTTTAAAAATTTAACATTTGGAGAAACAATTTTCAACTAACTAGGTTTATTGACAAGAGGTAGAAAGATGATTGGGTATAAATAGTGTATATTATAGAGGCAAAGTCTGTCAGAGGTAAAGCCCTCAGCCGGCACTGCATTTAAAACAGTCATGAGTCTGGAATGGAAATCACTGCATGGGCTTATTAACACCTTCAGAAATCATTGTCTGTGAACACAGTTTGCCATGTCATCCACAAATCCAGGTTAAATCTCTATCATGCAAAGCAGAAGGCATGCATGAACATGATTCAGAAATGTCGCCATCCTTTCTGGGCCAAAGCTCATTTAAAATGCACATTGCATTTTTTATTAATTTTTGTAAACCATGATCACCACTACCTGCGGACCAAAGAGGAGAAGAACCATATTGCTTGTTTTCATCACTCAGTTCAAAAAGTCTTATCTCTGATGGTATGGGGGTGCATTAGTACCTGTGTAAAGGGAAGCTTGCACATTTGGAAAGGCTCAATGAATGCTGCACACTATATACAGGTTTTGGAGCATTTATTTTTAAAGAAGGTCTTGCATATTTGAACAAGACAATGCTAACTGCATACTGCATGTACTACAATAGCATAACTTCGTAGTAGAGGAGTCTGGGTGCTGAACTGGCCTGCCTGCAGTCTAGACCTTTTACTATTTAAAAACACTTGGCAATTCATGAAACTGAAAATACAACAAAGGACACCCAGAACTGTTGAACAGATAGAATCCTGTATCAAACACCTATGGGACAACATTCCTCTCCCAAAACAGCAGCAACTGGTGTCCTCAGTTCCCAGATGTATACGGACAGATGATGTGATGCTACACAATGGTAAACATGGTCCTGTCCCAACATTTTTAAATCTGTTGCAGCCATCAATTTCAAAATGACCTTATTTTTCCTTAAAATGGTATATATTCTCAGTTGAAAAAAAGTTTTTTGCTTTATTATGAATAAAATATACATTTTTGGAATCATTGTATTCTGTTTTTATTTACATTTTGCAAATTTTTTTTGCTTTTTTTGGAATTGCAGTTGTAATACAAATACATTTTGCTCATTGTATTGTGTCTTTGTCAAAGCAACATCCTGTCTGGACTTAATTAAATGTGTCTGTCTTGCTGTTTTTTGTCCTCACACTTCATAACACGTGACATCCTTTTGTTACACTCTTTGTACTCTGCTCATAGACAGCATCTGAGCACATAATTGCTTTGCTTTATGTCAAAAAGCACAATAATTGTTGGGAGTTTGGGCTGGCCTTTGGAGCGGGGCCAAGTTACAGATTTGGGTGAAAGACAACTGATAAAATTTTAATTCCTCTGACGTAAAACTTCTCAATGTCTTTCAACACACGCTTTGATTTATATAGGATTATTTGACTCTGTTGTTCTGAATTAAAAAAAATAGTTGTGTCCAAATTTATTTGTATATTTAAAAATATAATACAAGTAAAACAACTTTTGAATGCACACCTTTATTTTAATGTAGTCTTGTCCTCATTTCACCTGATCTGATGCAAAATAAATACAGATACAGAGAGCAATGTGTTTGAAATGTGTGCCTGACATTAAACACAAACCTTTTTACAAACCTTTTTACCTTTACCAGCAAAGAAATACATATGTTGTCTAGACTAGTAAAGCAATAACCCTAATACATTAACCTAGTTTAATTACATATTTAAAACAATCCAAAATATTATCAAAAGAAAAGCCTCGAGCAGCATGAAGATAAAAGGTTTTGGCTAGGAAACCAAGGAAGCCTTTACCCTCTCTAGTTGGTAGTTATTATACAGTATGATAGTGGAGAGCTAGCGGATTGAACTTGGGAGTTGTGAAGAAGAATGAAAGAAAAGCTATAGATTGTAATGTGGTTATTAATGACAAACAGGCTGGCAAAATCTTCACGCTGTCATATCAACCTTAAAACAGAGTAGGGTTCTTGCCTGCTTTAGTACACATTGCAATCAACAAATATTCTTAAATGAACAAATTACAAAAAAAGAAAGTATTGAAGATTTATTGCGTTTGAAATATGCTCTTATGTAGAGCAACATTTAATTGTCTTTTTTGTACAACTGAGCATTTAAGGTAAAAGGGAATCAAAGGGAACTTATGGCTCGCATAGACTCGTTTAGCTATTTAGCCAACAGAACTTTACAGATCGATCTAACCAGCATTTATCCTCCTTGTGTTAGCATAAACAAAGAAAAATGGAGTAAAGAGACGCAAACAAAGCTTGTGTTTAAATGTAGCGAGCAACTTTTACCTCAGGAAATACGATCTGACTGATGTGGATGATGTGTATAATCAAAAGTGAAAACTTGCTTCCCATTCAATCGTCTTTAGAAATTGAACTCTTTAAAAGGCAGCAGCAATTGTAAGCAATTAGCATACATTTAACCTCATTCAAACATATCGTTAGAATTTTCACTTTCGGTTGTAATTAGAATTTAATTGCGTGCAACTTTAACTGTGACTGAGATGGGTCTTTCCAGAGCAACATACATACAGTACATAACTACAGGTTGTGTTTTATACTGTACATTGAGTACATGGCTAGTTGTTCCACCTTTCTTCTAATAATGATATGCTTGCTGTACACTTTATCTTGCTCAGTCTATTATATCTTTGTCAGAGTAAAGTCCTGTCTGGACTTAATTCAATGCGTCTGTCTTGTTTTTTCTCTGTAACACTTGACGTAGCTATACTTTTTACACTCCCTGTATTCTGCTCATAGACATAATTTGGACACATAATCACTTTGCTTTGTGTTAATAGGGTAAGTAATTGTTAGTTAGAATTTGGGTTGGCCTTTTCAGGGGCAGGGCCAGGTTGAGAATCTGGGTTATGGGTAAAACAAATTACATGAATCCGCAGGTATAATTTTATTTCACACCATCAACTGAGTTGTGCTTTGTGCTAAAAAAGAAGCTTTTTCTGGATAAAATAAACAGTTTCAACTGGTCATTGCACCAGCTTGTACTTTTCCCTGCATGACTAATGTCTTTGCATTCATAAAGAGTCTTCTGTGTGCGTCCTTACCAGCTCTTTTAATCGACAGACAAACAATTAATGCACAGGAATTTATTCAGTTCAGATTTTTGATCTAAATTAGTCCAGATTTTAGAGGTGAGAGGAAAGATTTACTGTACAGATATTTTTGGCAACAGATCTCCTAGATCTCTGCAAATCTTACCAGGTATGTTGTATGCATACTGCCTGTTTGTAGAGAGACAAAAGCCTGCCTTGTCATTGTGAATGGAGGGTGTGGAAGTGATTTCTGCACAGAATAACTCACACCTGGATACACTTTGCTTTTAACAAGATAATTCAGTGAGCAGGAGTCTATGCCCTGCATCATTTGTGTAACCGCAGCTTGTGTAAACTGTCACTGGGGCATACTGATGGGGGATAAGGAAGAAACCCTAATTATTTTTGCTGTTACAAGTAATTTGTTGGGCTGAAACCACTGATAATGCTTTATTTTAATCATGTTTGATTTATATTACACGAAATCCTGTTTTATTCATTTATATTCACTCAATAATTACATTATCTTGGTCAGGTTCTCGTTTGACCAGAGAACAGAAAGTATGGATTTTATGTACCTATATGGTTCTTGTGATGTTGAACTTGGAATAAAGCAAACATTCCAGGTCTGCACACCATTAGGCTCGTAAAATTACCCCAAAATCCCCCTGCAACCTCTAGTTTCAATCTAACAATCTACCACGGTACCCCACTGCTAAAACTAAGCACTTCTACAATTGATTTAGATAACAAATGCTATAAATGTACATGCAAATTATACATAACAGTTATTCTCTCAAATGTGCATCATGCCATGCCCCTAAATGACCCATGCTGTGGCCTTGTGTGGCCTCTTTGGGCATTCTTTGGCATACGACCAGATACCATATGCAGACAGACAGCCTGCTGCTACCATGAAAGTGAGGATAGGTGCATGGATATTTATTATGTGTGTGTATGTGTGTGTGCTTGGGAGGCCTTAGAGAAACAAGTTTTAGGGAAAAAGAAGCACTAGATTTGGCATGCCTTTTTCCTCCATCAGTGTGGCGATGACACGGGCAATTGGCAATGGTGCTGGCAGGAGGGCAAAGCGACTCACTCACGTGAAATGAACCCACCGATTGTTATTTTTCACCTGCTGTGGTGGTGGCCATGATGAATGGAGAGAGAAACAGAGAAAGGGAGAGAGAGCGTAACTGCCAAAACAGCAGAATTATTTCAACTAATATTACATCACTCTCACTTGGATGCATTCCAGGCTTTGCTTGGCTGATGTACTGCACCTGGCTTCCCCCCTCTCTTTTTAGCTCTCTCTCCTTCTCTCTTTTTCTCTTTCTCTCTCTCCTTCCTTTTCTCTGATTCATCTCAGGGTTGTTCTTCAGTATTTACAGCATTCAGACACACACACTGCAGCATTGTAGTCAACAAATCATATACACTGGTCCAGATAAAGCATGACAGTCTAACTGACATGTCCTGTTAAATTTTTGTAACGTTTCACCCTGCATGTGTCAGATGTAAGATGGGCTGAGGTACGACCTTCTGACTGCCGCCGTGTATGTCATCTCTGAATAAACAATACGAGGGAAGAAGGGGTTGAAAGATGCCTATCGGCCTGTCTCTCAGTGTAAATAAGTTGATCAGTAGAGAAGCTTAAAGCGCTGATGAATAGTTTCTTGTCCTTACTTCCTTTTAATGTAAGCTTCTCATTCTAAGAGACACGTTTAACCCCATACAAAGGTACAACAAGAATAATACAAAATCAAAATGTGTCCAATTTTCACATTAAAATGTTTATCAGAACTATTTTCCTGCCTTTATGATGTCATAATTATGAGTTCTTAAGAATGTTCATGCAAGTGAGCTTAAGTAAATAGTTACATAATGTAAGTGCAATAAATAATTATGGATTGAATGGGGCAGGGGAAATTGTTCGACATTCTTATATTTGCTGTTGATTTCGATTCAGATCAAGATTTTTCTTTTCTTTTTGCCATTTATGGCATGTAAGAATACAGGTCTAAAAAAATTAGAAGCAGTTTCATATATACTTTCAGGTTTCACTGGAAGTGGATTAGTATAGTAGTAAAGATGAGCTTATTATATACACATATATATGTGTGTATATATATATTTTGTGTAATTTGGACAATGTTTATTCCATTAGTTTACATCTAGTTTCTCAAAATAAAGTTTTTTTTTTTATTTGTAATGCTTTTCTTTCCTGCAAATGTAATCAAGCATGTTCAAATTTGTACATCAGCTACTGTAATACAGATTTTTTCAATCACTGTCAATGTCAGGTTATTGATGAAATGGATGAGTGGGTTGGAGGTGTTTCAGTCTGTGTAATCATCTGACATGACTGTTTTAATGATCTACAGTCTAATTATCCAGCATTTATAAAAAGTTAAGTGCATTCTGTGTGCCAGCTTATATTAAATAATAACTTTTTTTTGCTGATCAAATGCTGACTGAGGTGCAGCTTTGAGAAGGAGAGATGAAGTTGGAAAAGGCGTTTACGACAGGACATTCTTTTCTGCAAACGCAACATTCCCGATGAGCTGGTCGCATGCATTTCATGCCATAATGTTTCCTTTGTGCTCTTCATGTCGTAATTGTATTGTTTCCATTTTGTTTCCTAGTAACCCTCTGATTGGGCTATGAGGCAGAAAGGCATTAAACGAAGTGTTCAGGTGATGAGAAAAACAGCAAACCGGCATGTGACAGCTGCCGATGATGCATGGCCTTTGAGCAAAGCAAAGGTGTTCTTGCATGCAGCAAATTCTTTTATGGAGCACAGCTCACCTTTTCAACTTTCTTTCCAAAAAAGAGAGAATATGCAAGTTCAATCCTGAATGTTCTGTTGTCTATATTATCTGGACTGACACACTCATCTTTCCCTCATAGGAAATCATGGAAAACTGTTAATGCACAGTGACAGGCTGTCATGTGTTTCAAATTCTTGGTGAAATATGTAATGTGTTTTGTTTGAGCTGAATGTGAGCTGGTGTTTTGGAAACCGATTGCGAAAGGCTTACTGTGTTTTGAAATGTATTCGGTCATATTTATTATTATCCTCAGATGCACTAAATTGATTATTGTGAAACACGTTCTTGATGCGTAATTCCAGGATGTTGTATAGTCTGTGGTCTCTCGATCTCCATTCGAAAGCAATTACAACGTCCATCCTAAAAAACCATTTGTAGAACAAGGAACATGAATTTAGAGGATTTGTGGCTTACATTACTTTAGCCTAATTTATTACGAAGAGGCTTGAGAGGCTTGCTGACACCTCATACTTTATCTCTGACATGTGAAGGTGTTTTAGCATCATGAGTGTGTTCTCACTTGAACCATGCATGTGCAAGCATGCCTTTTTTTTTCTCCACCTCTCAGCTGAAGATTGATTTACACACAACTGTTTTCACTGTCATTAAATCATCTGCTCTGACTGACAGGAGGAGGGATGCAGCGAATGCGTTCTGTACCCAAAAACAGATCAGCTTTTGTGCAGCCACGGGACTATTTTGAATTTATAGTGCTACTTTGCCTCGGAGCGAGTGTTGCTTGTGCAAAATGTTGTGAAGTTACCATCGCGATAAAGTTGAGACATTCTTCTATGCATGTGCTGAAAGATTTGTATGATGTTTTTTTATTGCTGGGCTGAAGCAGAAAATATGTCAAATAAAATGAAATGTAGAAACGAGAAACACGCCATTCGGTACAGTATATGCTGATGTCCAGAGTAAATAATCTCCCATGGAAATGCACTCAACCGAATGCTTGGCACAGTTCTGACAAAATTTTGAACCCGATGCATCGGAAGGTGCCGATTTGTTTTCGTTCTTCACAATCAGTTCGGCCAATAGCACTATCATCATAACCGTTATTATGTTAGCGTTTCTACAGCAACGACTAAGCCAAACAAACACAAATAATAAAATTGAGTCATTATTTACACAGACAAACACTGTATAATCATTGATCTGGTGCAGGTTTCTGTAAGGACATGTTTATTTGGCATTGATGGATGGAGGCTACAGCATTTAGCATTTTGAAATTATCGCAGGTGAAGCTGTAGATATACATTTTCCTGCACAGGAAATTCTTCATAATGATGGGATTTGCACTTTGTTGGTAACAAGACACATTTACTTGATTTTAAGGCAAACTAGCATGTTTTATGGATGTTGCCTGACAAGTTATATAACTCTAAATAGAGAAAAGTATGACGTTTCTTATTGAATAAAATATTGTATTTGTTGCAAAAGTGCTGTCGTATCTCATATATATATATTCATACATATATATATATATATATATATATGAGATAGGAAAATTAAACGATTGAAATATTTAATCGTTATAAATCGCATGAGTTAATTCGTGATTAATTCAAATTATCATGATAATGGACAAATATAGATGCTTTATGCAAATGTGTGTTTATTATCAGTGAAGACAAACTCAGCATAGAGCATGAAGACAAAATATACTTGTAAATGTTTAAAAGTAATTATGGTGGTGTAAATGATTGTACATTTACAATACAATTTCCACATAGATTGTTTTAATTGGTGGATGTGTGCATCATGGTGGATTTCAGTACTTGATTTGAGACTTGGCGCATCAGTAAAACAAATGTTTATAAATTAAAAATTATTTTCGGTGGAGTTTCTTTCTTTCTTTATATCGTACAGAAAAGACGTTGTGAATAAATGTGTGTTGCGTTGAAGGTCTAAAATTCTTTCTTTCTTTTTTTGTTAAAATGGTCAAACACAAATGCATTAATAAAATTAGTGCCGTTACATTGAATTTGCATTTATGCGTTATTAACACGTTATTTATGACAGCCCTAATATAATATATATCTAATAGCTTAGTGCTTAAGGCTCTGTGTTCGGAAGGGCGGTAGTTCAAGCCACAGTATTGCCCTTGAGCAAGGCCCTTAACCGTCTTTGCTGTATCATGGCTGACCACACGCTCTGTCACCAGCTTCCCAAAATCTCTGGGATATGTAAAAAAGAATTGCACTGTGCTGTAATGCACGGTAAATATACAAATGACAAGCATAAAGCTAAAGCAGTGTAGAATGCAAGGCTATTACAGACATAACTGTACTGATTCATTTAAAGTAGTATTAATTAAATTATTAAAATAGTCCTAAAAATTCCTATATTAATGTTAATTTAATTCCATGTTAATCCATCTAAATAATTGCTCACAATCCGGACATCGATCTAAAAAGTGTGTTGTGTAGTGTGCATCGGGTCTGTGTTACTTCTAGCCCTATTTATTCTAAGCTTCTAGTAGTATCATGTCATCCGTGAATTTCTTGAGAACAAATGACTCATCACCCCCATAGCATTCGTGCCGGTTTTAGATTTAACAATACACTGTTGTATGCCATGCAGCAAATACGGGCATGATTCATGGCCGGTCCGTTCACACCAGCTAACAAATTTGAAAGTAATTGCCACACGCGTTTTTTTTTTTTTTCTTTTCAATAAGCCGTTTTAGTGACAACATGCAATGTTACACTGGAATAAGAAGAGGATTGAAATCTCCAACAAAAAAATAGTTTTGTGCCAACCTTGAATATGTCGACTTAATCTAGAGATAGTATATCCTGGTACCTTGTGTATTTCTCTTTCACCAATGTTATCATATGATTCAGGTCATTTACAAAAACTAGTTTTAATGCAATGTGGCATGGCAAAATGTAGCAATTCTGAAACTAGTTTCTAACTAGCAGTTCTATTGTAAATTACACAGAAATTTTCTGGTTTAAAAAAAGTAGTGTAGTCATAAATATAGAGGGAGTTTTCAGGGGTTGTTTTTGAGTCAGAATCATTTCCTCGGTTTAGGATTAACACGTCTGTACTGTGTGGTTTCTCAGGTAGCTGCGTGTATTTGACTATTAACTGCAATAATAAGGAAAGAGGCTGTTGAAAGAATGACAACTGCAGAATAGTGAGTTTTTTACACAGACTTTCCATAAATGTATTTATTATTAAAAGATAAAATCTGCTGTTGAATGTGCCATTGTGCTTCACATTGAAATACATTGCATCAGCCTTTGTATTATAAAACTATAAATTACTTTCCTTAAAATGCATTCCTTTTAATTTTATAAATAAAACCTCTTGCATTTTAGAATTTCGACCAAACCTTTGATTGCATTGGTTGCCCTCATAGACAACAATTACTAAATTACCACACAAATACAGTACAAACCAGTAGTTCACATCAAAGCAACATTTGTGTTTAAATACAATAGATTACCTTTTCACGACTCTCGTACATGTGCGAACAAATGTCAAACTACGTTTCAGTGCTATTCGACATTGACATGTTTTCTGCTGATTGCCGTTGTGCACCTCAGCACTGAGGTAGCCAAGCCACAACAGGAAGTCCAGATGTATTTTTGGTGGAAGGGAAAGGTCCAGGGAAATTTTCGGCTTTATGAAATACCTCAGAAATATATGAACGGCATAAATTTCATTCGTTCAAGGGAGCGCATGAAAATCTGGTTTTGATTGTGCAGCCTGTCAAAAAGTGGCTCACCAGACAAGCTGGGTGGGCGACGCAATGGCCAATGGAACAAAACGCTTCCATGTTCGGTGCGTTAGTGATTTTAATGGAGGATTATTAACTCCTACATGGCCCTTAAATCTACAGGGTCCCGTGTCATTTGGCTTTATTACCATGTATAATCACTGCCATGGCATTGCTGCAGTGGATCCACTCCTGCCATGCTGACTTCGGTTATGTACTCAGACAAAAAGCCTTTGTGTGCGCAATAGAGGCGTTTTTTGCGGTATTCAGGCTGATTACCATGTTGCCATGGTGTTCTGTTTTGTTAAGGGACATCACTCTGAATGCTATGTTGATTGAGCTGACACCAAATAAGTTCAGAATGTTCCCTTCAGGTAACATAAGGTTTGGGAGGTTGGCATCATGACATCATGTCACTGGATAGATTAGTGTATCCTTTGCTTTAATATTAACTCGTTCTTCACTTCATCGTGATTTTTTTTAGGTGCTCAGGATTTAGTGGTTTTCTGTCTGAATAATACAAACCAAATTGAATGGAAGGAGTTATTACCTGAGAAGTCGGCTTGTGCTGTGGTTTGAATGGCGAATGAGTTGAACTGTATTTGTTTCAGAATATTTTAAAGGAATTGTCATAAAGCAGCTTTCCAGAAATGCAAAATTAAGATTCAGTTTAGTTGGACGAGCAAGACCAAGGGGACAGTGGTAAGTGAACACTAGCTGGCCTCAAATGGACATGCTAATATTTGCAATTACCTTGCAACAATAGTAGGATATCTTACCTTAGCATGTGTTCTTTTGCTCTTAGCACATACTGTGAGTGTTAAGGGCTTACCAGAATTCATTCAGAGATGACATTTTGGCAAATATCCATGAAAAGTATAACCAAACTGATAAGAAAACTACAATGACAAGTGCTGAAAGAAACATAATGCAGCCAAGCTTCTGACTGGTTGTTTAAAGATGCTTTGATGAAAAATCTTTTTCCTTTTTCTCATAGAAATTGTCAATAAATTAAAATAGCGCCAGCTGTAGTACTGGACCACATTTCCTGCATGTGATGGCCAATATGTTATCATTATCATCATCATCATCATCATCATCACCATCATCACCACCACAATGAATATCAGGATGCCTATTCTTGTTTCGGATTTAAATAGTGCTGCTGGGAAAATTCAGATTGATAAACTTACATTTCTACAATTATTGTAACTATGTAATTTTTGTCCTTAATCCACAGGGCTAACCAAAGACGTTTAAAGAGGTAACACATAAATAAAATACTTTTATGTGAAAACCCTTAAAGGTTTTGTGTAGAACCATACAAGAGAATGTTTTACTCACAGAAATGGTCCAAAGGAACATTATTCAGCAATTACATATATTGGTGATGCTTTATGTTCTGAGTGTATGTACAATTACAGCAACAAAGGTAAGTATGGAGAAGGTAATGACTTCTCTCAGCACTTATTTCACAACGCACTGCACTACGATCCCTCCGTTCTGGCACTAGGTAATGGTATGAACTTCCGCTTAATATCTGAGCTGATATATGATACCTGATATTTTTACAAATAAAGACCTACATCTTACAGTGGTTCTTAAAAAAAAAAACAATTATTCACTATTAATGTGTTAATGCTCAACTGATTGGTCAGAAAGTGTTGGTTTATTTCTATAAAAGTAAACCTGACAGTACTTGAAATCACAGATTGATGTGTTGGTTCTAATATGTGTATTAACTTACACAACTGTATATAAAAACTCACACATAAATACCTTATTGTAAAACTTTATCTGAACAAATATAGTCATTGATATGATGGTGTCTATAAGGAGATGTTTATTAAGCATTTATTGAGTCTCCTGTAAGTTGTAAATTGAGATAAGATGTAAGTTTAAATTGTTGAAAACTGAAAATAAATTCAGTTTGGTTAATGATTAGACAATGCAGCAATAGGTAGATAAATTCACTCACACACACACACACACACACACACACACACACACACACACACACACACACACACACACAAACACACACATTCAAATAGATTAAGTTTTCTCATTAATCTACACTTAGTACCACATAATGTAAAAAAAAAAAAAGTAAAAAAAAAAAAAAAAAAAAAAATTTAATTAAGAGCATAGTTCAAAAAATTGCTCTAATTTGAAATATCACATCTGCATCTGCATAAGTATTACAACAACAGTTGAAAATAAGTTCAGGTGCCCCCCATTTCTCTTGATCGTTGCTAAAATGTTTCTACACAAGTGACTGGAGCCTATCTGTGGAAACGTTTATTGATTGGACATGATTTGGAATAGCACACACCTCTTTATAAAAGTCCTCACAGCTTAGAAATGAATATCAGCGCAAAAACCAAGCCATGAGTTCAAAAGCACTGCCTGCAGATCTCAGTGAGATGATTGTTGTAAGGCACAAATCTGAGGAAGGCTACAAAAAAGTTGCTGCTGCACTATACATTCACGAGCGCACAGTGGCCATTTCTAAACTAGAAGAACATTAGAGCACAGTATAATTTACCGTATACAATTATTTGTCATTTTAATAACACTTTCACTGTTTTTATTTTAAGAATGAATAATTCCTCTATGAATTTTATTCTATTAATATCTTTACCTCTATTCCTCACACACACACCACACGCTACTCCTTTTAGCAGCCCATTAATTAGACTCGGCTGTAATCCCGCTGCTAATCGTGTGCTTATTAAGTGCCGTCAGTGATTAGTCTGCAGTTCAGTGTGTTTGGCTCGGAGTAACTCGAACCCCACAAGGCGCTTTTCCAGCGCAGTGCACTTGCAAAACACTGGCATGCTCCGTGTCTTACAGTGATTAGCATCATGAGAACGCTTCATTGACACACCTGGGCCATGCACTTGGCCCTGAAAACCACACATTCGCTCACACACACATTTCCCCTGGGGAGAGGCGATGCATTGAATAGGTTTATTAGAACCTCTGCCATCATTTCAGCTCTTTTAAAATTGGAGCAGCACTTAGCTGTGTGATGAAGTAATACGAGGGCCATTAGCTCACGCCGACACTCGCAAGGTGCCGAGTGACATCGCCAGCAGCTGCGGACACTACGTCTTTCACACACACACACACACACACACACACACACACACACACACACACACAAAAACACACACGACATGCAGTTTAGTTGTACTGCCATATTTAAAAATAATGTTGGCTTATTTGTGTATTTTAAATACAAGACCCTGATTTTTCTTCTGGCTTCAGTATTTTTTTAAAGACCTGTTAAGACAGCAACAGTCTGTGTAGACGTGCAAAAAAAAACAAAAAGAAAAATTCCATCATGCCAAATGTATTACAGGCATGAGGTCTGAGAGTCTTGTGTGTAACTCTACCTGCCATCTCTCCCAAAGCGCCATTTTCATTGTAACCCTTTTGAGTCTTGCGCTTTACAAATGGTGTGAAAGAATGGCCTGATGAAAAACACGCGCGTTGGGTTTCTTGAAGAGGCCTTTGAAATATCTCGATCGCCGATCTCGCTCTCTTTCTCCATGACTAAGTCTGAATACGCCGCTGCACATATTTCTTCTGGGCTAAATATTAAATGAGTGACGAGGTCAGGGTTTGTCAACTGCAGACCAGCAAAGTGTTTCAGTGGATTCAACTGACGCTTGGAAAAGTATTATAGCAGATCTGATAATTATATAACAAAAAATGTAATGCAGGTTTTAAAAAGCTTGAACCATTTTAGATTTTGAAGCAGATCCTGTACTGCAGTCAATTCAATACATAATTTTTTTTATTATGTAATTTGAGTTTTTGCAAACTTTGACACAAGTTTTTTTATTTCCCATCTAATGAGATGGCAATGTTTAGTGATTTGGACTAAGATTATATATACACTCTATTGGCAAAAGTTTGCAGACAATTGGTCATATGTATGGTACAGTATGTGCTTTTTGGGCATCGTATTCCACATTAAGGCCCAATTTGCTCTTATTATTCCTTCAACTCTCCTGGGAAGATGTTCAACAACATTTTGGAATGTGCTTGTGGAGATTTTGCTTGTTCAGGCACAAGGGTGTTAGTAAAGTCTGATGGAGGTGAGGTGAGGAGGCCTGGGGTGCAGTCAATGTTCCAATTTATCCCAAAAGTGCTCAATTTGGTTGAGATCAGAGCTCTACAATAGGAGATCTTCCATTTCAATTCATGTAAAGCAGATCTTCATGGAGTTTGCATTGTGCACTGAGGCATTGTCATGCTGGAGCAGATTTGGTTCTGCTAGTTCAAGTGAAAAGAAAATTTCATGCTACTGCATCCAAAGACGTTGTACAATTGTGTGCCTTCAACTTTTGTGATAACAGTTTAGCAGATAAGAGTGGTTGCACAATGAATCAAGCATCATAAAAAAACTTTTAATTGTCCTATTAATAGCCATTAATGTTTAATTATTGGTAGTGTGTAGAAAATGCTAATGCAATGGGTGTCCAATCTTTTCCACAATGGGCTGGTTTGGGTGCCGTTTTTTTATGCCTTAATTGATAATTCATTGGAAATGAAGATCAAAACAATTGGAATCTAGTTGTTGGCTTGGTTGAAATTAAAACCTGCACCACACCGGCCATTTGTAAAAAAAAAAATAAAGATTGGAGGCCCCTGGCTTATGCAAATGGGAGGTGGTACAGTACCATGGTAGATAGTAGACCACTGGTTAGAATGATAGACTTCCTTTCAGAAGTTCAAATCCTAGCACCACTAAGCTGCCATAATTGGGCCCTTAGGCTCAACTGCTCAGTTTTATACAGTAAATGAGATCATTGTAAGTCGAGCATTTGCCAAATGCCGTAAACGTAAATGTTTGTAAACAAGAACATTTGCGCAACTGAATCTTCATGAATTATAATTAAATAACCCTGGATTAGGCGATGTGTTGAATGTGTGCAGCATGAGGAAAAAGTGTGTAAGCGAAGGCTCATAATTGCTGCTGAACTAAAGCATACATTCTCTTGCATGCTCAACTTGTCATTTACTCTCGGGTAAGATCAAGACAAACTGAATGCATGCCTGTGTAAAGCGAAGAGTTTGTGCTTACATTTGTCATCTGTAAGCATGTTTGGGTGTGTGTGTGTGTATTTGTGTGTGTGTCCCTCTGTACATCTTAGGAATGTTTTGATCCACCCGGGGTAGTGGAATTGAATCGAAACTTTGCTGCGAGTATCGGCTTCGCATATCAGCACGTATATGCTGGGTATACAGGAAAAAAGAAAAGCATTCATACATGCTAAGAGGGAAAATGACAAGAATAAGAATGAGTGCACAGAGACCAGATCAATTAGTAAAGACATTTTTGAAGGCATTTTTGTTGTTGTTGTTGTCTGGGGAGCAGATGTTGCAGAAAACCTCGTGTGCAGGAAAATGAGCCGATTATACGTTACGCAACTCTGGCATAGGCAGGTCATGACTACATCTAATTAGTCCTCATCAATAAAACATGGCAGCTTAAATGACAGCTGCTGTTGCAATTTCCTTAAGCAAGGCCTGACTAATCATGATACTGTAGTTCTAGTGAATCTGACGTGAACACCTTTATTCAGTAATGATGTGAATCGGAGAATTTGCTGTAGTTTTACTGCATTGTCTGATTTCCTAATATATAAACAAAATGCTTTATTGCTTTATGTTTTTCTTAGATTAACTGCTGATGGTGTTAAAATCTTTGAATGAAACTTTTAGCATTGAGGAATGTGTTACATCACAAAGTGTTATTGATGGAATAATAATGATATGGGACAAACTGTTACACACGCGAAGCACCTTGTTCACGTTCATTATAGACACAAATGTACTGCATGCACGCCTTTCAAATCACTGTTGATGACGCAAGCGTTTTACTCTGAAATGACTGTCACTGACAAGCTGTATACATTTAGTCTAGACTTGAAAGAAATCAGCCTCAGCTTCTTCTTCGGGTTTTATTCTCCTTCTGCATGCTGGTGATGCCAACAAAAATGCCTACATAATAACCCCCATTAGCTAACAACATGTAAATAGGTATGTAGGTCAAAAATATAATACTGATAATTCATATTGAAAAGACATTGCTTTTGACTGCAGATATATTTATATCTGTTGTAACCCTAGCACCTGAAAGATTAGCAGAACAGGGTGAAAAGTAAAAACAATTAGCACTTTGGAATGAGCCGGTGGATGATACTTGGCTCTATTTCCTGTCAAACTGGCTCTTTAGGCCCCATGGACAAGTCACCTGTCACCCCAGGCTGATTCACACAGTCCTCTCAGCCCATCACTCTGTTTGTTTATCTCTCTCCTAGCAACGCAGGCTTGTTTTGCTCTTAAATTCGAATTTTCGTTCATCGTTTCCTCCTTGTTTATCACCTGTCCTTCCCTTCCATCTGACAATCAGTGTTAATAGCTCTATTATCTCTCATAATTTACAACAAGGCAGAAAAGAAAATCAACACAGCCAGACATTACATCTTAGTAGCTGAAGTCATTGCTTGTTTCCCCTTGTGTCGTCTATTCATAACAAAGAGAGAGCTGCCTAATAATTTGGTGCAGATATAACTATAGTCCTAACAAGTACAGTCTAGAACAAACTACAATGGTGCCATGTCGCGTTCAGACCAAATCGCATGGCGGTGCACGCCAGGCCGGACGAGTGTATTGGAAACAATAACACCATTATTATGTGCAGATTACACACTGACTTCACCACACCACACCACACCACAGCCAAACACCTGGCCAAAGCAACTTTGGCGTGCAGTAAATTAGGTGCGGCATCTTTTTTAATAGATGTGTTGAAGTACACATTAAGGGCAAAAAGTGTGTAACTGAAATTCATCAAGGTTCTGCAGAGGATTAAGTGTGTTTACGGTGTGAAATACAGCCATCATCCCTTTCAAAGTCAAGCTAATCCATGATGCAGAGGCTATTTATTTGGGTGGTTAACTTTGGTTTCAAGTGTAAGGCGCTATCTGGGTTTAACATAGTTTTGTAAAAAAAAAATTAGATGTTAAATTAGATAGTGTCTATTGATGTTTTGTGAACCATCTCTCATTGATGCCGTCACAGACGATAACACAGATGGGACAGGCGATAACACAAACCAACAAATCCAGGAATAAATAAAAGTATTCCAGGAAGCAGAAATGAATATGAAAATTAATAATACAAATAAAAGCTATAATGAGGAAATGGTAGACTTCAAATTAGAAGGTCATGAGTTCAAATCCCAGCACCACCAATCTGCCCCCTGAGCAAGACCCTCACCTGTCAACTGCTTGGTTGTGTAAATAAAATAATTGTAAGTCACTTCGGATAATAATACCTGCCAGAGGAAAATAAGGAAAGAGCAACGGTGCTTATATTAATAATTGCTTATGCCAAAGCTCACCAAATATTGTATCTTTGTACCTATGAACTGCTGCAGTATTTATAAAGACTGTTTTGTGGACTCTTATTTGCATTATGCTTAGACAAATGACCTGATCATTACTTTAAGCACATTTATGCACTCAGTAGCAACAGGATTCTAAGCTGATTTAAACAGTTTTGGCGTAAAACATTAATCCAGGCCTTTGTCTTGCAAATGCACCAGATTCTACAAGTCAAATAACTGACAACCTTTCTGAGATGAACTGGCTGTGTTAAAGAAGGAAAGCACTAAATGTTGCAGGACAAGTGTCACTTACGGACTGGGAACCTCTGCCCCCAGTGGACCAGGAAAACAACCCCAAGAAGTGAACCATAAAGTTTACAAGATTTCTTATCACAATATTTAGCAAAACAGGCCAAACCTGAGATTACAAGTCAACAGTCATAAGATCTAAACAATGGGACTCCTATGATAGTGTTATGATATGTTAATGACATACCAAACTTGTTTGCTTCATGGAAAGTAATAGTTTCCAAAGAAGCTGTATGGAATACACAATAATGAAATACAAAGAAAACAGATGGTAGTATGTTTTATCATTTTAATCTTCCAGATGCATTCTTAACGAGTGAAAGTATGCGTCTGTTTTTTTTTTGTTTTTTTTTTGTCGGAGAGAAACATTTTGCTTCCAGTTGTGACTCAAATTTAACATTTATTGTACATTTAACCTTCATGTTAAAATAATTTCTGATCTTCATCATTAATTTACAGAATAATAGTATAATATATAAAAATACTGTAAAGTAAAAGCAGGTATTGAGTGAATATATATATATATATATATATATATATATATATATATATATATATATATATATATATATATATATATATATATATATATATATATATATACACAAAGACACACACACACACACACACACACACACACACACACACACACACACACACTATTATATACTGAGCTCTTCACGGTGAACTGAGAACCAGGTGAAGGTGCGTGAGACGTGATGGATAATGCAGTTCAGCTCCCCTTTTCTGCTACCATGATGAATAAATAAATAAATAAATAAATAAATAAATAAATAAATAAATAAATAAATAAATAAATAAATAAATAGTGCCTTTTTTAGTGCCTTATTATTGTAGCTTTATAACTCGTTATTTTAGGTTTATCATTCATCAACAGTATGCACTTAGAATTTATTAGATATATACAGTATATGTATTTGTCAGCTGAACTGATAATGCAAGTGCAGCTTTGGTAATTAAATCAATCTTTATTATTTTTTTTATTACACGTTTGAAGAGGATTTTTATCATGCTTTCTGACATGGAGAGCAAATTGGTAATCATTGCTAGTCATTGTTAGACATGTAGTCAGTTACAGAATTCAGCCTAAATTTTAGATGCATTTTCTCTTTCATATGGATTTCTAAGTGTGCTGTGATGAATGCAGCAAAAATTGAATTCACTCTAAAACATTATGTGTATCTGAAGTCTGTGCAGAGATTCGACTATTTAAAAAAAGGAAAGAATAACTAGAGTTTTATGATTACATCCTATACAATTACACCTAAATTCATTACAGCAAGTGACTTATGTCTGCTTGAGTAATATAATTAAGCCACAAAGTAACTTTTCAAGTTTATGATTATAGTGTACAGTGTGACAGGCAAAACATAACGATGTGTTACTGTGCTTGGAACAAAATATCTCTTTATTGTGCAATTTAATGGTTTTAATTGCATTAATAGTGCTGGTAAGGCAAACGTTTTTATTTAAGAATAAAAAGAACATGTTGTGTAAATTGCTCTGTGTGGGTCTGAACATGCAGCCATATCTCGGAAAGTGTTTCTTTCTTTCTTTCTCTCGCTCTCTCGCTCGCAGCTGTGAAGTAACAGGTGCAGCCCCAGCGTCGCTGCGTCGGGCCTGGGGTTCTCAGCGGCCATGGGCCCTGTGCATAATCTCATTAAAGCTCCCTGTAATTCAGGAGGATTGAGTTCTTCAGATGAGCTAGTGGAAACCTCCATGTCTGTGTGGGAGTTAACAGGGACAAACTTGCCACACTTGAAACACACAGACAGCCTTTCTTCTGCTTCCTTTTTGTTATCTAGTTGACCGCCGAGAAGAAGAGAACTAAAAAATCCAATTCTTTACATAGCTACTGTGGCTCGGAAAATATTTTACTCACACATGCCTTTGGTTCGAATAAAAAAAATAATAAATAAAAAAGAACTACTTCTATGTGTGTGTTGTTTATTCTGCTTTCATTCGTTTTTACACCTGAGTAAGTGTTACGGCCCATAAAACTGGACATGTGAACTCAAGTACAGCTGTGATTTTATGTGAAAAATATGCAAGAGATAAAACCACATCTGAAAAAATATTTAAAAAAAAAATAATAAAATAAAAAATACATGCACTATGTGTGAAAAGTTCACACATGAAAATCATGAAACATAATGCAAAAGCAAGAACACAGGTACACAAAGGAGAAAAATGTTTATGAAGCATAAGAAAAGAAGAACCTGTCATGGACACGTTGATTCATTCATTGTTAGTAAGTGAGAATAAAGAACCCAGAGAAACCTCACATGGACACTAGGAGAACATATGAACCTCTGTGCAGACAATAATCCAAGGATCAAACCAGTGGACCCAGAAACACTAAGGTAAGACATCTTCAAGTGAAAATATGAAAATAAAAATTCATTGTGAGCTGGAGTGATTTATTACTGCAATAAAATCAACAATTTGGAACACAGACTTCTTACAACTGTGGATCAAGTCGAGAATGACTGAGTAAAGCACTTTTATGCTTGAGGGTACATGCTTTTTTCAAAAGTATTAATGAAAAGAGTTTTGAGATTGTCCTGATAACTGACAGGAACAACTTTGAAGGCATTGAAATTTAATTCTAGGATGTGTACTGATTCCATTTCTTGGTCGTTTTTTTAATAATAGCTAAAGGCCTTAATACTTTTAGGTGATAATTGGAAACTCGCATCCTGTAACATGATTCGAAATGTACATTTCCCTAAAGGTTAAGACATTTAGTTCATGTGAGGTAAACTTACTTAAGCTGTATATTCAAAGTGAAATAATAATCAGTAACTTAGTTTTGACTTGTTACATTATTAGCCTAAATAGACCTTTAATCTGTACTTGGCCTGTGTACAGTACAAGATTAGCAGTACACGGTTACCTGAACATTGACCTGAACAGAGACCTGTACTGTATAAATTATATATAAAATGTCTTGTCGTCCACTTCTGCTTCTGAAATAAATTATACACACCCAGTTAATCCAACAATGACCATTGGAGTAATTGGAGTAATTCCAAGTAAATATGGAAAATAGAGTAAAAATGTAGTACAGTGTCATTATTTATTGAGCAAACATGGCTTCTTTACAGATACATAGGTCACTCTGTCCTTATTGGCTCTTAAAGATGCTGACACCACATCTTTTATTAAGACTAACAGCACCATAAGCCCCACCTCCTTTACTGAGAATAACAGCTACATAAGCCTCACCTCCTTTACTGAGAATAACAGCTACATAAGCCACACCTCCTTTACTGAGAATAACAGGTGCATAAGCCACACCTCCTTCATGGATACAAACAGGGTCATAGGCCACACTTCCTTCACTGGGACTAAAAGGTTCATAGGCCACACCCCCTGCACTGGGACTAAAAGATTCATAAGCCACACCTCCTTCACTGGGACTAAAAGATTCATAAGCCACACCTCCTTCACTGGGACTAAAAGGTACATAGGCCACATCTCCTTCACTGAGACTAAAAGGTTCATAAGCCACACCTCTTTCACTGGGACTTAAAGGTTCATAAGTCATAATTTCTTCACTGGGACTAAAAAGGTTCATAGGCCACACCTCCTTCACTGGGACTAAAAGGTTCATAGGACACACCCTCTGCACTGGGACTAAAAGGTTTACATGCCACACCTCCTTCACTGGGACCAAAATGTTCATAGGCCACACCTCCTTTACTGGGACTAAAAGGTACATAAGCCACACATCCTTCACTGAGACTAAAAGGTACATAAGTCACACCTCCTTCACTGAGACTAAAAGGTTCATAAGCCACACCTCTTTCACTGGGACTTAAAGGTTCATAAGCCACACCTCCTTCACTGGGACTAAGAGGTACAAAATCTGCACCCCATCACTGGTATTCAAAGGTATATAGGCCACATCTCTTTCACTGGTACTAAAAGGTACAGAAGCCACACCTCTTTCACTGGGACTAACAGGTACATTGGCCACACCCTTCAGAGACTGGGTGTATCGGTGTAAAGCCCCAAAAATATTTTAATGGAAATAAACTACACTCTGTGCAGCTTGTTCAGTCATTATAATAGCACTATAGGATTGTGTTTTATAGAAGTGATGGATAACACATGGAGCTTTTTCTGCCATGTGTTTTGACAGAAATCTGCCAACATGTATTATATGGATTTAATCAAGCACGTTTTGCATTTCCCTTCCTTCAATGCTATCAGTGAAAACTTGCTTTCATTTTTATTTTATTTTTATGGAAAGAGGGGGGGTTGGATATCCTGAGCTTTACAGTTCAAGTATGTCACTACCAACTAAATATTTAAGTTTATAAAAAAAATTATATTCCTTATTATTACCATCAAAATTAATAAGTAACAACACATTGCCACAAATTGTTTCTTTTAAAATGTGTATTTCTCAACAATGTATATTATAAAGAGGTGATTTCAGCTGAGATATCCTTTTAGATAAGAAAATCTGATAGCTCCCCAATTCTGATAAAGAACGTCTGTTATTTTTTTATATTTATTAAATATTTTTTTATAAACATTGTTTGGCAATTTAATATAGCACGTGAGAATAGTGTTTAGGACGCATGTATTATAAAATCAGATGCAGTTACAGACAATTAAAGGTTGTTTAGCTGGTTCAAGACAAGTCGTACAGGGCATAAGGCTAACATAACTAGGTAAACACAGCCTGCCTTATTTTACTTATGCCTTTTGTACCTCAGCAGCTCACTGTGAAATCGCAATGGTACCGAATGTAGCATAAAATCCCAGTAGCTCTAAGGGATAATGTCATGTCATGAGTTTGCAAAATTTTTTACAGTTTAGTCATAAAAGAAAATTTTTTTTTAGAAAATTTCGCAAGTCGATATAGAGCCAGGGGTTAAACTATAAGAACACTTTGAAAAGTCATTCTAGGACATTTCTCTTGGGCCCAAGTTGTGACTTTTACCAAATGAAACCTTTTTATTGGAATACATTGATTGTTATGGGGTGGCAGAATCTAGCAATGTTTTTTCTGGAGAAGGGACTGGAGCAGTTGAAAAAAATAGCGAAAGAAGGATTAACTAGAAAAACTGAAGCAACACCTAAAGAAATTATTTACAAAGTTGGTGGCCAGTGGGTTTCCAATGATAGACTGATAATATATTCTACTCATTTAAAAGTACAGTTACTTTCAATGAATTTTAGTACAAGTAAAGTTACCGATCTAAATATCTACTCAAGTGAATTTTTTTTATTTTAAAATATTAATGATTTAAAAATACAATACTTCAAACAAAACAAACTTAAGTAAAAGTAAAATTACAGATTTTAAAAACTTCCTTAAACAGTAGAAGTACACAAAAAATCTCCACAATTACATTAACTTGAGTAAATTTACATTTACATTTGCAGCATTTAGCAGATGCCCTTATCCAGAGCGACGTACAAAAGTGCTTTGAATCTCTAGCAATGAATCAATCTACATGCTAGACACTAGATTACTTGCTTAAGCTAAATCAGACTACATCTCTTAATTTTTTTACAAAGCAAACTTGGTAAGTGCTAATTTAAGTGTTTCAGGAAAAGGTAAGTCTTCAACCGTCCCTTGAAGATAGTCAGGGACTCCGCTGTTCGGACATCTAGGGGAAGTTCATTCCACCACCTCGGTGCCAGAACAGAGAAGAGCCTTGAAGTATACTTACCTCTCATTCTAAGAGAAGGTTGTACCAGTCGAGCAGTGCTGGAGGATCTCAGACAGCGTGGTGCAGTGCGAGATGTGATGAGGTCTCTGTGGTAAGAGGGTGCTGGTCGTGCAGCTACTGGAAGCCAGTGAAGGGAGTGCAGCAGTGGGGTGGTGTGGGAGAACTTGGACAGATTAAACACAAGATGCGTTTTGGATCATTTGCAGTGGACAAATAGCGTTCAGAGGAAGACCTGCCAGCAGAGAGTTGCAGTAGTCCAGTCTTGAAATGACTGAACAAGACTGAAGACTGAACAAGCACCTGGACAGAAATGGTCGAATCCTACGGATGTTGTAAAGAACAAATCGACAAGAACGAGCCACAATAGCAACATGTGAGGAAAAGGACATTTGATTGTCCATAATTCGTTACTGTCCACCTGTGGAATCTTACTAGAGCATGTTATTCCTGTTTTATTTTGTTTCCAAACATTAGCTAGTCAAAAATGTAGCTGTTATGGTTATTCATTTAATTTGTTTGTAACTTATCTTTTCAGAATCATAGCTAGTCAGTAATGTAGCTAGGCAGAAAAAAAACTTAACATGGAATAATAATCTAGCTAGTCACAAACCTAGCACTGCTTTACCCTTTACTTGATAAGTGCATTCAACCTGTCTCTATCTTCATTTGCTATTCATAGCTATAATTATTATTATTACCTATTATTACTATTATAACTATTATTAACATAGCTCTTCTGTAAGTTAGGTAGTAACTACTGTAGCTAGTTATGGTTGTAGTTAGTCGGTATGTATTTTGTAACAAAAGTTGTAACAAAATGGCTTAAAGATGACAAAATGACAATCAAAAAGGCCTGACCTGAATTTTACAGAAAATGTGTATCCTGACTGAGAAGGCATCTATGAGCAAGGAGGTTCATAATCCAGACCATGTTACACCAGTTCCCTGAAACCTGACATAGTAAATAAAAACTAGAATAAATCTTTCCCTTAGCTATTATTTTAAAATGCCACTCAACAACCTAGATACCGCAATTAGCTAAATAGCATAACTAAGGAAATCATACCATGAAGAGTTGAATGTCTTCAGCCTTGGTGTGTGTACATTTTGGACTCAAACAATATTAAATTAAGACATAAACCAATTTATAGAAAACTGTCATGTAATCTTATTTCCATAATTATAATGCTAAATAATATATTATAATACTGTAAAAAAAAAAAACTGGCACAAAAACACATAACCACTATATATTATCTTAATGTCAGCTTATATAATTCAATAAAGCTGACAGTTTGCATATGACTAACATGCTTTTTGGCAAAGGCTACTAGTACTAAGTGCTCTACTACTCCACATTTTTTCCACTTTCTGAGATTATTTACCAGAAAGGCCTGCCTTGTAAACTGTGATTTATTTGTGTGTAAACACCATGAATACGTTCAATCAGAATTACTCATAATCCAACATTATGGCTGCTCTTTTCATCTAGAGTTAAACAGGAAACGTCTTGTCTGAGATTATTGAGGGAAATCAAATCATTACCACCCACTCTATAGGAAAAATTAACATGGTCATGTACTAATGTACTTGCGAGATGAAGAGTGGAGCATTTATTCTGCACTATTCTAAAATTGGCAGGCTTTCAGAGCTAATAAAAGGTTTTGAGCTCACTGTTTTGTTGTTAATATTACATCCTCAGGTATGTTGAAGGAAAACAAACAAAAAAAAAAAAAATGTATTTATTTATTGATTTTTATAATAATTTTTTTAATCTTCTTTAGGTGAAATATTTGTGTTGATATTTGAACATGATGACAAGCTAAAGAAAACATCTTTATAATTAATGATTTTTCAGTGTGTTTATCACTCAAGTATTCACACAGCACCTAAACTTCCATAAAGAAACTGTGCTGCTGTATATTTACTAACACACACACACACACACACACACACACACACACACACACACACACACACACACACCACAATCAAAACACTCAAGCATACACCTGTACATCTGTGTGCTTTCTATATCTTTGTTTCATCACACTTAAGTAGTTCTAAAAATCCAGCTTGTTGGTGGTTGGCTGGAAGCCTGTTCTCCTGCCTGCGGCTTTCAAATCGCTAACCTTTTCAAGGACATGGCAACATGCGATCTGTGAATGCATGGCAGGCTGCCAAAACGCCAGCAGATAACATCTTGAAGAAAATATTACAGTATTGCATACTCAGTGTAAATTATCCGAATGTTTATAGCAACCAGCAGCAACACGGAGCCTGGGGCGGGACGATGCCTCGGGGCGCTGGCTGCGTTCCTTGTGGGACTGGATGTTTGTGATGGTTTTGACAGGCATTCAGGTAGATTTGACTCACCTAAATAGTCAAGCAAGATCTCTTTATCTCTCAATCTTTCTCTCCATTTCTCTCTTTGTGTATTTAAAGACACATAATGGACGTTTTTTTTTTTTTTGGTATGGATGTACATATTATTACAAGATTTAATCACTAATATTTGCAATGTTTGGTATACAACATTAGCTACTTTGTTTAAAATCTGATGCAAAATAGTTGAATATAAATGTTGTTGATCAGATCTAAAATGTAAATAGTATTTCAAGGACAACAGTTAAAAATATCGTCCACCTGTCATGGTGTTCTCTGTTTACTGTGTACTCAATACACTACAAAAAGAAGGACCAGTACCAATCTACCTAGTGTCATGTACCTCCTGAAAACCCACACAAAATTCACACAGTCAAGAACAATAAGTGAAACTACACATACACTACAGCCCAACTCAGGTTAAAAAAAGGAACCCTGTAGCTGCGAGGCAGGAACATTACATGCCTCGCCACCATTATTTGATACTAAATATTTTTTGTTTTAAACATTTGCTAGTCAGTATCTTGTGCATCTAAGTCAGGAATTTGTTTCCTAGTACATTTTCTGGCAGGAAGTTAACAATGTTTTGACAGCTATGAACATTCACCCTTTCTTTTGTTTTCCTTTTTCAAAACAATAGCTAGTCAGTTTAACAGGTAGTTAATAGTTTATTTAGTCAGTAACCTAACTAGTCGGTAATGTACACTGTAAGTAGCAAATCAGAAATATATCTAGTCATGAATCCAGCTAGACACGAACTTGCCTCGTCAATAATTTGGCTAGTTATAAACTTAGCCAGTCATAAATCTAGCGAGTTAATGTAAAAGCTATCAACTTTTATTTGATTATTTGTATTTAGCCTGTATCTGTATTCTTTTCTATTAAAATAAGTGATTCAGATACTTATTTAATAGGTATCTTAGCTAGCCATGAAGCTAGTTGGAACTTAGCTAGACAGTAAATTTGATTGTCCTTAATTGATCAAGGCAGTAATTAGCTAGTACACTTTGCTTAGCTTTATATGAATTTATTTTAATAGGAACTTGACTAGTCAGGAACATAGCTAATTGGCCATGTACTGTAGCCCGTTCGAGAACTTTATAGCCTCTCATTAACTTAGCAACTGCTATTAAAACAGCTAGCCAGGAATGAAGCTAGTCATAAAATTGCTGAAATTAATGGCAGGAATTTGCTGCTATAAAAACCACTGGCCAGGAATGAAGCTAGTCAGATATCTATTTTTAGATATACAGTAAAGTAGACTGTCATTAATTTATCTATGCAGTAATTAGCTGGTAAACTTTGCCTAGCTTCTTAGGAAGCTAGTCTGAAATTTGTTAGTCAGTAATTTACCATGAATGTGGCTACTTTGACTAATATTTAAGTTAATTCTCCCTTTATCTATCCTTCTTTATATCAATACTGCAAAAAGTTAGATTTCCTGAAAATTCAAAGGGTAAGTCTGCACATAGATGATATAACAGTTCCCCTTAAACGTGAGAAAGTATTCCTTTCACACCTGAGAAATATACATTTATTCATAAATCATAAATATGATTTGAACCTTTTATTTCTCTTTTTTCATGAACCACAGTCCCTATAGCTGTAGCAGTGGGAATCCTAAAAATATATGAGCTATTTAATTGTGTTGATCAGGAGGACATCCATGTGCAGACGATGACATAGTAACAACCTTGGATGTGTTTTTCTTTAAAAGTATATTTTTATATAGATTTCTGTGGTTACTAATCCAAACGTCATTCACACACGTGTTATTTTAAAGTCCATTACTGTAAAAGTCTCTGTAAATCTTCAAAAGTGTTTGTACGTAAAACTGTGCTTGTAATGGAGGAGTTTGTATGAATCAAAGTGAACTCTGGCTCACCTGGTAGGGTGTGTGTGTGTGTGTGTGTGTGTGTGTGTGTGTGTGTGTGTGTGTGTGTGTGTGTGTGTGTGTGTATAAATGCACACAGGGTTTTGGGTATGCAGTCCTCCAACTATTTCTTAGAAAAATAGAGTTGAAGTAGATTATTTGCACTATTACTTAAACTTTCTTTCCAGCATTGCCCTATGCTAGTTTAACTATCTTTGGGGCCTGTCAATCAACCTGAGTGATCCTGCCCATTGGCCATCCTGTGACCTTAGGTTGACCTCTGATAGGAGCAACCACTGGAATGAACCAGGTGCTTATGGAAACAATTTTGACATCTGTCTTTGTCATAATGTTCAAACGGAGAGAGTAAAAACAAAATGAAGAAGCGATACTTTACTCGTGTCAGTAAAACATCTCTATACTTTTTCCAGATTCTGTTGCACCACCAGTGGAAAAACAAATCATGTTAAAATTCAAAGGGATGGATCAATGGAAATGGTTATAAAAGGAATGAAGGAATGATGTTACCTATTAGGGTGGTGATGTGATTTATTTTGTTGTCTTTGTTTTGTTTTAAATGAAATTAAAAGTTATTATTATTATTATTATTATTATTATTATTATTATTATTATTATTATTATTATTATTATTATTTGTGACTCTAAGTTAATGTTTAAGGGCTATTAGACACAAAATGTATGTACATTTTACTTAATATGTGAAACCACAACTAATTTAATAGTAACTACTTTTATACTTTAAGAACTAATTATGATTTACTACCCTATTGGTTGCCTTTTAAACTTATACTTAATAAGCAATAAAATAAAAATAATGGAACAATTTATCTTGCAATTTTATGTCGGCTGCTACTATGTTCTGCTAGTAATGTTTTGTTTGAAACTGTATATATTACTGTGTCCAAACACTGTCTTTAATAAAGAACAAAACCATATCTGATGACAGGGTACAGTATCTTTATTAGTACCTTTATTCAAGATTCTATGTAACTTGATAAAATGTTTTTTAAGTTGACTTGTATTGAAGTTAATAGTAGTGCAGTACCTTTTTCACCCAGTTTGCATTCTTCTTTATTTTGATTGTTAATTGTAAATCACATCATGTCCCATTAACCTGGCAACATACATGTAACAACATTTAACATATCATAAGGCACTTCAAGAGATTGGTATCAGAGCATGTTTTACATGTTTAAAGTCCATTAATAAAGCTTAGGAAATGTTAATTGCCGGATTGAATATTGTTCTGCATTCGAATTTGACATGTTGACGTTTCCTAGCACCACAAATTCTATCCACTTGCTTTGGGACAATGTGGTGAATGTTTTAAGATCCAGTCCACTGACATGGGAATGCATGAGCAGAGGATTAGTGTCAGGGTGCAAGTCATACAATGAACAGACTTGGAGGAAAGCTGTTTGCAGAAGCAGGAAATGATACGGGTGTTCTTCACATTCCCATTCAATTGAACAGAACAGAGCCAATCATGAGAGATTAGGTCTCTTTGTGACCTGCAAATATTTTATCAAGCTTCAAGCACTGAGTGTGCAGAGATTCTGTTTTTTTATTGCTGATGTAAAGTGTTAAAACGAGGGACAAGGATGACTCAACTGTGCAGAACAGAACAGAACACAAGGCCTTCAGGCTGGATTTGCTCGTGCATGATGGGAGCACATTGCCTGCACAAGAAAACATTTTCTATTCAAACCGTTCATCAAGAAATATGTAACTGCTCATCGATTTCCAAAGATGGTTGATCCTACATTACACAGTGCATGGAGGAGTGTGCACTCTCACAAGAGCGAAACAATGATTCCCAGAGTAAAATGAAGTGAGCACCATGAAGAAATAAAAGTTTCTTAATAATCAAGCGAAAACAGAGATAAGGAGTGGCACCTGGGGTGGAAATGCTTGAGGGCTTTAAGGGCATGCAATGCTTTTTAAAATGTATAACAGCATGTGGGTGTGTGTAGCCTATTTGCCTGAACAAAGAATTAGAATAAAAGGGTTTTATACTTTTGGATAGGTACTAGATGGAGATTTAGGGATTTGCGGCAAAAACAAAAAAATTAAAGCCCTAAACTAATGTGCGGTGCAGCTGGGCTCCAAAAGGCCCCAAAAGCCTGGAGCAGAGCAGAACATGGATATATACCCTCTCTTGCTCTTTCTTACTGTCTGTCTGTGAAAGTCTGAAAGAGACATTGAAGCCTGGATGCAGCTGTGCAGGCTTGGCAAAAGCATACAACTTAATGAATTATATCATCAGCACTTGTGTGACAGTAATGGTAACAATTCTAGCTTCTCTTCCTCCTCTTGATCCATTCTTTTTCTCCACTGACACCTGATGGATTATTCACATGGCTCAACAAGAACTGCGGTTAATATATCTTTCCCTATGGGAATGTACAAGCCACTGAAAATTGTAAAGATTTGAATACATGGGTACTGTAGGTCCGAATTAGAAACAGTTTTGAATTTGGTGTACGGGAATACGATACAGAGAAACAATGCCATCAATAAAACAAAACAAGACAGTCAGTATTTATGGTTTGTACTGTAAAAACATGAATGTTATATTTCTCTTATAGCTTTTCTATCACTGCAGTTGAATAGCTTAGAATTGACCACAAGTCAACATAGATTTGACAGTTATTTTACATTATACAAAAGTGCTGTTGAATACACCGGGTCTTGCATGTCAGGCAGTCCACATAAATAAGTAAAAGGACACATTAGAAGATGTTTATGAAGCATTTTTGAAGAAGAAATTTTCAGCATTGCTGCTTTGTAATGTCGTCCTTAACTTTGTTTGTATCAAGAAGGTTAAGGCGCTGGGTTACCGATCGGAAGGTCGGGGGTTCAAGCCCCGGTATCGTCAAGCTGCCACTCTTGGGCCCTTGAGCAAGGCCCTTAACCCTCTATGCTCCAGGGGACCCTTACAAGAAAAATAAATCAAGGACTGTGACGTCAGAGCGACATGGGGCCGCCTTCCCGTGGGCTCACCACCTGCAGGAGGGACCGTAAGGGACCGGTGCTGAGAGGATTGGGCAGCATTCGAAGGCGGGGGCCTTGACAGCCCGATCCCTGGACACGGAGAAGTGTCCGGGGAATCTGCTTAGACTGCTGCCCCCGCGACCTGAATTACGGATAAGCGGGAGAAGATGAAATGAAATTAAATGATGACACAAAATGTCTGAGATTTTTTTTGCACACTTTTCTGGAAACAACATTTAGTATCCTGAAGGATGCAATCACTTTTGTTCCGATTTGATGCCGTACATGGTAAATATATACCAATCTTAGTATAAAATGTTTCACCAAAAGGATACAGATCTTTTTGCCTACTTTTCTAGAAACAACTTTTGAGCATCAAAAACACACTGAGCACTTTGGAGCTTAATGTAGCAATAAGAGAAGTAATTCCATGTTTAATTGTTATTAAAGACATTTTTGTGAAGAACTTGATGGCGACAAACTTATATAATCACTTTTGCTGCCAGGATGTGGAAAGGTTTCTGGGCTTGGTCATAAGTGATGTCTATTAAATTTGCCTTTTTCGGTACAAAGAAGGTGGTTCATGGATGTGCTAATCATTGCACTTTTAAACAAAGCTAGAGGTCTGGTTACCATGAAGTGCCATAGCGAATGATTTGCATTGTAGTAAACCTATACTCAAAAGTAGTGAATGTTTATAGAGCTAGCAAACGGTGAATAAATCAAGAAATGGACCATCCTTAGATCAGACTAATTTAGCAATTTGAATCGAAAAGGGCAACTATAATGTGGCAATAACATGGTGTTTTGGCATTTGCTTACAGGTTGGTCTCTCGTCAGCAGCCTTGAAGCACATTATATATTTCCTTGGTGCTTCTTGGAAATCCCTCAAGCAAGAAATAAAACTGATTTATGACTTAAGGAAGCCTATGACCCTGTGTGTGTGTGGGAGGCAGACGCCTGGCAGCATGCTGACCTGTGTATCGGGGTTAGCAGAGACAAGCGGGGGCGGCCAGTGGTAGGCTAATTGCTACTTTAAATACATTAGCTAAAGCTCCGAAATTAAAGACAGCAGCTGCACAAGCAGAACAGCATTACACTGCTATTAATGAGGTGTTGGTGGAAGGAGAGCGATTATGGTCCAAGCCGCTGATTGCTTAATGATAGGAAAGGATTCAAAGGCAATCAGCTTGATTGAGCCGCCCCCACATGCGATGTCAAGCTGAATTTAATTTGGAGGAAATCTTCCATTTTGGAGAACGCAGTAATTAGATTTTTTTGATACGGGGTAAAAACATTTACACTGATAATTGCTTAATGTTATGAAATATCCAGAAATAGTTCGCTGTCAGAATGATTACTGTAATGTTTATATGGGTATAATAATGTTGAATAAAACGTGGGGAATCATTTATAGCATAATATAATGACTATAAGGGTGGGCTAATCTTTGCGCCTTTTATCCATTTATAGTTACAGTTAACATTGTGGAACTTGTAACAAGACTAGTTAGTTCCTTTTCACCACTTATGTTATAGTAAGTCCTTCACCAGAAAATTTTTTTTCAACATCTTGTAGCTAATATTATAACAGAAATTGTTACTAAAGAAACAATAACATATTCAGACTTGTTTTCAGATGAGCACCTTAAAATATATATATATGATTTATGGCCAATCAGAATCCAAAATTCACTAATGTAATTCTTTATAATAACTCGTTTTATTTTATATTTATAGGGGAAGAAAACACAGGTTGAGGTTTTAAAACATACTCTTCCTTTGCGGAAATATTTAACCATTGCTTTTATATTCCAACTTGTTCATGCTAATGACAGGTTTTCATCCGCTGGAAAACAAGTGGGCCATTGTTACAGTGGTTTAGGGGAGGAACCTCTTATCTGGATGCACTGTGGTTTCAGCAATTACCCTATCATAACAGAGAAAGAGGCGGACATGCGGATGTTTGAGCAAGTTTTTCTTTCATTGCTGATCTGTAGCCACCAGAGTTCAAGCTAAGCTGACAGGTGAAGGTGTGCATGTTCATTTCTTTATTTTGGAAAAGGATGATGGCAGGTCAGAGAACTGGATGTGGATTTGGCATTACAGCTCCTCATCTGACCCTGAGCTGAACTTAGGGGCCAGGAAAGAAAATGACATCCTCTACATTTGGGGCTGTTCTACCTTCAGGCTGTTTCCATAACCCATTCTTACCTTGCTGCACAACAATTAC
Organism: Silurus aristotelis; assembly: GCF_946808225.1. Classification (NCBI taxonomy): domain Eukaryota; kingdom Metazoa; phylum Chordata; class Actinopteri; order Siluriformes; family Siluridae; genus Silurus; species Silurus aristotelis. Next base: position 5,784,182 of record NC_139583.1, on the reverse strand, counting down.
CCAGAATGCCATAGACCTGCTGAGGCCTGCTGTACCAAAACACAATTACGAGACCCTTCTCTTGCCTTTATCTGGAGGATGGGAGGATATTTGTGTCAGTCATATGAAACCTTTAGAAGAAAAATGTTTGCTTAATGGTTAATGTTCAGGGTTGGGTGCTGGCGGTTAAAATCCAAATCTCAGGACTGGCTGAGGACCAACGCTGGAACCTTTCAGCAACCATTTACTGCTAGGATACCAAAAAAGGGCTCTCTAGAGTTCTTGAAAGATTAATAGGTATAGCTTAGTAAAGTGGTTCGACATGGAACCAGTACTGAAAGGAAATTCTTTTAGTAGGGAGCTTTAAAGGTTTTTTTGCCCAAAATAAACAAACTGAAGATTATTTAAGGTTCTCAGTGGAATCTTTTTGTCCTAGGAGTGTATGTTTGGTTTGGATTTATCAGAATGAATAAAACCAAATGCCATCACTCTTCAGTCATGTTTAGAACCTAGTCGTCTCAGTGCTAATGCTAACAAATATTAAAAACAGACCATGTCAGACAAGACCAGATCTGCTAGGTGATTTAAATGTAATTATTTTGAACCATAATTTGACTAATTATGTACCCAAAGGTGGGAAAGAAACAAAAGCAAATGCAATATAGGACATTATAATTAAGATAATGAAGCTTAATTCCTGTTTACATGAAGATATTGAAGTAAAATTAAAGCCTCTGGCTAGCTATATAATATAGGATTCTCCTGTAAAACCACAGCCGGGAAAATGTATTCTATGTCAATATGTACATATGGGCCATTTCGTTTTGTCAATCAGAAATTGAATTGTTTGTTCAAGCCTGAGGTCAGGTTACAGTCTGAGTGGAATTTGGCACAATTTTCTGGGTTTAATCCAGGTTCTCAGGTTTGTTCTATCGCCCAAATATATGACACTATGTTGATTGGGTTAGTCCACTATAAATGGAATTGAGTGTGTGACTGATGCACTATGATGGACTGGCAAGCAATAGTAATTAGTTTTGTTGGGGATGAATTGTGAAACATTGATTCTGATATAGAGGAGAAATATAGTCTGGTTTATTTAATAGTAAAAGACAAATATGTATTTTCGAATAAATTTTTCAGTTGAACCAATCACGTAGCCAAACCAGATATCCACGCCACTCACGCCCATTTGAAAGGCCTAAGTAAATCGAGTGCTGAGGTTAGTTTTCTTTCTGTACTCAGCACTTTGAGCTTCTCTATTGTCATGAGAATAAAATGTTGCTAAGACCACAGTCTTTCATTAAGTCAGCCATTTATTCTCAGCTTAATCTCTGATTCTTAGCTGGGACTCACAGCCAAAACCAATAGTCGCTGAGCTGCCAGTGGCTTATTAGGTTTAGCAGTTGTCAGCATTTGCACTTTCTGTCTTGCTTACATCCAAGATATATTTGTGTATTGTTCAATTCTAGTGCCCGTGTCTCTGTTTTGTGGTGACGTCAAACTCATTTCAATGCTACGGTAAAATTGCTGCTAAGGGGAAGATTTCAGATTTGTCACAGTGACATTTAATGGATTTCCGGAAACTCACACATGAATCTGTCGCAGACCTAATACAACAAAAAAATTTCATAAATGAATAAATAGCAATTATTTTGAAAAATATTAGAAGCAATCACAATAAAATCTGGAACAAACTCTACAGGCGATCAGATCACATGATGACAATACACAAAATGGAGTAGATAACATAAGCATAAACATAAGTATTCTTTGAATCGAGCATGAACGTCCTCTGTCAGGTGACTGTCAGGTGACCTCTTACCTTTTGGATAGCAGTGCTCACAAGTGCTTATAGCAGTGCTCACAATATGAGATTTCATATTAAGGAAATTGTTTTAATGCCAAAACTTTTTGTGGTCAGTGGCACAAAACCGGATGATATCATTAGCATGTAATAGAAGATCTCAAGAATCTCTTGTAATTTTTGTCCATGGATTCAATGTCAACCAGACAAGTCTATAATTTAATGCTAGCTTAAGCAAAGTTTGCTTTTCGTTGCGTTAAAGAATGCATCCCCTCTCTACAGTATCACCGTCTCTTTCTTTTACACGTTCCACTTTACTGCAAATAACTGTTTAAAGCAACAATAATTGCCATCTAAGGCTGCTTCTGAGCTTCTGTAAATGATTTTAAATCTCTCTAGTGACCTACTGACTCTTGCGTCATATTAGCTGAAAAAGGCGAGTCTAAGCAGTGCACTTTTTTCAGGAGTGCCATTTCGTTTCCGGGGCTTTACTTTTAAGTGGCATTACCTGTCTTACTTCGCCTGAGGCCAGCTTTCAGCCACATCTTTACCTTACACACACATGCAAACATGCTTATACATAAGTGCAATGCACAGACACACACACAAATATAAAAAAAAATATATATATATATACATGTGTGTGTGTGTGTGTGTGTGTGTGTGTGTGTGTGTGTGTGTGTGTGTGTGTATATATATATATATATATATATACACAATGACATGCATGTGCCATTACAAGCAATGCAAGAAAGAACAGTATGATCTAAATGCAAGGCACATTCCAGAAAACCACAGACACACAATTGAAAGTAGAAGCATTAATTGTAGCTGTTGGCTGAAAGCATGCTGTTTGTATGTGTGTATGTGCACAGGGTGTAGAAGTGCACTGTTAGCTCATAATATTTATTCTACCAATCATCTATGAATGCCATCAGCCCACACAAATACGTTACACACTCCAAACCTGTTGGATGGGCTCGCCACAGAATTGTTCATGTTTAAAATAGGGCAGCAGGGAGGAAGCGTTGGGGGAGATTAAGACGTGTTACAACACACCTTAGCTCTTCTGTTTATTTGTAAATGAACAGGTTGTGCTGCGTTTGTGAATCAGAAGCGAAGAGAAATTATTTGTGCAGATGAGGACAAAAGCATTATTAATAAGCGATGGGCTTGTGCTGACTTGCTGTAACGCAAGAACGGATTAATTAAGTTATTATGTAAGTTTTATGAATGAAGTAATCCCTATTCAGCAAACCTTTTGGGAGAAAAAAAATGTAAGGTCATGATTGTGAAAACGGTAGAGACACATTAGGGAAACACAGGATGTATGACCAAAGAGTAAGCTGGAGTAGAATGGGGTAGAATGCAAAAATCATTATGACTGCACTTCTTTTGTTTATAATGCATGAACTTGCCAATGATTCCTTATAAAAAAAACTGTAAACAGGCCGTATGAGAATTGAATATATAATATTTTATTAATATTAACAAGTATTACACTCTTTCTAGGAACTAGGAGAGCCAATCCTATTCCAACATGACAATGCATCTGTGCACAAAGCAAAGCTCCATGAAAATGTGTGTTGGAGCGGAAGATAGCGGCCTGCTTTAGAGTTTAACCCTACTGAACACCTTTGGGATGAACGTGAACGCTGACTGCACTCCAGGCCTCCTAAACCTCACCTACATCAGTCCCTGACTTTACTAACACCCTTGTAGCTAAATAAATCTCACACAAATCTCCACAAAATCTAGTGCAACGTCTTCCCAGAAGAGTGGAGGTTTTATAACAGCAAACAGGGACTAAATGTGGAATAAGATGCTCCAAAACCACATATTTTATGCCAAGCTCTCCACAAACTTTTGTCGATATAGAGTATATTATTTATTTATTTTTTATTTATAAATTATACAGTTGCGTTATCATTATTTTAACAGGTTTTATTTATGTTGCTACATTAGCAGTGGCGCTAATTACCACTTATTTCACAAAGTAGATGGCAGAATGTGAGAGTTTGACAGAACGGTAAAGGAATCATAACCGTTCAAACGAAAGTCGGTAGTTTCGACAGCATATACATTTAAAGGCGTAACACACCTCTGAGTGACTCTTGACACTGATGTAAATGATTAGCATCTTTATTAAATGTCATTAAATATGCCAAAAAAAACACACACACACTAAGGGTTGGAATTACAGTTTGGGTGAGACGGGAAGGGAAAAAAATCTTCTACCAAATATTTCTAGTCGACTTTTTCCAGGTTTTTTTGTCAATCTATATTCCAGGTTGTAGTGATAGATATATTTTTAAGCAAACTGTAAAAAAAAAAAAAATAATAATAATAATAATAATACAACAGCTTTACAATATATATATTTTTTTACAAAAGGCAGAATTGAGCCAGGAGCTGGAAGCATGCTGCACAGGTCTCAGTTTAGTCGATTGTCAGTCAGCAGGGTGGAGGTGTGTGTGTGTGTGTGTGTGTGTGTGTGTGTGTGTGTGTGTGTGTGTGTGTGTGTGTGTGTGTGTGTGTCTGCCTCAGGCCACACTGCCTCCTGTACACACATACACGTTTGTCAGTTTCCTCGTTTTACCGGCCGCCACGATGATTTATGAATTTGTCCATGTCTCTGACAGGTAAAGAGGATTTATTTAAGGTGTAAAAGCCAGGCTGTCATAAATGGCCTGCCCATTTCAGCTCCAAAACACATTAACACAGAGGAAAAAAATAACCTGAACACATTACTTTACACTGTCCATAACATCATCCCGGATATTTTAGATGAAGACGTTACTGTGCAGGGGTTTTATACAGTGTACATGAAGCTCAACTCCGACAGACACACAATAAATACAAAACATCAATTACTCAAATGTAGTTTATGTTTACAAAAATCCTGAAATTTTATCTTTACAAAGAAGCAAAGAAAAAGAAAAAAAGAAGAAAGAAAAGAAAATAGAAAGAAAAAAAAAGAAAAGAAAGTAAGGATGGGATAAAAATATTTTTAAACATTTTATAAAGTATTTAAATGTGTCTTGGAAACTTTTTGATGTACTTAAATGCTGAAAATGCAAAAGAAAATATATTTTTGTAATGTCCACATTTTTTTGGATATAAAAACAGATTTTAGCTTTAAACAATGTGCTTTGGAAATAATAATATTTAATAAAATATTATATAAATAATGATAATAATTTTCAGGAAAATTTGTATTAATTAAGCCCTAAATGTTATTTGTATTAGTTTACTTTTAACACCCCGACCCCTTTGCAAAGCCATGTGTAAAAACAAAAACAAAAAACACCTTTATAAATGTACACTAGTGTTTATTCATTTCTGGCATTTTTATAAAAAAAGCAAAACAAAAAAAAAAAACTACTGTGATGGCACTATTACCTCTGAGGGCATTTTAATGCTTCAGATTATGATCTTTGGCAGTGAACGAGACACGGCTGTACATGGACAACAGAAATTCAACTAAAGCAATAAAGTAGGCAGGCATTATGATGTCTGAGAGCAAATCGCTAATGAAAAATCAAACATAAACACTTTCTGTTTGTCCGTTTGATACACCGGGGTACCAGCATGAGGAGAATTTTGCTGAAGTCCATTTGGCTGCACGCAGATGATCATAAAATACTGAAAAAAGGAGCCTAAATAGCATGTAAAGCAACGTGAAGCACTGCTCCTTAATCAAGACCGAATGTCTTTTAACGTCTTTGTCGATATGGTGAGCGGAGCCACTAATTACTTTTGGTACTCTCAGTCTTTGGCACAGTGTAGATGCTGATTTAGCTCTCTGGTGTTAACTGGGGAACCTGTTCATCATCGGAGGACTCTACAGGATGAAGAATCTTACTATGACCACTTGCACTCAGGTCTTGTGGATGCGACTGAAACGCTTCTGCCTGTTTTTTGAATTGCTCCTGGACCTCAGAGCGAACTCCATCTCTCAGCCTCTCTTCTTCCTTGGCCAGCTGGGAAAGCCGTCGTTCCTCTGCCTCGATCTCCTCTGTGGTGGGGATGGAGTTCTTCTTGGGTCGACCTTTCGGCTTCGTAGGGGCCTCGTGCCCTCCTTTAAGCACCTGAAGACACACAAAGACACAAGATTCTCTTTAATGGAATGGTGACAAATGAGAAACGAGGGCAACGGTCAATGTGGTTATTATAGTGATTAAGGGAAAATGTGCGATCATTCATTTCGAATGAGATGGTGACCGCGCTGACGCAGATCTGCACCGTGTCCTAAATCTTTCATGTCTCCCAACACACACACTTAAATACACTTAAAAGTACTGCCTCTAGGGTGAAGCTTTTTTTGACAATACTTATATATATATATATATAGTGAAAAGGGTAAAATATGTCTAATGGATTTTTAATGGTAGGGTTCGAATTTCTGCTCTGCAACTCGATGGTCGTTTTTCCTTGACTTTATAAGTTATTAAATACAGACTAAATGATTAGGTAAAGATGATGCTCCGTATCCAGGATAGCAATTTTTTTTGTCAAGCTTGTTACATATATATTACTTTCCAGGTTCACAGTGCAGTACATAACTGATGTAGAATATTTGAGTGAGCCGAACACAAGTGCATTGAGTAGAAGTGCATTTGTGTAATTTAGAACACACATGAAAACCTCAAGCCAGTCATCAGAACAAACACAAATTAAAATTGTTTGAAGCAAGAAAAGCCAATTTACTGAAGGGGAAAGGACATGGGAAGTAAAATCTGGCATTGATTCCATGTTTTTTATCTAGTCAGTTTGTAAAGCTTCTTTTCATGAGCCAATAGAAAACAAGATGTCATTACTATTTTTATTATTATTGACTAGCAATTGAGAGAAACATTTCTTTTGTTTTCCAATTCTTTTGTTTGTTTTTATAACTAAATGACTTGCTGTAGCTGACAAACTTTACATAGACATTCTCTCCAAAAATAACACCCAGCAATGACCTGTGCAAATCAACGCTAACTTGATCAACCTATTAAACATGATAGTTTTATATAAATGGGATACATGCATAAAAAAGTAGAATGTGCATTTACTGTATTAAGACACAGGGACATGGAATTGAGACATAAACTGGACTGAATATAGTATATAATACTAATTTAACATAACTTCATAACAATTGTATAAAATAATCAGGTTGGTTATAAATTCGTTTTAAAATGATTTTTTATATGATTATATTTTTTATAATTTATGATTTTTATGATTCTTTTATGATGATGACATCTTATTTCTATGTTTAGGTTCTTGTTTTCTCCAGGGATATTCTTGTTGGCATTTTTGGCAGAAGATCATGATGTGTGTGGGTGTGGCAGAAATGTCATTAGTATATCTTTAAATATTGATAAATGGCATGACGGTTTGGGCAAAATTGAATACCATTGCCTTCAAAGCACCAAATTAAGTATATTAGCATTAAGTGAGATTACATTTTTGTCTTATTACACTTTTCCACCCACATTCCCATGTGCAGTATGGTTGTTTAACCAACTAGACAATTACTGCACTATTATGCCACTTTCTGTCATTAGCCAAAGTGGTCTTCTATGCTTGGTCATTCAGTTGTGTTAGTTGTAATCATATTCGTATTAATCTATTGTCTTATTCAGTCCATGCCTGTATGTTAAATGTGTGCTTAAATGGTGGTCTCTAAAACAGAAAAAAATGTCTTGTATTATATTATATTGTATTATACCAAGGCTACTACAGTGGACTTACCAGTTTCTTCCATTTCATGCGTCTGTTCTGGTACCAAGTCTTGACCTGGAGCTGGGAAAGACCAAGAGACTGAGCCAGGTCCAATCTGTATATACACAAACACACATAAAGGACAAATCAAGATTAATTGTAAGAAAATTCCCACAAATGATCATCAAGAAATGCTGAGAAGAATGAATGTCAGTGCTATTTTAAATTTTTTACTTTAAAAATTGCAGAATTCTTAATGATTTTTACAAAAGATATATTTGTTTAAAAGGAAACAAAGACATTAAGTGGTTTGCATCTTTCTTAGCATTACAAATCATCTTAATAGTGTCTTTTCCAAATACTGTCATCTGCTGCACTACTAAAAAATACCCTGAAAGTCGCAGATTTGCCATTCGCATCACCGTACGAATCAAATTTGTTTTCTGATGTTCCCCCGTAGTTCTCTCTCCACCCCTGTCCTCTAATCCGTCTGTTACTGATTGTGTTCGCACATTCTGTGTTTGCAACTTGACTGACTGTTATGAAATCTTGCTAACTATATTGTATGTTACTGAGGTTTTTCAGTTCATATGTTTTATTTCTTGTTTTCCACTCATGACTTAAATAATAATTATTCTGCTCTGACTTGCCCTAATAATTCACATATCACATTTTCCACAAACTAACTATAACCTTCTGGTGCACCAAGGGCATGGTCTGGCTGTTGGTGGGAACTATTTTAAATAATATATAAATTTTAAGAAAATGATAATATTTCTGGACAAAAAAAGGGGAATCTTGGCAAAACCGGAAAGAATACAGCAAAGTACAGTGAAGCACAAAACTAAATCATGGATGCTAGTAGGAAAAAAAAACAACTAGCCATGCCCGTGCACACCATATGGTGAGTATGCACCCAGACCTAAATACATATGCTTCAAGAATGCCCATTGTCCTGTGAGGAATCTCCACTTAAATAAGCATAATCCTATTAACATGGCAGCAGACGAGGAAGACTACAAACACACATCCCAAAAGTCATCTGTTGTTATCCAACACATAAAACCGAGTGGGTGGCCGTCTCTGCCGGTCCAGATGTCCATCTAATCACAGCATAATCAGTAACACTGCAGAGACATATCAAAGGAGGACACACTGTTCTGTCTAGAATAGTCTTCCCAGACTGACTGTAGTTGCAGACCTTCCACTCAATTGTGTCATTTATCTATACAGGGAAAAAAAGGTAATCCTATCATACAAACTCAATGCTTTCTTCAAGGCAGCCGGACATCCTCTGGCCACTCCGGCAAGATTTCCATGACTAATTCAGCAATTGGTTTGGCGGTAATGCGATAGCCATGGCTGGCCTGGACCGTGCACAGAGCGCGGTATTAAACAGCCGTGCTATCAAACGATCACACAGAGATTCCTGCCATGTCTTCCCTTAAAAGTAGCTTGCAACAGCCCTAAAGGATTAACTAGTTCTACCGTACTGCCTCTTCCAGCCAGAGAGTCAAACACTTGATGTCACTTTGATTTTAGATGCACACTGTAGATCTGTTGGAGTCGAGCAAATCACACTTTGTCCCACTCTTTCTTTTCTGGGGTTCAAATATAAATAAAATGAACTGTACATCCTGTCTGATATGGGCCACTCATAAAGAATAAACCTGAAACTCAAATAAGTCGCAAAACACCATACACCATGTGTGTAAGTCAAATACACCATGTGTCTCTTTAGGCTTATATTAAACTCAATAGACGATGATGATAGTAATCATCTGTACCTTATAAAAGTAAAAGAAAAATGATTAGAACTGAATTATATAAATGGTAAAAATGTGTATGTTGGAATGTTTACTGCTTCTTTTATGAGGCTTTGATTATGTGGCCACTTGCACACTTTCGGCTGTGGCTGCTGAGCTTGGGAGCCAAAAACCACATTGCACGGGAGACACGGGAGACACAAGAGAGAGAGAGAGAGAGAGAGAGAGAGAGAGAGAGAGAGAGAGAGAGAGAGAGAGAGAGCGAACAAACAGACCAGCAATATGGTGATCCCATCCTTCCTAGACCCTGAGGATGGGGATTTCCCCCAGTTTATGTTCTTCATTCAGATGGGACTTTAATTAGTTCACTTCAGACTGATTCAGGTATCAGGTATCAGGTATCAGATTTGTGTGTGTGTGTGTGTGTGTGTGTGTGTGTGTGTGTGTGTGTGTGTGTGTGTGTGTGTGTGTGTGTCAGTAAGTGAGTGTGGAGCAGTGTAAGAAAAGTGCAGCCAAGTCGTCTCTGCCTTAATTTGGAACCTTACAAACCGGAGGCATTGCTTACGTTACCCGTGAGAGTGTTTAGTTATGAAAGTGTGTTTTTCTTTAATTATATCACGGCGCAGAAAATGTGCACCTGCTTTATCCTGATCTGGTTTATACCACTAGGTCCGAGGACAGTATAACCCTGGATACCAGTTTAGCTTTGCCAATCCACTTGCTGCCATGTATTTGGGTGGGATGAAACCCGAGGAACAGAGGAAACCATGGGGAGAACATGCAAAAAAAGATTTTACTTTTATGAATAAAATTTTTTATGTCTATTTCCACAGACATACTGTATGGATTAAGATACAGTATATAAAAGTGTTTGTTTTTACATAATAATTTTAGAATAATTTTGGTCTGGTTTACATCCGTGTTTTACTTAGTAATTCCTTTGCACTTCTGAAAATATTTGCATTTTTTTTTTTAATACCACCATTATATAACATTATAACATATAATGTCAAATTTAGTACTTTTTTCCCCTCACACTTTTATATTTATAGACTTTTTACACTAATGCACGATTCCCGAGCAGCCGATCAGGTTATCATTTCACGGCAAGTTGTATTCTGCATATAACTATGTTTGTGAGAAATAAAATATCTTGACTCTTGAATCTTGGAAAGAGTAGGAGCTCTTTGCTATTGAATACTTAACTGTACTTAGCTCCTTACAAGTATTTGAACCTTGCATAATAAGGAAACACAGATGTAGGGTTCTACAAAAAAGTTTTAAAGGTTACGAGAAAAACCAGTGCAAAATTTCTTGGATTGAAACAGTGGATTTTCCCCCTCAATTTTTTTCAATAGAGTAAATCTGTCCTGAAACTGAACAGGCCCCTAAAAACTAAGATAAATTGTCTGTCTGTCAAACTTGAAACGTTCCTTCATGGACAGCCTTTTATTTTCTATCTCATGTTTTTAAACTCAGCCTATGCCATAATGGAAGTATGTTCAGTAGGGCCAAACATGAAGTCTGAAATAAAATGGAAAATGTGCTACGGCTGAGTAGGAACGACCCACGAGAGGCGACCTAAGACACGCGGATTACATCATCTCATTGTACAAAGTGTTTTATATACACCTGTGTGTATATTAAATTATCGGCATGGAATCAGTGCAATACATTTCTGTTTGCTGTTATTGGCATGTGTCCCTGCTTTCTTGAATGGGGGTAGTGTTTCTTTTTTTTAAAGGGTTTTCTGGTCAGCTATTCGAAAGCCCAAGGTTCAAATGTTACTATTCTCTCGACTAGAACATGAGGTACATAATGTTCTGGCTCATGCAGGTTAACCGTGTTTGACAGGTTCCCAAAAGTATAAATCTAAACGTCACAGTGATAATCAATGCCATTCAGTTTCCAGCATCTGCTTTAGTATTATTTTTTTTGCTTTGGCTTTTTTATGTTGCTCAGGCTATGAAAATGTGTTTCATACTAAACATGTACATCCTTGTTTCTTGAAGGATATTACACCACAACGTATGACTGATAAATAAATTATATTGCTGACGAAAATATGGAGTTCAAACGAAGGGAAAAAAGCAGGTGATTGTTCACTCTTTAATTGAATTCTACAGTAATGCTCACGTACGAGTACCAAATTAACTGCTCTTCCCTTAAATGCAGAATAATCCAAATGTTGGTCTTGTAAATGTCTTTATGATTTTTAGTTCCTATCCCGTTATTTACAGCTATTTTATAATTGGTTCACTTGTTCACAGGTGATGAACTGCTTAAGCTGCAGTGTCTAAATATCTAACGTTTTAATGCAGGAAATATTCATATTTCATTGTTAATTATAAAAATACAAATTGAATCTTTTAAAAAGTGTAAATAGAAGTGCACACATTACAGATAAAATCTAATATTCTAGTTGTATATAGCAGACTTTAGGGTCCAAGCACTGTTTGCAAATAGCACCCCCAGTGGTGAGTTCTGTGTGATTCTTTCACAAACTGTTACCACAATTGTATTGTGGAGGCACAACATTGTATAGATATCTAAGCATGAAGTAGCATTACATTTTCATTTCATTTGAATTCAGGAAACTTTACAGTGCTCCAGTGCAAAAAGCCAGCTCCAGGAAGATATGGTTTACATCGGTTGGACCTCTTGAGTGGCCTGAAATAGAGCTCTAACCTGAACATTATTGAACTCCTTTGGCACTAATGTAAATGCTGAATGCACTCCAGGCCTCACCTACATCAGTAACAGACTTCACTAACCCTTGTGGTTGAATGAGCACAAATCTCTCTAAAGTTCACTCCAAAATCTAGAACATCTTCCCCAAAGACAGGTGTTATTGTAAAAGCAAATGGGAACTGAATAGGATGTTCTTATTGTCATGTTGCCTTAAACTTATATATATATATATATATATATATATATATATATATATATATATATATATATATATATATATATATATATGATTGCTAAATCTAAACATAATCTTTGTAACTTACTTTGCAAAATAAGAGGCATTGAATAACAATGATGTATAGCAGGTGTGCTGACCTGTCAGGAGTGGAGAGGTATTTCTGCTTCTGAAACTTCTTCTCCAGACCCATGAGCTGCAGCTCGGTGAAAATGGTACGACTGCGACGTGGTTTCTTCAGCCGGGTGGCGCTGTGTTCCGTGTCTGATTCGCTACTGATACTGACAGGCGTCTCGCTGGGCACTGGCTCACCTGGCAGTGCATGCTGGGGCGACACTATGGGCAGGTGGGCGACCCGGCCAGAGGGTGAGGGCTGGGGAATTTGTGCCAGACCGCTTGGGGGCTGACGGGTGATGACAGACAGCAAGGGGTATGTGCTGAGTGATGACGGGCCTGCAGAAATACATATCATTGTTTTTATAGTTTGTTTGCTTTTTTTCAAATGAAGGTCACTTATTAGACATAGTCAGACAAAATAATTTAAGTAAGATATTACGTGTCTATTTAAACAAGAATTAAAGAACTTAAAGAAAAAAAGAAGGGATTATGTAATAATACACAGAATCATATTACTGAGATTTAAATGTCATGAAATTATTCAATGTTACTAAATGACGAATAAAAAGCAAAGCATTAGGTCACAGGGGAGAGGGGGAGAGGACTTTTGAAGTTCAAATCCCACCACCATTATGCTGCCACTGCTGGGGCCCTTGAGTAAGGCCCTTAACACACAGCTGCTCAGTTGTATGAATAAGATAATTGCAAGTGGCTCTGGATAAGGGCGTTTGCCAAAAGCCGTTAATATTATAGCAATGCTAATTAGAGAATTGTTACAAAAGTTGATGTATATGTGGGGGGAAAAACAACTGCCATGATTATTACATTAATTTGAGTTTACTACAATACCTACATTATTACATTGACACTACAGGATTACAAAAGATAACAGTAAACCCAATATAAGATCATTATTAAACCTTATTTGTTGACATTTTAACCCATTCAAGATTAACAATGTCCTTCTTTTTGGAAACAAATGTTTAACAATAATATCAGCCAAAAGAACAAGAGGTTTAAAACTCATTAAGAAGCAGAACCTCACACACCAAAGTGAACACAGGAAAAGTGAATTGTGGGAGCAGGAACGACTTTAATTTGGAATTTTGTACACTATATGGACAAGAATTTGTGGAAACCTGACCATAATATTTGCTTGTGCTTTTTAAAAACATCCGATTCCACATAAAAGTGGATTTTTTTAATAATAAGTTTTATAATAAGTTTTATAATAAGTTTTATAATAAGTTTTATAATGAGTTTTATAATAATTTTTTATAATAAACTCCACTTTTCTGATAAGATGTTCTAGATTTTGGAGTGTGCTTGTAGAGATTTATGTTCAGTCATCCACGAGGGCCTTAATCAGGTACTAATGCAGGGTAAAAAGGCCTGGGGTGCAATTAATTCCACAGGTATTTAACTTGATTGAGTTTAGAGCTCTATAGCAGACCAGTAAAGACCTTCCAGTCCAAACCATTGAAACCATATTTGCATGGAGTTTGCTTTGTTCACAGCGGCACTGTCAGGTTTGAACAGGTTTGTATCTCTTAGTTCATGTGAAGGAAAAATGTAGTATAACCACATTCAAAGACATCCTGTTGCCTATTTATAAATGCCTATTTATCCTTTTGTGTTTCTCCAGCTTTGTGGAAAAGCTTTATAGCTGAAAAAATCAGGTGTCCCAATACATTTGCCCAAATAATGTATGATAATGGCTGATTTCAATTGTCGGATTTGATCAAAAAACAATAGTAGAATACCTCACTCCAGTTCGGCGAAGTGTTTAAAGAAGATTAATAAAAAACACCCTAAATTTTACCTCAGGATCCATCTGATTGCTTTAACTGTGATGCTGTCACATGCTTAGCTGCTGCATGGCCAGTTCAAGCAGCCATTAGGGTGTAAGCGAGCTAAATCCTCACTAATAGCCTGTCCCTTTCTGCCTTAATGGTGTTGGAAAACGTTAAAAAGTCTGACCCGGCTGACGTAGGTCACTGAACTGCAGAGCCGCTCTGATGATGTAAGCTGTGTTCTACACGGCACCCCTGAACCCCTGGACGATAATGATTCTCCTAAATCTCTTCACCTCATCGCATTTTTCCTTTTTCTCAGTCTCCGCCTGTCAGACAGCAATAAGACGCCAGACTTTATAAAATGCAGTCTCAAGAGATAACGTTTAAACAAATAGAGAGAGAAAAGGAGAAAAGCCGTTCATGGTGGAGAGATAAGGCAACATCGGGAGTCATGATTTTCATTTTTATTCTAATAAAGACCAAAAGGTGCTTTTCATGGGGGAAAGAAATGTGCTTTGAGTTTCCCAGAGAATACAATGGAGACAGTTTTGTGTGTCAGAATGAGAATGACTTCATTTTAGAAAGGCTCAATGCTAATATTCCACTTCAGTCACAAGTTCAAGCAAGAAAACTCTCAGGATCAATTACTTAACACACACACACACACACACACACACACACACACACTTTATTTAACATGCATTTCTGTTAAACACTTTTTAAAATGTGTGAGGGATATTACTAAGGTGACCTGAGCGTTATTCATTATTTTTACTAATATATTAAGTCTCGAAGTTAATATTAAATGTGTCCTTTTTTCTGAGACTTGTGTAATCTGAGCCGTGAACTTATTACGTTATGGAACGTCCCTCTTAAAGATATAGCCTTTTGTTACTTACACTGTAGAAATTTCAGAACTCTATTGCTTAATTTATCAATCAATCATCTTCATGCTGCTTCCTGTTTCCACAGCGATCGGATTTATTTAGTTTCACAGTGTAGTTCATATTCAATTTAATTCCAGGTTATTTGTTCACCTCTTTGAACAATAGACAATCCGGATACTGATTTAGCCAGAGGCGACAGTGATGAGAAAAAAACCTCAAAATAATAAAGAGAAAAAGACTCGAAAGAGAAACAGTCATTTCTAGGTGACACCGGATAGCGGGATTATAAATCATTACACCGTGTCAATTTTACACAAACAAATTTAAAATGAAGAAAGAAAATCAAACTGACTATTTCAATAGGAGCAGATTGTTAAGAATGATAAGTGCTGGGATAAAAACAGGGAATTGTTTCTGATTACAGCAGCACTTAACCTACAATGCAGTATTTCAGGTATTTCCATTCATGACTTTATTATAAAAAATTAATGATCACATCTTGTGGGAGGAATAACAGCGATTCACGTTCGTTGTATCACATGACACCACCTTGGCGTGTATTGTTTTAGAATAACAAAACATTTTGAAGTGTAATATTACAATTATACAAAAGCGACTTCCAAACAGTTGAATTTAATTACAACGCATTACACTTTTTTGGTCATTTATAGTTCGATTTAACGTTAAAACAACAACAAAGAGTTGTTTTCAAGGTCATGTTTTTTTGTCTTTTTCTTGAGTTTAAGCTTGTCATATGATCAAGAAACCAATACAAATTAAGTACTCTTGAAAGTTGCCTTGAAGGGTAATGACAACTCAATGTGTTGGCCTTTCGATTGAAAAATCTTCAGTTCCCAGCACCTAGATGTCAATGCCGGGCCCCTGAGCATCACTTAAACGCTCAGTTGTATAAAAATGTCAGCTAATTGTCAGTCAGTGTAGATAAGGGCGTATGCCAAATATCTTAAATGTAAAACGTATGACTTGCCATTACTGGGAAACTACTAAAGTCTTTTCACAAAGATTACAAAAATGTCTCCTAACAAAACAAAAGTTCACAGATCATTGATGGTATCTTTTCTTCGCTAAATAACACAATGTATTAATAATTTATCTCAATTATGTGAAGAATTTGGCATTTAAAAGCTTTGTACTGACGACAAAAACAACATAATAAGAATATTATATTATAATAGTATATACATATTATTACTGCTTTATCTTTGAAAGCTGTATTGAGACAATGTCTATTGTTAAAAGTGTATACACATTTAAAACAATTGAATTGAATTGAATTGAATTGAATTGAATTGAATTGAATTGAATTGAATAAACGCAGTCATATAAAGGTATCGTTCATGTTACAGTCAGAGCTAAACATCACATGTTGGATAAAATATCCACACTTTTTAACCAATCAGATTTTTAAACTGAACTAATTAATATTTTTGCATATTTGGCTTAAGTTTTGATCGAAAATGACTTTAAAACTTGACACAACTGAACAATAGAAGAGTTAAGGGTCTTTTACAAGTGCATGCTGGGATTTTTTGTCTAGGAAACTCCATAGCCCAGTACCTTGACCACTGATCCAGCAGTGCTCTGTAGATTACAGCTTGCTTTGCTTCAAAAAGTCTGCACGCAGTAATAATGATATTATTACACCTTGGTGATATTTTCCTAAGTGGATATTAAATGATTTATGACATTGTCAAATAGGACAAAAATATTTTAAAAGGCCAAAACATCCCGTTTCTATGAACATTCGTCAACAGAAGAACACTATAATTAACTTGGTGGGAACTTTTCCGAGCAGTTCCTCATTGTAATGCGACGTTATTTATATCTGGAAATGAATACCTCTGGCTGTCAGTCATCGGCCTAAGCTAAGGCAAACAAAACCGAGAACGTCGAAACCTGCGCCGATCAACTGTCAGCAACAGAACCTGGTAGCAAACGTTACACCGGTGGCTGCACCTTGTCAGTCCTGTCCGAATTCGCTGTGGCACCTCGAGTGTGTGGATTCCACCAGGATGATTTCATTTGGCATACACTACATTCGCACCCTCGGTAACGCCGAATGAGCTGTTTCAGGCGCTCGAGTGGAGATCTCACTCATCAGCTAACAAACCCAGGGCGGAAATGATGAACACTGATGATAGAAAGATGTTAAATGTATCCTTACATACCACAACTTTACCCATTCATGTTTACATTTCTGACAATATCAGAATCATTCACGGTTTGAATTGCACCGCTGATTGAGCGTAGAGATAATCCATTAATGCGATGTCATTTATTCTTTTTTTTCCAGTGAAGGTTTTACTGGAATTATCCCAAACGTCAGCAGGTGACCTTCTCTAAAAGGGGGTTATGAATTCATAAAGGTTTAGACAGATATGGGAAAATGCTCGAGCTATTTCTTTTTTTTTTAAGATCTAGAAAACTTTTGGGTGAAAAACTAATCAGGATTATATTTCTTTTAAGTGTTATGTAAGTATTTTGACTCATGCAACATGAGCCTGTGGATGTTCTTTCAGGCCTGGAGGCACCAGAAAAGTAGAATGTGTTGAAATTAATATGAGAAGATATAAATGGTTATTGTTTTTGTTCTCTCTCTTTTTTTTTTTTTTTTTAACTAATGCTAAATTATTAAGAAATGTAATTAGACCAAATGTAATGTGAACTGTTCAACACTCATGGCATCAGATTGTGTCCCTCAGTATAGAAAGATATATAGGGGTTTATTTATATATATATATATATATATATATATATATACAGCATGTACATTGTTGTACATTAGATTGTGCACTTGACCGCATGACTGAAATTTTCGCTTGTTCGAGTTCAACATTTCTTTTATTGGAACGCTGTTTGATTTATTATTATCCATCTATCAATGTTGAAACACAAAGATTAGGCAAAAGCCCATTTTGTTCTTTCTAGATCCTTCCCCTGGCACTCCGTAGTGCTTACCACTCTTGTGTTTTTGTTTCTTGCTGCTACTAAAGTGTGCTGTTCTAAAAAGAACAAAGTTCATTGTTTCAAAGGTTTTATTCCTGTTATAGAAAAGGGATTTTTACCAAACGTTGCGTTTTTATTACTCTTTTTTTTTTTGGCTTTTTTTTTTAATTTATCTTATTTTATTTTACATTTTATGTTATTGTTATATTAAAAAATAAGCTCTTAACATTGTTTCCTCGTTTTTGTTTTGTTTTTCTTCTCTCTCATGCAGCTTGTCAATTTATTAATAAACCAGAAACACGAATCTCTCCATCCTTAACAATCTTCTGTGTCAGAAAACTGTGCCTGGACCTCCGTCGTTAAAATCTAAAACCTCACCATATCAACAATTCAACCATTTGTTTTTTATCTGTTAGTGTGCAGCATCTACAACATCCTACTGCTTTCATTCAAAATAAACCGATACCCTCTAAACATTCGGAACAGCACTTTGGTATAATTTTATTTATATTTATATTTATATAGCATTGATACATGGATTTAGATCTAAATGGCCTTAGATCCAAAGTGTAAAATAATGCACAACCTGGCATTGCCATGGAACTCTTGAGAAGTCTGGTACTGCTACTAAATTAAAAAATGTCTTAAAATGAGTGTAAATGTTTCATAAAACTATTAGTAAATTAAGCTGTCTCTGAAATACAGCCCTGGTGTTTCACACTGGATTCACTTTGGTGAGTGATACAACGGCCCCTTCTGGTAAGATATGGTTATAACAGGGAATAGTGGTCCAGAGATGACAGACGAGGGCAGTCTCCTGTGAGCCTGCGAGCCAACTAACCACTGCCATGGTCACTGTCTATATTCAGAATTACAAGCCGCTGATGTAGTGCCATATAGAATATCTCACACCAGGGCTGCTTATTAAGATATGGTGAGGGCCATGTTCTGATATTTGGACTGGATACTCAATCCCTTCAGCCCCAAAGCTGCCAAAAATCTGACACTTACCCTTTGGCTTATTAGAGTACAGGATGTGTTTGGGAGTACATGTGCTTGTCTGTGGAAAAGAATCAAACCCCAGAGAAAGAAGGAATCAGTTGCTAGGACTAATTTTATTCCTTCGACAACATGTATTCGATTGAGACGCTCCTGAACTGCAACTCTCAAGCCCAACCACAAGAACAGCAAAAAACACTATGTTTTGGGCATTAAAATGGTTACAATATCCAAATATAAAATATGAATGCATTTTTATCTTCTGATTCATTTATTTAGTGAATTTCTCACTTATTATTTTTTTTTACAAAATCATATTCACATAATGGGTTCGCTTGATGAAACGAACCCGAATTACATGCAAATAATCTGGAAAACATGATCAGATGTCAAAATGCATGGAATTGTTCCTGCATATGTGAATAATAAAAGGTTTGAACGTAAGAACCTGAGCTTTTGCTGGAATGATGACAATCTGAACGGACAAGAGCATTTGAAAATAATATGCAATAAGATAAAAATAGACGTAAACACCAGGAGTGATAAGCAAATCATTTCAGGTGACATTTAGTATATCCTTTTAACACCAACAGTGTGGTGCCTCTGTTCTTTGCGACACTCGTACTCATTCTGCCTGATGTATAGAGTCGTGCATGTTTCTACATGACATTGATTTGTGATAGATAGATAGATAGATAGATAGATAGATAGATAGATAGATAGATAGATAGATAGATAGATAGATAGATAGACAGACAGACAGACAGACAGACAGACAGACAGACAGACAGACAGACAGACAGACAGACAGACAGACAGATAGACAGATAGATAGATAGATAGATAGATAGATAGATAGATAGATAGATAGATAGATAGAATGTGTGTCTCATATACCTATTTAGAATACCTATTTAGAGTAATTTAACGTAAATCATTATGAGTTAATTGTGACAGGCAGAAATTATAATTCAGGTAAAGAACGCTTCGATTAAAACATGGCAAATTTGACCATTTATTGGTAAAGTCATAAAAAGCGTAGGTGCTCCATTTCCAGAGATGCGTTGCTCATCATAGATCTGTCATTAAATCAAATGCTCTTGTGAATCATTTGATTATTTTGTGAGCGAATCCAGAATACGATCTGAGCTTTTTCCTGCTATTACTATTTTTTTTTTCCACAATAATTGCTTAATTGTTTTCAATTCTACTTCATCTCAGCAGTTATGAAGCTTTCAGATGATAATAATAGTGTAATGTTTTATCATATTATCTATAAATGTCTCTTGTGATCCACAAACAGTTATACAAGCAGCCCTCTGGTAATCGTTAACCCGGTGATGTAATTGTGAAAACAGTGAATCTAATGCCTGATGTTTTGTAAGCGATCGCTTTATCTTTGGCATCATTCGAAGATCGTTTAGGAATCAAGACAGTCGTAACAGTAGAAAGTGTCATTACAATCCAAACTGACAAATGTTTGTGAAACTATATAATGGATTCATATTTCTATGCCTGCAGAGACTTGGGTCTCATTATTTTCTGTCAGTTGGGTAGCAGTATGCAAGCTTTAAGTAGCACTTATGCAAACCTTATGCAGGCTCGGAGTTTCATGTCATAAACTGAGGACTATGTGCAGAGTATAGAGTGTCTAATCAATTATAGATAGATAGATAGATAGATAGATAGATAGATAGATAGATAGATAGATAGATAGATAGATAGATAGATAGATAGATAGATAGATAGATAGATAGATAGATAGATAGATAGATAGATAGATAGATAGAGTATATAGAATATATATAGAATCAATATTATATATAAGTAAACAGCACAATAAGCAAATAGTGGCAAATACAAAAAATAAATAATATTTTTTTAATAATATAATAATGGCAATAAATAAATAAATAAATAAATAAATAAATAAATAAATAAATAAATAAATAAATAAATAGTTGATAATCTTTGCAGATTAAAAGACAGACAGGAAAGGAAAGGAAAGGAAAGGAAAGGAAAGGAAAGGAAAGGAAAGGAAAGGAAAGGAAAGGAAAGGAAAGGAAAGGAAAGGAAAGGAAAGGAAAGGAACTTGTAAAAAAAAAAAAAAATACTGAAATTAATTCTGACTTAAATGACAGCAATTTAAAAAGTAAAATAAAGATTTCTATCATATAATGAAAATGAAATGCAAAAATATTTTTGAGGCCGAATCTGTATTTAGGACAAATTCTTCACACACTAAACCAACTTTCTATGTGTTTGAGAAACAGTTTCCGAATCATGATGATAATCAGAAAGTCTGTTGCCTTGTGCGTTATTATTATAAACTTTCTACATACAATACAGCTTATAATATGCATTAAAACATATTTCAAATATTTTAAAATAAATATGCTTTTCAAAACTAATTTAACTTTAATTTTTCAAAATAAAGGAATTGTTTTAGTTTTTTCTTCTTCTCTTATTATTATTATTATGATTATTATTGTTATTATTATTATTATTATTATTATTATTATTATTATTATTATTATTATTATTATTATTATTATTAATTAATTAAATAGCATTCACCCATTGTCCCATGCGCATGCAGAAGATTGTAGCTCAACATTATTATGCATTATGATCCAACATGGTACCAAAACTTAAAATATGATTATGGGAAATGTTTACACTCCCCAAATAGAAGGTCAGATTTTTTTTATGTTGGTTTTTTTTTTAAGGAAAAAAAGGGGACAAAACAAAATAAAAAATTGTTTCGAATCTAAGTATCTGTTTTCTTCAATGTCTGGAATATGATCGTGTTTTGTCAAGCAAATTCGGATTAGCTCATCACTGTTACACACACACACACACACACACACACACACACACACACACACACACACACACACACACACACACACACACACACACACACAACAAATGCGCAGAGGCACGCACATGCTTACGCATACACGCGCGCGCTAATCGCTCATTTGCTGTAGTAGTTGC